>NW_005354632.1:3636665-3642206 GCF_000412655.1 Myotis brandtii | reverse complement strand
GCCGGTCGACTGTGGCTGGGCCTGCGGGAGACGGACGGGAGGGGCCGGGCCGGGTGTGGGAGAGAAAGAGGACATTGTGTCCCCCACCCTGCAACTCCCGGAGGTGTCATGGCACTAGCCCGTTTCCCTCGCCATCTCCCCGGACGGTGCCCTCGCCCCGCGCCGCCTGGGCGATGTAGGAGATTGGACGTCGCCTCTCTTTTCCGCTTGCCTGTCCCCAGACTCGGGTCAGCTCTCCCTTTGGGGGGCACGCGGAGAGGGGTGGCGGGTGGAGGGAATTCTCTGTCCCCCCTCCTGCGCTAGGAGGTGCGGGGAGGCGGCAGCGTGGCCCTGGGTCCAGGGTCCCCGCTCCCTTTATCCCCCCCGTGCGCCGGGCTGACATCTCTTCATCCCTCTCCGCCTCCCGGCCCCTTTCCCGCCCTCCTTCCCCGGTGTCCTCCGCAGCACGCCGCGTGTCCGCCCTGTCGGCGCTGCTTTCCTGGGGTCTGTCTCTGCTTCCCTGGATGTTGTTAGGGACGAGGTCCGCCTGATTCTTGTCTTCCTTCCAACTGGGGCTGGTAGGGGTGTCGTTTGCCCCCTCAACTCAGGAAGTTAAGGGACAGTGTCTTAAGCCGAATTGTGTAATTGACTGCTATGGGGAAAAGGTCTGCGGGAAGACACTTGTGCCTAAAAAAAAGGGGGGGGGGTCTCCTCATAGGGCTAAGAACCAGAGTTTAGGGGGCCTTTTGACTCCTTGGAGCCAACTACCGTGAGCAGTTAGGTATTTCTTTTGGGGAGGGACGTATTGTCATTGCTTTGGAGGGAGGAGGGCATAAGGAATGAAAGAAGAGTTAAGAGGGCAGGAGGTTAATGGGCCACGTCCTTACAGGTGGCCGCCGTGTTCTGCTTCCTGGGCGTGGGAGGAGGGCTCGTTCTGTTTTTAATCACAGCCCGAGTCGGGTAGCAGCTCCCCGTGCTCACCGGGGCTCCTACCTTCGCAGTCGCTGAAGGGCAGCCTCAGAAGGGATGCTGCTGGAAACAGGATTTGGAAACTTTCTTTTGGTTTCCTGTCAGCGTGTGGGGGTGGGCATGCGTCTGTGTAGTTTTTCTTTTCTTTTGATGTAATTGATAATCTGCCACATTTTGACATAAAAAGCACTACTAGATCAGGTCCCGAGCTCTTTTTGTGTCTTTATTATGGTTTTCTGTAACACTGTTTTGAAATTATGTTTGCGTTGGTTGAAATTCTTTTTTTTTTTAATTCTGGTGTTTCACTGAATCTTGTTTCTTCTGTATTTTGAATTATGTACTGCAAACTATGATTACTAGTAGATGGACGTTTTTGAGGATCCTACGGTGCGTGGCGTATGTAGGCACTCGGTATTTCTTGAATGAATTGAGTGATTACAAACATGTGCTTAGGTATTATATATCTTCTGTTCTTTTGAGAAGTAGCTTACGTTTGAATATTGCATTTCACTTCCCAGATATAAAATAGTAATTCTTGACCTTTTCTAGGCCCTGATACCTTTGAGAATATAATGAAATATATAGGCACTGTAGAAAAATAGTAATAGGCATTTATGCAGAAAATTTTGTATTCAGCTTCAGGGACCTTCTAAAGCCAACCATGGAAACTTGTCTCAAAAGTTATTATTATGATGGAACTGAGTAGTATTCAGCTCCATATTAAAGTTGTTCAAAAGCCTTTATTTTCTGTGTGCCCTTAAGAATGACAGTATTTACACTTACAGATTAAACTTTGTGTCTTTGGGAACAAGACTTAAGAGTGATTGTTACTGCAGTTTTATGGGGCAAAGTTCTCATTTTAATAACTGTTACCAGGTCAGTAACAGTTACTGATGACTTCCAAGGAAATAAGATTGCTGCAGTCGGAAGCTCAAAATCATAAACATGGTGAACTTACGATTTTTATTGTATAAACTTCTGAGCAATACGAACAGCACTTGAGAATGTTCATAAATCAAACGATTCAGTTGTCCTGTTCTCTTCCAAGCTTGTTAATATGCATGGTATTTCATGTAGTTAATAATTATTGTAACAGCATTCAATGTTAATTCAATGAGTGCTTTTTGAAGGTCTGTTGTAATAAAACAAAATCCTTACTGTCATAGAGTGTGTATTCTAATCAGGAGAGATGGGCCATCACCACATACATAAAGAGTATGTCAGGTTTTAAGAGCTGTGCAGAAGAGTAAAGAAGGTGAGGGATAGAGAAACAGGGTCGGGAAAGGATAGGCGGGAAGCCATGAGACTAGCCCCGAAACCTGACGGAAGTGAGGGTGTGTGCTTTTGGGGAAGAAGGTTACAAGCAGAGAGAACTGCAAGTGCAAAGACCCCTCAGTGTACTTTGCCTTTTTTAGAAAAACTAGGAGGCCAGTAAACAAGAGGGAAAGTGAGAGTTGAACTTGAGGTTAGAGAAGTAGCTGGGGCCCCCCCATAAGGCCTTATAGACTAGTTAAGAATTTTCAAGTTTACTATGAATGAGATGGGAAACCATTGGAGGGTTTGGAGTTGAAGAGAAACCTATTCTGACTTACGTTTGTGAGAATCATTCTGGCTGTTGTGTGGAAACCAGCTTGGCTGGGAGGGGGAGCGTAGAAGCAGGAGGACAGATCAGGAAGTTAATCTTTTTAAATCTTTTTCAGTGGTTGCAAATTAGTCCATCTCTCTGCTGTTGGGTATACAGGTAGTTTCCTTTTCCCCTGTTAAAATAACAAAACGAACACTTGTGTGTGCAACTTTTTCTTTCTTTTGAAATATTTCCTTGGGATTGATTTCCAGAAGAAGGACTATAGAATCAAAGTATGTGAATATACTTGTTTTCTTGGTGTTGTATCTGTGAATTCCTTCAAAGAGTAGGTTGTACTAGTTAAAGTGATAGCCACTGTTGTTGATCTTAAGTTTCATGGCAATGTCACCTGCATTGAGTATTATTATTTAGTATTTTAAAAACAATTTTAGATTGTTAGGTTTAATTTTCCAATAGCTCATTTAGAGTTCATTTATTATTAGCTAATGATTGGAGATAGATGAATTAGACAGGGTATCTGACCTCAGGGAACTTTACATTCTGTCTTAATTTTTAATCTGATAGTTAAATAACTTCAGATCTTGCCAGTGTTCACTCAGAACTTTGTTCTGTCCCCTTACACAGTTTTGGGTGACTGGTTAAGAGGGCAGTTGATGACCTTTTATATACAATTGGCATTTCAAGCAAGCATTTAATTTTTCAGTGATGATTTTTTTTTTCTTACAAAGGGATTTTTTAAATGGTATCTGCAGTTTGTTTGATTTCTGTTCTGTGTGTCTTTAGAATTTTACAACTGTGACAGCCCTGTTTTCTTCTTTGGAATAAATTATGCAACTAGTACTTAGTTGAGGACTCTCACAGTTGAGTTTTTAAATTGTTGTAATTCTTTATAGTTATTCAAAACACAGAAACTATTGTTTCTATTAAATAAGATCAGCATAGCAGCTTTGAAATTTTATTTAGTTTTTAAAGGAGGGTGTTACCGGTCTGTTTTGATAGAAATCATACCACAGTGAGGGCATTGCTCAGCATTTCTAGTTCTGAAATCCAGATGGCTTGATTTGGCATGACCTGGGAGAGTGGGTTGAACTAATAGAGTTACCTGCAAGCACCTAGCACTGTGTTTGTACATGCTAGGGACCCAGCAAATGTTCATTTAGCCTCAGATAACTCCTTAAGCTCCCAGTTATAAAATTCTCATTTTATAAGTTCAGTAAAAATATCTCATATGAAGCATTTATATATTAATGGGGTGGTGAGTTTAAAATTATGAACACAACCCAGCCGGTGTGGCTCCGTTGTTGTGTCAATCTATGAACCAGGAGGTCACCGCTCAATTCCCGGTCAGGACACATGCCCAGATTGCAGGCTCAATCCCCAGAGTTGGCCATGCAGGAGCCAGCCAGCCATGATGTTTCTGTCTTGTCATTGATGTTTCTATCTCTCCCTCTCCTACTGAGATAGATGAAGCATCCATTTTTTCCCCTTTTTTTATGCATGAAATTTGGGGTAGATGTTATGTGCTTTTTCACTCTGTTCACAGAGATAATACTGGTCCATTTACATTTTGAATTTTTGTAATGGTGGTTATGGGTTTGCACTGAATGATTCACGTGCTCTCTGTCCAGTCCCCTTTACACAGTTTTGAGGTGACTGGTTAAGAGGGCAGTTTGTTTCCAAGTTAAATGATCCAGATGAGTAGTGAAGCTACTAGTATAAGCTTAGCCTATCATGATACTCAGATCAACAAAGCAGTTCAATAGAGAACTATGCCATGCTCTCATTTCTGCTTGAAAATAGGCCTTTTGAGGTAGAAGGTACATGCGTGTACCAATAAAAAAAGGAAATTGTATGTGATGATTAAGATAAAGTTGAAGCAAGAAATAGTGTACTTTTATAAGTGCTCTAAAAGAAACACTTTATATAATTTTCAGAAGTCTGTGATATACATGTGGAGGATTGAATATTACGTTCTATGAAATTAACTTCAATCATTAGAAAAGTTAATGGCTTTTTTTACTGATGACTTATTTATTTAGGCTGTATAAATTTAGAATAGATAAACCTGGGAAAAATAATTCTTTGCATATCCAGTTTTCCCTGATATAGTTTCCTATCTCTAGCCTATTTAGTTCACATTGATAGAGAGTGGTTCAAAGTGTGGAATGGTAAAGTTAACCAAATTTGGAATTAAATATGTAATCCTGTGTTAGGTTTCAAGATATATTTAAATTAAGCCATGTTTCAGAATAGGAATATACTAAACTAAACATTATAACTGATAAAGACACTGTTGGATTAATTAAAACTTGAAGTACCTTATGTTAAACTCTTTAAGTATATATATCTATAACATTCATGTTTGCTTGCAATATAATGTTGTGTTCACTTGTTCTGGTTGTAAGAGAGGCACAAATAACTGGCTACAACTGTTTCTTTGGACAAATCCCAAATGCAGTTTGTGAAATTTTAAGTTAGCAATAGTAGGAAATTCTCTCTTATTGCAGATTGAACATTTCAGATTTGTCAGATGTGTAATCTAGAGAGTAAATTCATTCACTGTATTTTCAGTGATATTTTTAAATTCATTTACAAATAGAATCATTCTGTTCTAGGCAAGTATTATAAAACATTAAGCAAGCAACCATAACTTAATTATTTTAGCAGTTGGAATTGTAACACTATCTTGGATTTTATGTACTTTTCAGTATCTAGCCCAAATCACTGATGCTTTTTGAAATACCTTTTAAATTCTATCATATGCTGGTGAAAATGTTGCATAATCTTATTAGTAGATTTTAGATTTAGTCATTGAACGATGTTTGAGTGACCCACTATTAGGCTCTTTGATGGAAACTGAAATGTGAGGACTGTAGTTTCTATTTAAGGAATTTAGTCTAGTAATTTTGTTGTCAGAACCTGACATATGTTTTATAAATAAATTTTGTATTTTCATTTTAGAATTAAAATATAATCATGTTCATTTTCTTTTTTATTGTTAAAGTATT
>NW_005354632.1:3564227-3636540 GCF_000412655.1 Myotis brandtii | reverse complement strand
TAATATTATTCTTTGTTTTACTTACTTACTTACTTACTTACTTATTTATTTATTTATAGAATGGTTTACTGATTCCTAGAGAGAGAGGAAAGGAGAGGGAGAGAGAGAGAAAAACATTGATGTGAGAGCACAACATTGATTGGCTGCCTCCTGCATGCCCCCTACCAGGGATGGAGCCCACAACCAGACATGTGTCCTGATCAGGAATTGAACTGGCATCTTCCTGGTGCAGGGGATGACACCCAACCAACTGAGCCATACCAGCCAGGCCATTTCTTTTTTTTTAAGTTCTCACCCAAGGACATTTTCATTGTTTTTTTTAGAGAGAGGGAAAGTGGGGGAGAGGTATGTACCCTGACTGTAAATGTAACCCAAGACCTTTTGGTGGATTGTATGATGCTCCTACTAACTGAGCCACACTGGCCAGGGCGTATATTCATTTTCTAAGTAAACTATTTTAAATGATCTCTTAGCTACTTAACAGCTATTTCTGTGGTCTTATTTTTTTAACAGCTTTTTAGTATTAGAGCAAACCAGTTTCCAATTTATTTAAAACATACTGAAATAAAAATTATTTGCTTTCTACTGCCTATTTTACTTCTGTCCAAGACTTTTATTTTTCAAATTGCTTTTCTGCATATATGTCACATTGTGGGAAGTTTTTTTTTCAGCTAGCAAATTTAATTTTGTTTAATGTGAGTGTATTTTTGTGTGGGTTTCTTTGCAGTCCAGCATAATATTTTTTCTACACTGATTAAAATTATCCTGTGACTGAAGTTAACTATCCACTAGGACAGAAATGTACATATAGACAAATGCATCACTGTGCATTTTTAGTGAATGTTGGTAGTTTGCCAGCTTTATTTTCAAGTTCCTCCCCCCTTCAGACCTGTGATGTACTTATAAGGCAACAACAGTATGTTTAGTTAATTTACAAAATGAGAATAGTTTTTCTGATTTTTCCATTTTGCATGTTTTGAGTTTATTATCCTATATAATAAAAGCCTAATATGCTAAGTGTCCGTTCAGCCATTCAGCCAATCAAAGCATAATATGCCAATGATATGCTCAACCTCTTGCTATGACATGCACTGACCACCAGGGGGCAGATGCTTTGACCAGTAGGTTAGCTTGCTGCTGGGGTCCGGCCAATCGGGACTGAGCAAGACAAGCTGGACATGCCCTGGAGCTCTCCCACAGTCGGTCCCAGGCTGGCCAACCTCCTGCGTCCCTCCCCGGCCCCGATCATGCACCGGTGGAGTCCCTCAGCTGGGCCTGCACCCTCTCGCAATCCAGGACCTTTAGGGGGATGTCAGAGAGCTGGTTTCAGCCCGATCCCGCAGGCCAGGCTGAGGGACCCCACTGGTGCATGAATTAATGCACCAGGACTCTAGTTCTCAATAGGCATACAGTAAAACAGTTCACTTAACTGTGATGCTTTCTGTTGGAGTATTGGCTGACTTTTAGTGAGCCTTTGTACTTCCGCGAATGCTACTGAGTCATGGATAACATTCTTTACACTATCTAAAGGTAAACGTGAATGTAATAGAAGCTGGAAACAAAACAAGTTTGCTGATTTCTTTACACTAGGAAATGTAGTTTCTGTTCCAAGTAATATGTTCTTGTTAGGTTCATTTTCAGTGGCTATAACTGCTTAAACATTGTTTTCCTGTTTAAAGTAATTTATGTTCCATTGTGATAAATTTTGAAAAGAACATAAATGAAAGAAGTAATTGAAAATCACCTATAAACCTATCACCTAGAGATAATTACTACTAACATTTTAATAGTAACATTTTAATACATTTAGTACATTTTTCTAGTTTTTTCTTGCATGTACATATTTTTTTTCTTAAAAATTGGAATTAATGCTTTTATATAGGCTGTTTTGCTCCTACTTTTTTCTCTAAACAGGATATTGGTGTTCAACCTAGTGTGGGATTTTTAGGTCAATTCTTTATAGTATTACTATGTATCAATATATATAAAAGCCTAAGCAACCGTTTGACCCTCCAACCAGTAGCTATGATGCGCACTGACCACCAGGGGCAGACTCTCAACACAGGAGCTGCCGAGCGACAGCAACTTTGCAGAGTGCCCTCTTGCACTCCGGGGCCCCTTGGGGGATGTCGGATGCCAGTTTTGGCCCAATCCCCGCAGGCCAGGCCAAGGTACCCCACCGCTCACTCCATAGACGCCCTTCAAGCCCCAGTGTCTCCCCAGGTGCGGCCGGCTGGGGAGGGACCACGGGAGGTTGGCTCCAGGGTATGTCCCGCCTGTCTCACCCCATCTCACCCCACTGGCCACCTTCTAATTAATTTCCTTTGAGTGTGCACGAATCCATGCACCGGATCTCTAGTTTTAAATAATACTGGGGCAGACATTTTTGTACATTTGTCTTTGATTGCATCTTTGTGTTTTTCTTTCTTTCTTTAGGATAGATTCTCAGAAGTGGGATAACTGGATCAGAGGGTGGTTACCCTGTGTATAAGAGTGTGTCTCACTTCACCTTCAATGGCATTGAGTAGGTCAGTTTTTACAATCTTTGCCAATTTGATAGATATCTTTTACAATTCTTGGGTGGGAACCACAAAATCCTCAGATTATTAATAATCTGTAAAACCATCATAGTGTATGATTGGTAATTTGTAGTCATCTTTGAAAAAATTGGTTGGAATGAATTTCTTTGAAAATATTTTAGGTAAAAATTCTATATAATAAAAGCCTAATATGCTAAGTGTTCGGTTGTCCATTCAACCAATCAAAGTGTAATATGCTAATGAATGCTAAGGCCACTCAACCACTCACTATGACGTGCACTGACCACCAGGGGGCAGACAGTCAACTGGTCGACCAGTCGCTATGATGTGCACTGACCACCAGGGGGCAGATGTTCCAACCAGTAGGTTAGCTTGCTGCTGGGGTCCGGCCGATCAGGACTGAGCGAAACAGGCTGGACATGCTCTGGAGCCCTCCCACGGTCCCTCTGCAGTTGGCCAACCTCCCACATCCCTCCCTGGCCCTGATTGTACAACAGTGGGGTCCCTTGGCCTGGCCTGCACCCTCTTGCAATCTGGGACCTCTCAGGGAATGTCGGAGAGCCAGTTTCGGCCCAATCCCGTAGGCCAGGCCTAGGGACCCCACTGGTGCACAAATTCGTGCACCAGGCCTCTAGTGTTCCATAAAAAGATACTCCTTGAGGTTACAATTTGAGCATTGTTTTTTATTGGGAAAAAATGGCATTTTAAAGTTCTCCCTTTACTAAAATGACAAACCTGAGAAAGCTTATAGCATGTAGTAAAACTTATGTAAAAAAATTATTTCAGATATATGGGTGGGTTAGTCACATGGTTCAGAACAAAAAATAAATACTTAGTGTTTAGAGCAGTGGCTCTGGAGTTAGGCAGCTTAGGTTCAAATCCTTGCTTTGCCACTTACTAAGTCCATGATTTGAGGCAACTTACTGTGTATGTAACTTAAGGTAACTTGCTAAATATATATGATTTGATATTTATGAAATTTGGCTTTCTCATCTTTAAAAGGGGAATAATAATTACTTCATAGGATTGTTGAGAGGATTAGAAATATTGTGTAAGACTGCTTGGCATGTAGTCGGCATTTAATAAAAACTAGCTATTGTTAAATTTATTTTTTTGTGTTTTGTTTTGCCAGTTTTGGTGGGTGGGGCAAGAGATGTCATTTGTGTGGCCTTGCCTACATGACAGTGCAAAATGGCCTTGAGAGATGCAAAATGGCCTTGAGCAATGGCAGCTGGAGGGGAGTGGTAGTAGATATTCTTTTTATTTGTATTTTTTATTGATTTATTTTTATTTATTTTTTTGAGGGAGAGAGAGAAACATCGATTTGTTGTTCCACTCATTTATGCATTTATTGCTTGATTCTTGTATGTGACCTGATGGGATGGAACCCACAACCTTGACACACTGGGACAATGTGCTGACCAACTGAGCTACCCAGTCAGGGTGGTAGTAGACATTCTTTCTGGTAGGAATGGCATGAGCCAGGATAGAAAGTTCAGGACAAGTTGGAGAACAGGAGATTGATTTGACAGAAGCCTAAGCCTATATAATTAGTAAATGTGGCATTAAGGCCATAAAGATTGATTAGGGCTAGGCTTAAGAACTCATTGAATGCTAGATTGAGAAGTATAGACTTTATTCAGGAGTGCAAGGAGTTTTGATAGGGGGAAATGACATCTTTTGGAAGATGAATCTAGCTACAGAGTTCAGAATTAATTGAGGAAGAAAGAGACTGGACACAAGGAGGCTGGTAATAATACAGGTAAGGCAGGATCTGAGAGTTTAAAGGAAACTAGGGAAGGTTTTGAGGGGAGTTGCTGGGAGTCACTGTTGTGAAAATCTGGCTCTTCAAGTGTACCCAGTTTGGAATTGAAATTCAAAAGAGAATTTGAGTCTAAGATACAGGCTCCATGGAGGTAGACAACCTCTGAGAGAAGATAGGACTCAATACACTTTGGTTGTTGCTACCTATTTTAAAAATTGAAAGGTAAAAATTCCTGTTATTTCATTAATGAAAAGCATGTTTATGCTATTCCTTTGACAAATTTGTAACTTTATAAATTTTACTTATTTAGCATTTTGAGTTCTTAGTTAACAGGGAACCTTCACATTTAGACTTTGGCACTTCTGGAGCTATCTTAAAATATGTCAATGTACAGTGCAGTTCTTCAGTGTGTGGTCGTTCCAGCATTGGTGAATGTGACTAGACTTTAGAAACATCAGTTGTGTGAGCAGAAGTGAAAAGTAAAGTACAGACTTCTAGTTTGGTAAGCAACTTAGAATGGAGTTCTCTCCTTTCCCCTTAATTTATTAATTACAAACAAATTAGTTTGCTCATGCCATTCTTAGTCATTCTGGTATCTGGCTCTAGCTCTATATTAATTGTACTTTCCACTTGGCTGAATAATATGTAAGCAAATTAGCCTAAAGGTTGATATTAATATTTCTTTTTGACTCATAAGTAAACTCTCTGCAGCTGTGAATTATCTGTTCACTGTCTTTCTTTAATATTACAAGTTGAGAAAAGAAGCAACCCCCATTGGTTTGTGATACTTTCAAGATGTTTGCATATTTTAAAGCATTGATTTGTTATACCTTTCTAAATGTTTCTTTTAGTTTTCAAATATTTTCTAAACTCAGAAATAAAGTCCTGTTAATTTTTATTCAAATCTCTTTCCTTTAAAAGTGTATTTGAAAATATTTTTAAATTATGGTCATGCATCATTTCTGTAGAGATGGACCACATCTACAGTGATGGTGCCATCAAATTGTAATGGAACTGAAAAATTCCTCCGCCTAGTGACAGTCATATCTCAATGCATTCATTACTCACCTGTTTGTGGTGATGCTGGTGTGAACAAGCCTGCTGCACATACAGTTATGTACAGTACAGAATACTTGATCATGATGAACGGTTGCTGGTTTATGTATTTACTATACTATTAATTGTTTTTTTAGAGTGTACTCTCTCTACTTATAAAAAAGTTTGCTGTAAAACAGCATGCCAGGTTACGCTAGCAGCAGCCTCTCATTTCACGTGTTCACTTCGTTTCTTTTTTTTTTTTAATATATTTTATTGATTTTTTACAGAGAGGAAGGGAGAGAGATAGAGAGTTAGAAACATCGATGAGAGAGAAACATCGATCAGCTGCCTCCTGCACATCTCCTACTGGGGATGTGCCCGCAACCCAGGTACATGCCCTTGACTGGAACCGAACCCGGGACCTTTCAGTCCGCAGGCCGACGCTCTCTCCACTGAGCCAAACCGGTTTCGGCTCACTTTGTTTCTTGATTGCATCATTCTGCCTTGCATTTGATTTAATCTCGTGTAATTTTAAAATTTTGTGTAGCAAACATGAACTTTATTTTAAAAAAAAGTCTACAGTTACGTGCAGTAATGTCCTCGGCCTTCACAGTCACTCACCACTCACTGACTGACTCACCCAGAGCAACTTCGAGTCCTGCAAGTTCCATTCATGATAAGTGCCCTATATAAGTGCACCATTTTCCATCTTTTATATCGTATTTGTACTCTATCCTTTCTGTGTTCGCTATACAAATATTTACCATTGTGTTACAGTTACCTACTGTACAGGTGTGTAGCCTTAGAGCCTATGTGGGTCGGAGGCTATGCCATCTAGGTTTTATAAGTGCACCCTATGTGCACTCTGATGCTTGCACAATGACAAAATCTCCTAATGACCCATTTCTTAGCACCTATCCCCATCATAAAGCAGCACTTGACTGTAATAAGCAAATATAGCACACTAGAGGCCCGATGCACGAAATTTGTGCAAGAGTAGACCTTCCTTCACCCCGGCTGCCGGCACTGGCTTCCCTCTGGCACCCGGGATCTGGGCTTCCCTCGAGGCCCCAGCTTCGTCAAGAAGGTCGTCCGGAAGGACATCCGGTCTAATTAGCATATTATGCTTTTATTATTATAGATAATATTGGGGATAGTGTGTGTTACTTTTTATAAATACTGTGTTTTTCTAATGAAACTTCAAAAGCCCAGATTTGGTCAACTGAGTGATACTTCATTTACTAAAGGGACCCCAGATAGTCAAAAGAGTGATTTAATGTCTCAAACTATAACATCTTAGTTGAGTCTATTTTGAATTGGTTCGAAGATATTTCTGTTTGTCAACAGAAATCAGAACTACAGCCACTCCCCTAGGTCTGATTACTCTTACCCTTCCCTCCTCCTCCCCAACCATAGCTGAGAGTAGGAGCTTCCCTGGTTTGGGCCATTTTGGCACTGTCACTATGTTGGCATTTGTGACCTTCCCAATATGTATGTCTTACATTCTTAGAAGTCTGCTTGCGTTTTGGCAGGAAAAATAAGTTATGAATAAGATTGAGTGGCTCATGATACACTATTATAAGAAAATTCACAATTTTAAATGTTAATTATACCTCAATAAAGCGGAAATTTAAAAAAATTTATTTTTTACGTGAGTTGACATATGAAGTGTGTGAAACATGAATAGACTTTCTATTCTAGTCCCAAAAAATTGAAATAAAAGAGCATAGGGCCTTTTCTTGAAGGTAAAGAAAGCCCTTACATCTCATTTAATCTGCACAGCAAATCTTTGAAATAGATATTGTCCATTTTTTACAGATGATGAAACTCAAAGTAATTATATAATCTATGAAAATTAACAAACTAATTATAGGGAATAATGCTGACAGTAAATTACCAGAAGCAGGGACTGCCATAGAAAAGCATAAAATAGATGATCAATAAATATTTGTATTTTGCTTGCATTACAAATATGAATGAATGAATATGAATTTTAGTGAATGAATGGATCAGTAGGTGAATGATAGAAGACCGCCTTTAACTCAATAATTTTTTCTTCAGTTCAGAACAACATTTTTCTTTCAGATGAGTCTAGAACATTTTTCACAAACAATTGATTTCACCTTTCTTTTTCTCTGTACAAAAGTCCCTCTTCTCTCATGTGGTTTAAGTTACTTAAAATAAATCACACAGTAAAAATCCTGAAGAGGGAAATAAATACCAGAGACATGGAAAGCATCACTTTCACTTAGATTTTAACTAAGTAGTATGTAATGTTATCAGTCTGTAATGTTATATCTGTGTTAGACCCTTCTATTCACATTCAGGATGTTATTTTTTGATTCTGTTTGTATCTCTTAATTTTTTAAAATTTACTGTAGTTGTCTGAAATAAGATTATATAACAGTAGTTGAAATAATTATGTAGCCAACATTAGTTGACCATCTAATCTCTATTTCAGTTGTGTGGGGGGCATGTGTTTCTGTTTTCTATTAGTACAACAAAGTGTGGTTTGTTCAGAAATACGAACTGATAATAGGGTTAAAATACATAATGTGATAAGTATTATTTTTAATTGATGTTAATACCTGGACAGACTAGTAATGTGAGTCTCTAAACTGCATATTTATACAGTTCCTAATTCTTTAATGATTCAATATCTTAATAAATTTAAGATTAGAATTCTGTTAAATGATTATGGAACAGTAATGGATACCAGGAATGAAAGTAGATGCAGATAATCGAGAGATTGAAAGAAACTATTTTAGTGGAAGGCTGCAAAAGAAGGGTTTACAGGATTTGCAGGTGGAAGTTGCTATGCTAGACTGTGGGAAGTAAATTTATTTTTACAAAAAGAAATGAAATTGGTGAAGTGTGAGGGCTCTGAGGAGATAAATTAATGTTGAATGGGTAGAAAGAACACTGTAGGTTAATATGGTGGCTTATAGGGACCTTCAGAGATGATTTGATGACTCTCACAAATCGTGACACTCACGAAGTAGGGATCTGTCATGTTGGTTTGAGTAGAAATTACAATAAACTTAGAATGAAGAGGGCTGTTTTTGTAAAGACATATTTTAGAATTTGTTTATAGATGTGAGACTAAGGCTATAATATGACATGTTTATAAAACAACTTTACGCCCTAACCGGTTTGGCTCAGTGGATAGAGCGTCGGCCTGCGGACTGAAGGGTCCCAGGTTCGATTCCGGTCAAGGGCATGTACCTTGGTTGCGGGCACATCCCCAATAGGGGGTGTGCAAGAGGCAGCTGATCGATGTTTCTCTCTCATTGATGTTTCTAATTCTCTATCCCTCTTCCTTCCTCTCGATAAAAAAATCAATAAAATATATTAAAAACAAACAAACAAAAAAAACTTCACATGGTGACTGGCATTTAAATTAAAATTAATCCTTTAAAAAAACAAAAAAACAACATAACTTTATATGATATTTTGGTTCTTGATATCCTCAAAATGCTTTTTTTGGTTGTTTTTTTGTTTTTTTACTTTTTTTTTTTACTAGATGTTTCCTGCATGGTTTGTCTCCTCAGTCATCGTCCACAGGACTCTGAGAAGTTGTAGGAATATGCAGGCGCAGACTCAAGGCCCGGCTTTCTCTCCAACGTTGTGGAAAGGGACTGTACATCACGGGGCAGAGCCCTATGCTCCCCTAAGCCACCTGGACAGAGCCCGGGGAGAGTGACCTCCCGGGGCTTTTTGTTTTGTGTGTGTTTTGTTAGATTTCTATATGATAGCATTTAGACTGCTCTTTTGTCGTACCCCTCTGCTCTCCATTCTAATCATACAGGGTGGGGCAAAAGTAGGTTTACAGTTGTTTATATGGAAAATAAGAATAAACTCTGTTTCACATACAGCTGTAACCTATTTTTGCCCCACCCTGTATAATCAGTTTAGTAATGATATACATAACCCCCTGGTAGGAGATTATCATGCTTCAGAATATTCTGCATATAAACTACCAGTATCAATGTGGTAGAACTTTTATAAGTATAATTATTTAATAATATCAGATTAGCCTGGCTGGTGTGGCTTGGTGGTTGAATGTTGACTTATGAACCAGGAGATCCCAGTTCAATTCCCGGTCAGGGCACATGCCCAAGTTCCGGGCTTGATCCCCATTAGGGGCGTGCAGGAGGCTCGCTCTCTCCCTCTCCCTCCCTATCTGAAATTTAAAAAAAAAAAAAAAATCAGATTAACTTAAAAACCATGTGCAAGTGAGTTTGGAAGTTGAATCTTATGTCTCAAACCCATATTTAGTTGTTTGTTTATATTTTCCAATATTAAGTTATTTTGATGGTGTTTCTTTTACGTCTGTATTATAAGTCTGGAACTTAAGTGACTCAAAATTGGTCAAATAGTATACTTCTTGAAAAAAAGTGTGCCTTTTGAATATTGAATAGCACACTTTGAACAAACTCCATTATAAAACATCCCTTTGAATTTTAAATAAATTTTAGTAACTTCTTATATTCAAATGTCATAATTTTTACATTGGAATATGATAGCATTATAATTCAAGGATCAACCAAAATCTGCAGTTGAAACCTTGAGCAGGAGGGTTACAGATGATGTACTTATTCTATTATTCCCATTATGCTTTAGACTTGGGCTTCTGTCATACAGAACAAGTTTGAGATTGTGACACACTCAGGGCCATCTGCTTGCTGTGTATGTAAGCAAATAGGCCTTTGACACTAGAAATAAAGAATCATCACTTGTGGTGTTCTTAGCTGGCTCTGCTTAGGCTCGAGTGTGCTGGGCTCAGCTTGTGTCTACAGTGAATTGTCACCGTTTTGATGACAATTCAAAACTTCCATAGCCATGTGTTTAATGTCTTCTGTGTGTTGACGTGCTGAAGATGGACTTGTGAAATTTTTTAGTACAAGGAAAACTCCTACTTAATTAGCAAAATTTTAAAATTATTTTTGAAAACATTCAAATACTTCCAAAAGAGAGTGAATTCTTTAGATGAAGGGCCCACCATCACGTTTCCATCTTGTGGTTAATTTTCACAGTCTAACAAACTATTTTTTGGTCCAAAGTGCTTTGTAGAAAATCAGTCATGTAATTGCATTTGTCTGCACTATTTTTTAAAAACTTCTCTATTGTTATGGGAGAAAAAGCTGATTATCAGTGTTTTCATAGTATGATTGCAGTTCTTATTTTTACAAAATGTTTATTCATATGTAGAATATAGGCTGAAAGGAAATACCAAAAGGATCAAAGTTATCTTGAATTGGGATTACAGGTGATTTATTTTCCTCCTTAAACGTCTTTTCTGAACTTTATACATTATTCATATATCTTATAATTAGAAAATGAAAGGTCTAAAATGAATTTATTATAGAATATGAAATTAAATTTAGTAAAGCTTTTAAGATGAAGATTCTTAGGACATAAAGGCTTTACAAATGAATTAATAAACAGTGTATTCCTGAGATGGAATTATGTAATGATAAAATCTGTACTTATAAACAAGCAAAATTAGGTTGCCATTTTCTGGGTGTAGGGAATGAGCTTGGGAAAAGTATTTTACCATTGATAGGAAGACAGACTTTTGTTGGATTCTTCTAACTCAGGTTTGCCTCAGTTACATTAATTTATATACTGTTTTATGGATAATTATTTAATTATAGGATATAAGCTTATTTACATGAGTAATATGCCAAGTCTCACTTTGAATATTTGGTCATAAGAATGTATTTGTGGTCAGCAGGCAAAACACTCCGTGGAAGTTTGCATATAGTACCTATCAGTTGTTACTTCACCTCTATTTCTCCATGGTTTTTTCTCATCTGTAAAATGGAAAAAGAACAGTACCCATTTTTTATACATGTTTGAGGACTAAATAAGTATGCCTGACACACAAAAAGCACTCAATTATTATTATTATTATTATTATTACAACCAACAAGTTGGCATTGATGTCTGTAAGAAATTGAGAGTAGAAGATCTCTAGGGACTGGAGCAGTAGTCTATGCTTTACATCCATTCACTGTTTTGACTAACCCTGTGTATTCTCCTTTAGTTAAGTGGAACTGTTAGCTATGCACTTAGTTTTATTACTTATGTATACAATAAATCTTGTTATTTGTGGTTTAATGTTTTAGACTCAATATTTAACATGGGAGATTTGTAATTTGGTGTAGGGACAGTTTTGCATAATTCAAGACCGACATGCCAAATAAGTATGTGAACTAGAGAATTGAGCATCCCAGTTATTACCCAATAGTGACTTTGGTTCCCTAACTTGTTTAATTTTCACCATGGGATTAAAACCTGTGTTTCTGTGTGAATAATGGTGCCTTGAGAAAACCAGTTTTTAATGCTGGTTTTTGCAGATTTAATTGAAGTGAGTTTAGTGGCATAATTTATAAATATTGCTTATTTCTTGTATATTCTTCACATTGCCTTATGCCCAGTACAGATAATGAATAATGGGGTGTGTTTGATTGGTTTGTGAAGAAATTTGAATCTTCAAGTTCCGTAAAGGAAAGGGAGGAGTTTAGCAAGGATTCCTAGATTTCTGGGCACTTGGGTTATTTTATATTTTTCATGTTAATATATAATTTAAAAAATTTCTTAAACCAAATTAAAATCTATCTGTCTGGATTTCATGAAATTTTTACATGGAGTGATATAAATATGCTTCCTTTGATAAAAAGCCACTAGCCCCATCCATAGAAATACTGATTATATTAGGTCTGCAGTAGGGCCAGGAATCTGTAGTTTACTTTTCCAGGTGTGATTCTGATGCAGTGTTTTTCAAATTATTTGTTATCATCACTTGCTCCCCCCCCCCAGCCTTTTAAAGTATTTTTTTCTTAACTGTCCCCCTTATGAAATTTTCATACCACAGTTGTACTGTATATTCCTTTATTGTATATTAAACTGTGTTTTATACACTAAACGAGTTACGGGATTTTTGTTTTGTTTTGTTTTTTTCCCCCCAAGAGCCAGTTTTCACCCACTTGGGGGCAATATTGCCCCTGTTGAGAATGTATACAATAAGCTAAAAGAAAAATCACTTCCAACTTGTTAACATTTTCGTATACATCTTTCCCAGTGATTTTTCAATGCATATATTTTTTATTTTAAAAAAAGAGATCAGAGGCATAATATCTTATGTTCCCTTGTAGAAATATATTGTGGATTTTTCATGAAAAATATATTTTAATAGTGTCATATCTAATGGATAAATAAAATCAATGCATAGTATTCCGTTAAGTGAATTTGCCATCATTTCTTTAAATGATTCCCTATAGTTTTTAATTTTTTACTATAAAAGCTGTGCTGTGAATGTGAATATCATTATATTTGAATTTTAAGATTTTGGGTATGTATAACTTAGAAAATGAAAGTCCCTTTTCCCAAGGACTTCCACTGTTAATGTGAATATTTATTAAAGAATAATAGATTGACCTTTAACGATGGCAGATTGCTTTTTTGCTTAAGGTATTTTGGTCATCTTTTCAAATCACTATATATAATTCTACCTTACTATTTTTAGCAATATTCTGCTGTATGATGTACAGTAATTTATTCATTCTTCTAGTGAAAGACCTTTTTTTCCCTAGGCTTTTTGTTTTTGACATACATTTTTGTTTGCATGTGTTTTTCTGTACCATAAATTTCCATTTGTGGCAGAATTACTGGGTTATTTAACAGTTCGAAGCACTTTATATGCTTGAGGCTTTCTTTAGGCTTTTTCTTCTTTTTCATTTCTTTGTTTGACTATTATATCTGGATATAGGAAATGTTACATTAAGAAAGCAGATGTGCCTGTATTTTTTTCAGATTACAAGTTACAATTTTAAGTTTGGCTAGTTTGGGTGTTTGTTTGTTTGTTTGTTTATTTAAAGACAAGTACATGTATTTTAACTAGATTGGAATAATACAGATTTCTGAGGATTTTCATGTTTGGGCTTGAGACCTTTTATTGCCTGGCAGTGATTCAGAACACTAAAAGCACCTGACTTGCAAAGTGAACAAGTAAGCTTTTGAGCTGGGAGCTTTCTGGGAATATCTGGAACTACACATTTCTGTCAGAGATGCCTTTTAATGTTGGGTTTATTGATTGAAGTATCCTAGGCATATACTCTCTCTGCTATCTAACTTCTATTCCTCTTGGGAGGAGATGTATTATCTCTTTTTTACATTTCTGGTAATGTCCTTATTTTAGATATCTTATACGTTCCTGCTAATTTTTACAGAGTTCCTTTACATATTGTCTTCAGAATTATTCAGGCATTTCTCTGAGGCTTACAGTCTCGTAAAGCTCAAAAATATCAGAATACTATATTAAGCACTTCTGTGAATCAGCACCTGACTTTTACAGACTCTCAATCTGATTAGTGTTTGCAGGATTCAAGCAGATTTCTTTATGGAAAACCATTAAACATTGAAAAAAATTATGCTTTATCAAAGTAGAAAGGTTTTTCAGTTTAGAAAAACACTAATTTTTTGAGGCAGCTGATTCTATCATGAGCTAACCTTGTTATTTTAGACACATGCTTGAATGAGACTTTCAAATGGCCCAAATGTTCTCGAAGAATCAGTTTATCGCTAATTATAATAAATACTAGAGGCCTGGTATACGAATTTGTGCACGGGTGGGGTCCCTCTGCCTGGCCAGCGATCGGGGTCGATGGGTGGGGGGCCTGCCGGGGGAGAGGGACCATAGGTAGTTGGCCGGCCGGCCAGGGGGAGGGAGCGCAGGAGTTGGCTGGCTGGCCCCTCTGCCCCCACCCCATTGGGTGATCAGGGGGGCCGGCCGGCCGGGTGGGAGGGACTGCAGGAGGTTGGCCCCAGTGGCAAGCTAACTAATGGCCAGTTCCACAAGGGATCGGGCTTCTTCTTCCCTCTTGTCTGGGTCCAGGTGCAGGTAAACCAGATTCGGGGCTGTCAGGGCCCCAGCAGCAAGGTCTGGGTCAGTGTGCGTCATAGCTACCGGCTGGTCGTCTGGTCCTTCAGTCGTTTGGTCATTAACGGTCACTTAGGCTTTTATATATACAGATAACAAATGATATTCAGTACCTGGGCAATTCAGACAGGACTATTTCCTGAGAGTAGCCTCTTAGAGTGAGTTGTCATCACAACTAGTTTATTACGCTCCTTACAGAGGTTTCCCTTGCTTTGGGGCATGGTTCTTCATCTAGCAAAGTGGATAAACAAGTGTTTTCCCACATGATAGTGGTAGTTTTTTGCATGGTATGTTTTAAAAAATTGGCGTCTCACATGTGATTTTGTCTATTGAGGCTTGCTGTTTAACCAGGTTAGAGATTTTATTCTTTGATGCAGAATTTAACTTGACCATCTTGTGAAACTGGTTCCTTTACTCAGGATGACAGCAGCAAGCATGACAACCCACACTTGAGCACTAGCTCCTTATGACTTTAAACCTTTGGCCAAGCATGTCTGATTGCTTAGATACTGCCTTACCACCCCCATTGCCTAATTCTTGGTTTTCTGAAGCCTAAAGCCATATCGGAAACTTCAAATTCATTTAATGAATAGTCCACAGGAGGATATTTGATTTTAACTAAATGTTATGTGAGTTTATTATTGATTATAAAAGTTAGAATGTGTGATAGGCATTGGTGTTTGTAAATGTTTCCATTTTACTATTTCTCATTTTTAAAAATATTTTCCCCTCACACAAAGTATTGTGATAAATTAGTACCCAGTAAGACTTTCAGTACAGGCATCTGGTGGAAAAGTTTCTTTAGTAGGTTTGTTTATAGTACACATTTCCACTGCACATAGAAGTGGCGGATTTTATGTTTTGTGTCCCAACAAAAAGTAAACTGCTTTTCAGGAAAGCATCAAGTAATTTTTACTAGCTATTTAGTAATTTTCCTATTCAAAGTATAATTAAAGTAATCCTTAAACATCATTTTATTCCCACTTTTAAAAATAGACTCATTATTTTTAAACAATACATTATAAAGAAATACAGATCAAGTAAAAAGTACAAAGAAGAAAATATAATAGTTATAAGTTTGCTCTGTGTCCTTATAGGAATTTCCTATCTAAGAATACATGCATATACAGAAATATTTAGTTTTGTTTTCATACCTGCTTTTTTTCCCTTTAAGTTGTCAGATGTAGAGGTGATACATGAAGACTAGAAGTGTTCTTTACTAGCGTGCTGGGGCACCGAATAAAAGCTCCATTTTCACAGACAAGTTTTGTCAAGTACCTCCATCTCTACCCTTGCTCTTCTCATCCCCTGTGTTTTTTTAACCACCATTCTTCTCCTTGAATGGAGAAAAGTGGTGGGTCTCAGTCTGGGCTGAGCTCTACAAAAGAATTAACGGAGAAGATTTGAGAAATATCCATATCCTGGCTCCACAGTTCAGAGATTTTATTTAATTGATGATGATGATGAGGCAAGACACGTGGGAAGAGAACATGCTTTATCTTAGCCTACATCTAGAAACTTGCCTGAGCTTCTGAGTTCCAGTATGGTTTGAAGAAAGGCAATGATTGAATCCAAGGAGGTTGGATTCCTCAGCTTTCTGCCTTCAAGAAAGAAGATAGGCACAGGTCTTTGTAATCCTTCCAGTTCTCTAAGGAGTGCATGCCACAGACATCATTTATTCTAGTGTGGGTTCATCTATAGAGTGTCATACTTCAGTTCTAAGGAGAATCAGCATCATTAATGCAGGACAGATTCAATAGACAAGATGAGTGATAAAGCAGTGTGGTGTTGTGGTTAACCACACAGATGCTAGAGCCAAACTGCCTGCCTGGGTTGTAGTCCTGGTTCTCTAATTTATGTTGACCATGGGCAAGTTTGTGTTGGCCTCTCTGCTTCATCTACAAAATGAGGATGATAGTCTCCACCTAATAGGTATGTTTTGAAGATTAAAAATTTTAATATATGTACAGTGCTCAAAGCAGTATTTTGTACATGGCAAATACTTAATGAATAATACAAATGTTCTACCCTCTTTTCTAACATATCCCACCCTTTTAATGCTTTCTCCAATGAGCTAAAGCAGGGGTTAGCAAACACTTTTCTGGAAGGGCCAGATGATAAATACTGTAGGTTTTTAGGGTCATACAGTCTCTGTTGCAGTACTCAATTCTGCTGTTAAAGGGCAAAAGCAGCCATAGACCACATATATAAACAAATGAGCATGGCTGTGTCCACTTAAATTTGAATTTCACATAATTTTTTTGTGTCATGAAGTACTCCTTTTCTTTTGATTAAAAAGCATTTAAGAAAGTACAAGCCGCCCTGACTGGTTTGGCTCAGTGGGTAGAGCGTCGGCCTGCGGACTGAAGGGTCCCAGGTTCGATTCCAGTCAAGGGCATGTACCTTGGTTGCGGGCACATCCCCAGTAGGGGGTGTGCAGGAGGCAGCTGATATTTCTCTCTCATCGATGTTTCTAACTCTCTGTCCCTCTCCCTTCCTCTCTGTAAAAAATCAATAAAAATATTTTTAAAAAAGAAAAAAGTAAGTACAAGCCATTCTTAGTTTACAGGCCACACACAAATAGGCAGTGGATTAGATTTGGTCTGCTGGTCATAGTTTACTGATCCTTGAAGTAGAGTAAAGGAACCTGCACAACAATTGTAGGCACCCTTTCTTAAGCATGCCTTCATTTCTCAATTCCCCCATACTTTGAAGGAGTCTAGAACAGCGGTCGCCAACTTTTTGGACCTCACGGATCACTGGTTGATGACCGCTGATCTAGAATATTCAGGTTTAGAACTTTAAAAATTCTACTCCCAGATTGATCTTAAACTATTAGCATATTGTGTGACACCGTGAACTCTTTGGGGACTCTGTCCTCCTCAAACAGTGACATACAGTATATAATTGTACTTAAGATTTTTTTGGGTGCAAGCAACAGAAACAGATTTTGTCTTATTCTCAGCACCACTGTAGTAGGTGTTTGTGTTAGGGTTCTCCAGAGAAACAGGCCAGGAGGATACATGCACATGCACACACACACACAATACATATACATACACATTTTGTGTGTGGGTGAGAGAGAGAGAGACTTAGTTCAAGGAACTGGAATATGTGATTATAGGGCAGTGATGGCGAACCTATGACACGCGTGTCAGAGGTGACACACGAACTCATTTTTTTGGTTGATTTTTCTTAAGGGGCATTTAAATATATAAAATAAATATCAAAAATATAAGTCTTTGTTTTACTATGGTTGCAAATATCAAAAAATTTCTATATGTGACACGGCACCAGAGTTAAGTTAGGGTTTTTCAAAATGCTGACACACCGAGCTCAAAAGGTTCGCCATCACTGTTATAGGGGCTACCAAGTCTAAAATCAGTAGGGCAGACCAGCTGGGAACTCTAGCAGCCTTGCGGACAAAATCTTCAGTGAATCCTGAGTGTTTCCCTTAAGGTCTTTCAGCTGATTGGATGAGACCTCCTTAACATTATTGATATCTTCTTAATGTCGCCTGATTGCAGATGTTACCACATAGGTGTTATTTACATAATACTTTCACAGCAACACCCAGATTAGTGTGTGTGTGAATATCTGGGTATTATAGCCTAGCCAAGTTGACATATACAGCTAACCATCATATAGTTAATAAATGTTTTTCTTTCTTTTTTTTAAAATATATTTTGATTTTTTACAGAGAGGAAGGGAGAGAGATAAAGAGTTAGAAACATCGATGAGAGAGAAACATCGGTCAGCTGCCTCCTGCACACCCCCCACTGGGGATGTGCCCGAAACCAAGGTACATGCCCTTGACCGGAATCGAACCTGGGACCCTTCAGTCCGCAGGCTGACGCTCTATCCACCGAGCCAAACCGGCTAGGGCAATAAATGTTTTTCTAATAAATGGATGAACAAATGGTTAAAATGGTTGCGCAGAAATGAGCTTGCAAGCTTCAGGAAGTCCGAGGAGAACCAGGGGAGTCTGCAGGGGTTGGGACCTAGGTATCGGGAACAGCAGTGTACCACAGTCAGAATGAATCAGCTTTAAGGATTTCTATCTTCACATCGTTCTGCTCATGATTCGGTTTAGGAAATCCCACCTGATTGGCCTGGCTGGAGATTGGGTGAGATGTCTCCCATGCCCATTGGAGAATGGGACACCTTGATTGACATTTCCACCAAAACTGCAGTGAGGGAGACAAGGGTTATTTTCCAATAGAGAGTCGGGATGCTGTTCTAAAAGGAGGAGGAAGAGATACTAGACATGCAAAAATAACAGATGTCCGCTTCACACCAACTCTTGATATCTGCCCACAGAGGGACAGCTGGTGAGGCGGACATGGATCAGGGCCAGATCATGGAAAATTTCACAGGCCTGGTAATGAGTTTGGGCCTTATCCTCTAGAATAGTGAATCTTTTGGGGGGTCATAGATCCCATTGAGAATTTGAAAATTTTGCACCACATATTTGGCTCTCTCCCCCTCCATAAAATTGTACTTATGCTTAAGAAAAATAGTTCTTTTTTTTTTTTTTGCATAGCATTTCAAGAAATTCTTGTGCTTTCTAGAGTACATCCCTGGTTGGTGGGAAGAGGGGCTAGTCTATTAACCTAAAAAGTTAAGAACTTATAGGGAGAGGGTGGCATATCCTATTTAAAGATTTTAGGCAGGGGAACCACAATAGAGCTGTGTGTTAAATAGATCATTGGAGGATGGATTTGAGGGATACAGGATTGGAGGCTGAGAAGCAATCACAATATTACATCTTCCTCAGCTTCTGATATTTGCATTTTCTTGATTCTCCTTAATCTCTTTGCTATGGAAGGATTTGTCTATGAGATGATGCAGGCCTTAATTATCACAGTGGTAATAAGGATGAAAAAGGTAAACAATTTAAAGAAACATTTGGGAGATAAAATTCACAGAACTAGCTTGGCTGTTAATTGTATATGGGAATAGAGTGAGTATGTCTTGTATGTTTCTAGCTTGCATGACAGAATTGTAGAGGCCAGGTAGGAGAGTTGACGATAAATGTGAGGAGGGACAACTTTATCTTCTGAGTAGGACTTGAGGAAAAGTGACTGGACTTGATAAAAGGAGCTATGGTTGGTAAAAAGATTGTTGTTTAATACCGAGGGCCCAGATAAGATTTCAGGAATTTGTACTAGTGGCATCAGTTACATAATGGTATTTTCTCTAGCAATGAAGAGAGGTTTTTTTTGTTTTGTTTTGTTTTTTAAATATATTTTATTGATTTTTTTACAGAGAGGAAGGGAGAGAGATAGAAAGTCAGAAACATCGATGAGAGAGAAACATCGATCAGCCGCCTCCTGCACATCCCCCACCGGGGATGTGCCCGCAACCCAGGTACATGCCCTTGACCGGAATCGAACCTGGGACCTTTCAGTCCGCAGGCCGACGCTCTATACACTGAGCCAAACCGGTTTCGGCTGAAGAGAGGTTTTTAAGATTCATTCATGGTTGATGATTATACATGCTGATTTGGGGGAAACACAGGATACATGGAATAGAGGCACTGGGCAAAGAATAACTTAAATAAAGAGGGTAATAATAATAAAGATAGAGCCCTAGCCAGTTTTGCTCAGTGGATAGAGCGTCGGCCTGTGGACTGAAGGGTCCCAGGTTCAATTCTGGCCAAAGGCACATGCCTGGGTTGGGGGCTTGATTCTCAGTAGGGGGCATGCAGGAGGCAGCTGATCAATGAAACATCATCATTGATGTTTCTATCTCTCTATCCCTCTCTCTTCCTCTCTGAAATCAATACAAAAATTTTTTTTTAAATAAAATAATAGAGATAGAGCTCTTATTCCATGCTAGGCACATTTGTAAGGGTGTTTTCAAGGTACTAACTCATTTACTCAAAATAACCCTCTGAAGCCCTGGCCAGAGTAGCTCAGTATGTCTGGTTGTTAAACCATGCTCAAAAGGTTGCTGGTTTGATTCTCTGTCAGGGCACACACCGTGGTTCGATCCCTGGTGGGTGGTGTGCAGGAGGCAGCTAATCGATGTTTCCCTTTCACATCGATGTCTCTGTCTCTCCTCCTCCTCTTCCTTCTCTTCCTCCTCTCTGTGTAAAAATCAATTAAAAGTAAAATAAAATAATTCTATCACTGTGAGCAAAGAAACCTATTGAAACAGGCTTCATTTTGAACTTGAAAGAATTAAGAAACTGGTATTAGAATATAGGTAGCTAGAGGCCCGGTGCACGAAATTTGTGCACTCAGGCGGGGGTGGGTAGGTTCCCTCAGTCCAGCCTGTGCCCTCTCGCAGTCTGGGAGCCCTCGGGGGATGTTCGACTGATGGTTTAGGCCCACTCCCCCCCGGGAGAGGCTCCCACCACTGCCGCTGCACTCACCAGTCATGAGCCCGGATTGTGACTGAGTGGTGCTCCCCCTTGGGAGTGCATTGACCACCAGGGGGCAGCTTCTGCATTGAGTGTCTGCCCTCTGGTGGTCAGTGCACGTCATAGTGACTGGTCGTTCCGCCGTTCGGTCGATTTGCATATTAGCCTTTTATTATATAGGATTATATAGGATGTTATCTCATGTAGGATATGTTATCTCAATCCTTCACCACCCTATTTTGTTGTGTGGTCTGGTTATTAACTACTTTTATTTAGTTTTGTAGTAGTTAGATATGGCAAGAAAATGAGATGAAACACACATCTGAAAATTTTTTTCATGGATTCTGTTTTGGGTTTTTTTTTCTTTTACATAAAAAATGAAGTCTGAAAAAAGTTTCGTAAAAAACAGCAGTTTAGGTAGTCATAGAGTCATGTTGCCTGAATTCTGATCCCACCTATGCAAATTACTGTCTGATATCTTTGGTAAGATACTTTTCTTAACCTCACTTTCTTTAGCTATAATAGAAATGATAATAATAGTACCCCTACCGTATATTCATGAAATTCAATGTTATGGCCTGTATAAAGTACTTACCATGGGCCCTAGCTGGTTTGGCTCAGTGGACAGAGCATCGGCCTGTAGACTGAAGTGCCCCAGTAATTTCGGTCAAGAGCACATGCCTGAGTTGCCAGCTCGATCCCCAGTAGGGGGCATGCAGGAGGCAGCCAATCAATGATTCTCTCTCATCATTGATGTTTCTATCTCTCCCTCTCCCTTCCTTTCTGAAATCAACAAAAAATATATTTAAAATAAAGTACTTACCATGGAATATTAGATGTTACCATTGCTTTATTATCTCTTCCGTTAAATCAAAACTTTACTACTTACTCTGATTTGATTTTTGAGGTTACTGTTCAGTTCCAATTGGATGTTTAGCAGGCAGTTCAGTGTTTAAAGGAATATTTAGTACATTGTTTCTTTTAGCTAAAATAAGCTAAAGATGCAAAAGAGTGAATGTTGTCTTAGATTTCTAAGACCTGGGAAACTGGTCTGTGTGCTTTTATGCATTTGGTTAACCTTTATGCCAGCGGCTCTCAACCTGTGGGTCGCGACCCTTTTGGGGGTCGAACGACCCTTTCACAGGGGTTGCCTAAGACCATTGGAAAAAATACGTAATTACATATTGTTTTTGTGATTAATCACTATGCTTTAATTATGTTCAATTTGTAACAATGAAATTGGGGGTCACCACAACATGAGGAACTGTATGAAAGGTCCCGTATGCCAGCGGCTCTCAACCTGTGGGTCGCGACCCTTTTGGGGGTCGAACGACCCTTTCACAGGGGTTGCCTAAGACCATTGGAAAAAATACGTAATTACATATTGTTTTTGTGATTAATCACTATGCTTTAATTATGTTCAATTTGTAACAATGAAATTGGGGGTCACCACAACATGAGGAACTGTATTAAAGGTCCCAGCATTAGGAAGGTTGAGAACCAGTGCTTTATGCCATTCAGAATGTGAGACCAGTTTGTGCTGACTTCTGTTCCTCTGCTAGAAAGCCTTCAAAAAGAATCACCGTAGTGTTCCTTGATGTCGTTAGGGCCATTAGGAAAAGTACTTGTTACAACTATGAAGACTCTGAGAATTCATTTTTACTTATTTATTTATGGAAAACTTGGTTTTGGTTTAGAATTCTTCTAACAATATGAGTAATATTTGTAGAGTGCTTTTTATAAACTTTGTCTCATTTGATCTTCACAATTCTGTGAACAAGATAGGATAGATGGAATAACTCCTACTTTTAAAGCTAAAAAAATGTGGGGTTCAGTGACTTGCCCAGAGAGAAAGAGCTGGTTATGTGTGCTGGCTCTTACATTAGTTTTCATTCTATATCAGAGTGCTTGTATACAAACAGCCTATAATTTCCAGAATGTAAAACTCAGTTGTTGAAATTATTGGTTTTTCACATTTGCTGGAAGTATGCACCTTTCGATTTTTGGTGGGCTGTATGTAATGTTACAAGTTCTGCCATAGTATATTACTGTCATTTTAATTTTATTTGTAGCTTTAGGGTTTAGAGATATTTGATTCAGAAGTATGTCCTTATAATACATTTGGTGTTAGAAAGTTATTTTAATAAGTTAACTGACTAAATATAATTTTGATTCAAAGGGCATTATGAAATTTTTTTCTTACAATATTCTTAGTTAAGCTGCCCACTTTCAAAAGAAAAATGTCTTTTTACTTTTAGTAATCATTTTAAAAACTAGAAGCTTTATACTGTATAAATACTTGTGGAGAGATACATAATATTCTTTTAAATTAGGAACATTCATTGTGCAAGAAGTTCAGTTCAAGTATTTTTAGAGCCTCTACTCTTCTATTCATGGGCTCTGTGCAGATCACTATGAAGGAATACAAAATAGTTCTTACCTTGCTTTCAACAAAATTGACATTGATAGAGAAGGCAAGGCTAATAATTATGAAACAATCAGAGTAGAGGTTGCCAAGCTACAGTTTAAGGCCTGTTTTTGTATGGTCCTCAAGCTATCCGGCTTTTGTTTTTGCTGTTTAATAACCAACCAACAAAAAAACAACAGAGGAGAGTATGTAATATAGACTGTATGTGGCCCACAAAGCATAAAATATTTACTAACTGGCCTTTCACAGAAAAAGTTTGCTGACAGTGAATTAGAGGAATAGAATCCCATAAAATAAAATGTAACCAGAGACATTAGGGAATGCAAATCAAAATGACAATGAGATGCTATTTTATATCCACTAAGGAAGGTGTAATTTAAAAATGGACAATAGCAAGTGTTGGCAGGTTTAGAACATAACACTGCTGGTGGAATGGCAAATGGTAAGGCTGTTGTAGAAACAGTTTGGCACTTCCTTAAAAGGTTAAACAAAGTTACTGTATGATGCAGCAATTTCACTCTAGGTAAATATTTCAGAGAACTGGAAACATGTTCATATAAACTCATAGTATTATTAGTCCTAGTAGTCAAAATGTCCATCAACTGATGAATGGGTAACCAAAATGTGGTATAGTCATAAAATAGAGTATTATTCAGCTGTAAAAAGAAATGAAGTACTGATACATACTACAACATGGATGAACCTTGAAAAACATTATAAGTGAAACAATGCAGACACCAAAGGTCACATACTCTATTCCATTTATAGAAATGTCTAGAATTGTCAAATCCATAGAGACAGAAAGTAGATTAGTGGTTGCCAGACGCTGGAGAGACAGGGAAATAGGGAGTGACTGCTAATGATATAGGGTTTTTTGTTAGGATGATGGAAATGTTCTGGAATTAGTGATGATGATTGTACAACCTTATGAATATACTTTAAACCACTGAATTGTACACTTTTAAGTTGTGAGTTTAATGGTATGTAAGTTTATATCTAAAAAAAGAAAATGTGATCAGAGGCTAAGTAGCTTTTATAAAAGAAGTAATGAGAGATCACGTAAATAAGAGAAAAC
Source organism: Myotis brandtii (assembly GCF_000412655.1). NCBI lineage: Eukaryota > Metazoa > Chordata > Mammalia > Chiroptera > Vespertilionidae > Myotis > Myotis brandtii. The sequence goes on along the minus strand of NW_005354632.1, from coordinate 3,612,383 downwards.
TAAAAGCATGAGCTAGTGAATATAACTTTGAAGTTGGGGATTGAAATGCACTCCAGAGGGCATAGAGGGTTTGGAGAGAAAGAGGAAGTAGATATGGTATTACAGATCTAAAGGAGGGGTATAAACCAAGATACTGGAGTTTGACAGAAGAGGAAGACATGGCAAGATGTAAGAAGAAGAAAGAAGCTGAGTCTCTTGTTTTCATGGGGCTTTTAAACGGGAATATTTAACTGATTTGACCTGTGAGAGATCACGCTTTAATCTATCATTTTCATGGAATAAATTGTATAGTTTTCTAGCCTAAGGCAGGATTTTTTAATTCCAACCAGAGAGCAAGACCTAAGGGCTATCTGCCATGGTACTGTAAGGATTTTAATTCTCAGCACTTTGAGGAATTTGCTACCATCTTTTTTTCTTTTTAACCAATTTTAACTCATACACTTTATAAAGTTCTTTCATGTGTATTGCCTCAATTAATGCTCTTACCACACCTATGTGATAGATGGTATCATTCCAATGCCAGGATGGGGGCACTGGAGTTAGAAAACCTAGGTTCAATTCCAGGTTCTACTATTTTCTACTTGTATGTGAGTTTTGATGAGTTATTTTACCTCTCTAGGTTATATGCTGTCTCTTATATAAAGTGGTGATTATAACATACTAGAGTTGTATTTAAATAAGTTGACAAAACTAAAATATTTAGAATGATGCTTGACACATAGTAAGCCCTCAGTAAGTGTTATGCTGTTATTGATAGGTCATGAGAATTGAGTGAGGTTAAGGAGTCCAAAGTCTTCCAGCCGGTAAGTGATAGAGCCAGCACTTAATGATAGGTGTTCTCAATTCAAGTCCTGATGTTCTCATTGCTTTTACCAGATTTTATTATATACTTACCTATCCTTTATACTTATAAACTATCTTAACTTTCTTTTAAAAGGAAACCAGAATATATCAGGTATAAATAGCATAAGAGACTTTCTTACAACAGAACTTTCATTTCTAAACCCAATCTTTTGCTTTAATCCACTGACACCTGGTCCTTAGCAGTTATAACTAAACTAGAGGCCCAGTGCATGAATTTGTGCATGGGTGGGTGTCGGCCAGCCTGCCCCAATGGGGGCCATTAGGCAGGGCTGGCGGGAGGTTGGCCAGCCAGCCCCGCCCCTGATCAGGGTGTGGGGGCCAATGGAGGGCCAGGCCGGCGCAGGGGTAGCGGGGGGGGGGGGGGCTGTGAGAGGTTGAGGGAGGCTGATTGGGCCCTGATCGGGCTGGTTGGCCTCCACAGTGCGTGTCATAGCGACCGGTCATTCCGGTTGTTCGTCGTTCCGGTTGCTTGGTTTTTATATATATAGATTATGAACTATGAAGGGCTATTTGTTAAAGAATTTTATTAAAAATTTTGATGACCTTGGAGAAAGATGGTGAGGTAATGTTTGGAGAGAAAAGAAGCAAGGTTCAGAATTACAGCACTGTAACCTCTAGTGTCAAGCAGTAAACCTGGTCGTCAGAATAATAGTCATTCTGGACATTTATAGAGTAGCTCTTAAATGTCTGATGAACCTACTTCTACCTGTTGTAAAAATAAATGGAAGAAAAACCCACTTGAATCCAAGTCCCCTTGCCTTTGTAGTAGTGACCACCCCACTACTCTATTCTTTAAGCAAACTCCTAAAAAAATTGTCTGTAATATGATTTCCATTTCTTATTGCCCAGTCTTGGCTGAACCTAGACAGGCTTTTGCCCCTAGGTTATTTCATTGAAATGAGCTCATCGAGTCTCCAGTAACATCCAGTGGCCAGTTGTCAGTCATCTTGACTCGTCAGCAGCATGTAACAGTTGATCACTTCCTCTTTGAAATAGTTTCTTCTCTTTGTTCCTAGAAACCACACATGTGGTGTTCCCCTGCCTCCCTGGCTGCTGCTGCTTGTCCTTCATTGACTCCTCTACCTATGAGTTTGAATCGTGGCTTCTCTCACTAGATGTGTGGCCTGGGCAAATTACCTACCTCATAAGCTTTTTGTGAGAATTTCTTACAACAGTGCTGGAGCATGGTAAGCTCTCAGTAAATGTATGCTCTTGTTATTGTTTATAGCAAAGCATAATACATTGAAAAGAGAATGACATTTAGAATCAGGAGACAATACAGCCTCCTGGATACTTTTCTCCAAAGTCATTTAATCCAAGTTAAACTTTGTATGCTTTTCTCATCTTTGTAATAGGATAATGCTCTACAGCTTTGATTTTGACGAACTAAAAAATATAAAGGGAAAAAACCTTTGTGAAACAATGCTATATAAAATTTAGTTGCTATTGGTCACATCATTTTACTTTCCCTTCAAGAAGGTTCACAGCATTACAGCTGGTTTTGAGTAATGAGGTAGTTTATAAAGAATAATGATTCAGAAATTTAGTGAAAGGCCATTTGCTTTAGAAATGACTCTAAATTCATGCTTTAGTTATGGCTTGTTTTTGTGCTAGTCTTAAATTTTAAAATTATGGTTATATCAGCAGTCGCCAACCTTTCGGACCTCACGGACCACCAGTGGTCCGCGGACCACCGGTTGGCAACAGCTGGATTACATAATTTATGAGGTATTTCCCGTAAGAGAATAATGTTGAAATAAATACCTCTATAGAAGTGTAACTATCAAGAGTCTAGAATTAATATACTTAGCTATACCTAGCATAAATTAGTAAACCTAATTTAGTAAACCTTATCTTTGACATCACATGTCCTACCCGAAGGCACATAGTATGGAATATTTTTGGATACTGTGAGATAATCTTCCTTCTAATATTAATTAGATGCATTCCAAGTGTTTAATATTTAGGAGGAAAAGTTGTAGTTAGGTTAGTAAGTGGTAGAGCAGGATTCTAATCAGATAGAGTGTAGCCTAAGTTCAGGCTTCTAAACATTTCACTATACTGCTTATGAGAAAGAGAATGAGACTGGGGTTGGGGAGAGACCTTCTAGAAATAAAAATATAAATAGAAGTTTTAAAATTCACTAGATTGGTTTTATAATAGATTAGACTAGAGAATTAGTGCACTGGGAGGTGATCTGAAAAATAACTTAACCAAAATAAAGAGACAGGAATGGAAAATATGTAAGAGAATTGGAAAATTGTGGCAGAAATTACTGATTTCCCTTGATTCATGTCTCCTAGGTAATGGCTGTATTTGTTGGCTGCTTTGCTGACCAGCTACAGCTTCCATTTCACTGCCTTTGTGATAGTAAGGTTTGACTATATGACAAGGTTTGGCAATTTGGATGCAAGTGAAAGTTTTGCGTGCATAGGTTTTAACCTTATAGATTATGCCTGTAAGAGGAAAGGCATTTCTCTTCCTCTTCCTTACCTCCTGTGGACTGGACTGTAGACATAGTGGTGAACTGTTTTTAGTCACATGGAAGAGGGCAGTACTCCAAGGATGACAGAGCAACAAGATGTAGGAGTTTAGCTCTATTAGACTGCTAAGCTGCCAAGCCAGCCCTTACTGTCCCTTCCAGTTGTCATATGAGAGGGAAAAATGCTTGAATTTTGTTTAAACCTCAATAGGGTCTCTTATTACAGCAGCCTAGTCTATGTCCTAACTAATAGAAGAGCATGAGAAGACTTGACAGTTATCTAAGGAGAACCCAGATATGAAGAAAAATCAAGTAGAGATAATATTTGAGGAGATTATGATTGAAAATTATAAACTTGCAAAATCACAAATTAAAGAAGCCAAATAAATCCTAAACAGACTAGATAAAAATCAAAACCTAAACAGTTCATAAATTTGCACATAATCAGAAATATTAAAAATAGCCAAAGGAAGAAAACAGATTAACTTCAAAAGATCTATAATTAGGTTGATTTATTAAAAGAAAAAGTTAAAAACAACAGAATAATAACTACAGTGTCCTGAGAACAAATAACTATTGAAACTAAAATATCTTTAAAGAGTGTAGGTAACATAAATTCTCAGATAAAGACTGACAATGGAACATCACTAAGATGAATTTAGGTAGAAGGAAAGTGATCCCTGGTGGAATATCTGAGATATCAATTACAAAATAAGAAAGACTGAAAATTAAATAGCTAAGCATTTAGTCTAAATTCGAAAAAGAAAAGAAGAAAAAAAGAAAACAATAGACTTAAAAGCAGAAATTAAATTAATATAAAACAAGCCTACAGTGAACTATTCATAAAGCCAAAGTTGATTAAAAAGACATAAAATTAACAAACCTGGTAAGATTGATCAAAAGAAAGACAGACAGGGCATAAATAATAAGAATGAAGAAGGAGCTATAACTACAGATGCTACAGAGATTATTATAATAGAAAAGTGTACTCACTAACACATTTTTGTTTAAGGAATAATTTCAAACGGTAGGTTATTGCATGTGTTGTCATAAAACATATTAAGCCTTTCAAGACCACTTGTCAAACATGCCAAAAATCTGACTCTTGAATAAGTAAGAGGGTAGAGGGTTGAATTAAATATTTTGATCCTTTACTTGAACTGTTGAAGAATTTCAAAGATTTTGGTAAAGATTTATTTGGGAATAATTGATGGATAAATATCTTTTAAAACAGAATTTGTGTTCCTTTTTTTCTTTTCTTCCTCCCCCGTGGGCCAGGAGCGGGGGGGGGGATAAGATTTGCCACATGTAAGTTAAGTATTATTTTTTTAAGCTTTTATCGTGTGGTTTACAAAATTAGGATTTAGAAGGATTTTTTTTTTTATGTTGGGACTACTGATCTGTTTTGTCTTACTCTTACTACTTTTGTTTACCTTTGTTTACTATTGTTTGTTTTTCATTTTCTAATTTTGGTTGAATTGGTCAAGTTTCTTTGCCCATTTTTCCTGTAGTGATTTTTAGGTTATATATTACCCAGTTTTTGACATTATCTTTTTCACATTTAGATTTATATTTTTCAACATGCATGTATAGAGATTCAATATACTTATCCTTTCCCCAAGCAAGAGGAAAACTTTAACTTACCTTTACTTTCTAACTCCTTCCAAATTATGAGTTTTATTTCCAGATTTTTGTATATATTTTACAGGGTTAATTAGATTCTGGCTATAATTTTTGCTGATTTATGTGGTTGCCATATTTTTTATTCTTGTGCCTTTCTATTTCTTGAGTCATTTCCATTTTTTGTTGGGTTACCAACTCCAGTAATTTTGTGTGTGTGTGTGTGTGTGTGTACACACACACACACACACTAGGGGCCTGGTGCACAAAATTCATGCACAGGGGCAGGGGGTCCCTAGTCCAACCTGCACCCTCTCCAATCTGGGAGCCCTCAGGGGATGTCCTACTGATGGCTTAGGCCTGCTCCCTGTGGTTCTCTGCTCTCTGCGGACCTGCCTGCTTGATGCCCCCGCAGTCCCTGGTGTCTGCTCTCTGTGGGGGCCTGCTTGCCCTTCGCTGCCGGGGCCAGGGGCAAGCAGGGTTCTGCTGTCTGCTCTCTGGCTCGCCGCCGCCACAGTGGCAAGCAGGGCCCTGCTGTCTGCTTGCTCGCTGTGGGGGATGTTCCCGCCCCACCCCTGGCTGCTCAGCACCTGCGCGCATAGGCCTGGAGTGGCGGGGGGTCATTCTGGGATCCCAGGCGCTGCGGGCCTACAGGCTCAGAACGGCCTGGGTCCCAAGGACGCCCATCCCCGGGACCCAGGCCGCTTGGTGCCAGCCTGTGCACACAAGCGCCACCCCACCCCCGGCTGCTCAGTGCCTGTGTATGCAAATTAACCCATCATCTTTGTTGGGTTAATTTGCATACTCCTGATTGGTTGTGGGTCATCGAAAGGTATGGTCAGTTTGCATCTTTCTCTTTTATTAGTGTAGATATTATTTAGTTCTTTTTGTTTGTATTATTTATAATTGTGTTGTTTAATTTACAAACATTTTGAGATTATGTAGTGATTTCTAGTTTAATTGCATGATGGTTAAAATATATACTCTGTATGATTTCAGTCCTATGAAATTTGTTGAGACCTGATTTGTGGCCCAGCATGGTCTGTTCTAGTAAATGACCCATGTGCACTTAAAAAAATGTAATTTGCAGTTGTTGGGTGTGGTGTTCTATATATATCTGTTGGGTTAAATGTTAAAATCTAATTATGATTGTGTATTTGCTTATTTTTCCTTTTAGTTTTGTCAACTTTTGCTTTATATATTTTGCCTTGTATTTTAATTTTTTCCTATTGAATACTTATTAATGTGATTACTGATATATTTGGATAGCGTGACATTTTTCTATTATTTTATAATTGTCCATCTGTTCCTTTATTTTTCCTTTCTCCCTTATGTTTTTAATTATTAAACCATTCCAAAATGTAGTGGTTTAAAACAATAACTATGTATTATCACTCAGAGTTTCTTAACTGTGGAATTAGGGAGTGGCTCAGCTGGGTGGGTCTGGCCTGAGGTCTCCAGGGTGTTGTAGTCAGATGGTGACTGTCTGGGGTCATCTTGAAGGCTTCTTTATTCACTGTTCTGGGAGGACTCAGACAGCTAGGGCTCCTCAGGCCACTCTGTCTCTGTGGTCTCTCCAAGTGGCTGCTTCAGGGCAGCTTGACAGCTCTGGTACTCTTTCTAGCTTCAGAAGTCAGACATCACTCGTACAGTTTTGTTTACTAAACCCGTCCATATTCAATGGGAGAAGGAATATTTTTTTCTCTAGAAACTTTTTAGGATTTTGTCGTCACTTTTAGTGGTTTGAAATTTCACTACAGTATTTTCAATTGTTAATCTCTGATGATGATAATGGTGGTGGTGGTGGTGATGATGATGATGATGATGATGATGATTATTGCATTCACTGGGCACTTTATATCTGAAGAGTCCTAACTTTCCTATTTACCTCTGGAAATGTTCTTCTATAATTTCTTTGGTTTTTCTGTTCGATTTATAGACTTCCTGTCAGAGAGCTGGCAGAACTTGGGGTTTATCCTTCTTATCTCTTTTCATACATTCTCTCTCTCTGTCCTTTTGTTCTGCATTCCTTTGGTGGGTTCAGTAGATTGGTTCACTTACTTGCTCTTTAGCTATGTCTGTTTTTCTTTTTGGCCCATCTACTGAACTTTTTTTTATTTCCTAAGTTTCCCAATGTGTGTTTCACAAATTTCTTTAAGGATATTACATTTACTTTACAGTCTTCTATAGACCCTCTTAACTCTGTTTTCTTTGAATTTTATTCTGTTTATTATATTTATTGCCCCTGTCAAATTGTTTTCCTCAAATCTGTGATTGTGTGCTCTTGTTGGGAATCTATGTTGGCCTCTAAGGGTGTGAAGACTAATTTATAAGCTTCTTTTATAAGTATATATGACTCATCATTTTATCTCTGTATACATCCTCCTCCCAAAGTACTTGTCTTGAGAAGGATAATAAGAAAATATCAAGAAGATTTTCTCAATGAGAAAATACTGTGATTTCATGTTACAAAAAAAGTTGAACTTCCATTATGATATACTATGAAGAACACTTTTTTATTTCAGAAAGTTAAGTCTTAACCATGATTTCTATATTTACTCATCACTAGCCACCTCCCCTACCCTCAGCATGTTGTGGTCAGTTTTAAGTTTTAAAATACAGATGGCTTCTATAAATATTTAACCAGCAAAATAAGCTCTTGCTAAGAAACTACCTTCAGTGTTTTTTTAATGTAAATTTTTTTTCTCTAAAATTTCTTCAATAAATTTTGTTTTGTAGGTTTAGTTGTGGAGAAACTATTTTGTCTTGTACTTAGTTTACATATTTAAAAACAGAAACAAAGTTGGGATCGATTTGTGTCAAAATGACAACGAAGTTACATATTATTTTGTGAAGTTTAGTTCAGCTTTTGCTGAAGAAAGAATGAAAAATTGCTATATTATAACTCTGGACCATATTAGAGACTCAAGATTGACTTAAAATTTAAACATAGTGTAATGTTTATTCTTGTCCTCCTATTTGTCAGGGAATCTTAACCAGAGTGAGAAATTTTCTGGTGCTGTGTTGAGAGTACAGGGCACAAGAGATTTCCATAAAAAGGCAAGGGATTTGCTTGGAAGAACATAGTGGTTTTCAAACTTGGCAGTAATGAGTTAGAACTAACTCCTTTAAAAGAAAATGTTAATTCACATTATTCCTTATTGGGTATTTGTGTGTGTGTCTTTTCATCTGAGCTATACATTCTTATATTTGCATGTGTGCATATAGACTTACATTTGTAAGCCATGGTATTTATTTATAAAGAAAATATGACTTTGGAACTTAACTATCTTGCCACTTGAGTTGAGGATCGGCCAAATATTTTATTGTTGCAGAATACCCAAAATAATTTGGCCATGTCTGAGTGCTTTTCCCAAATTCCCTTGCCCTAGGAGGTAATTTGGAGAGTATAAATGAACCTTACTATATTAGGATTCCCTCTTGAAAGATACACATTTTTGGATTGAATGAAATCACCTCTTTTTGAAATGACAGCAGTCCTAAGACTAAGAATCACTTGGGGCCTAGAAAGGGAGTTATGGATATGGAGATCTGTCTGGATGAAATACATGCTCTTGTGTTTAATTGTCAGTATTTTTTTTTTTTCATAGAAATGGGAGAATCACTTGATACAAACAGAGGTATAGGGTGACCAGGTCCAGAATATACCTCTCCCACTTCATTTTTTCCTCAGGTTTTCTATCCATCTATATGTGGCTGTTTCTCAGAGCTCAGTTCCAACCTTTCTTCTGTATTCACTGAATAAATGCCCCTGGATTGATCATCTTTGGTTTCAACTACCTTTTTCATAACAACTCCTACGTCTATACCTCAAGCCCACTGGTTTCTGCCGAGCTTCCAGACTCTACCTGCTTTCCCATAGGATTCTCAAAACAAATTTTGGGCTGAAAGTATTAACTTTCTTTTTAAACCTCTTTTTGTAGTTCCTGTCTTAATGGGAGGTATGCTACCAGCCACCTAATTTCTCCCAGCTAGGTATCTAGGAGTTACCATTGACTTCTTCCTTCATTTTAATAACCTCTAGTTGGCTGCGAAGTCCCCTTGCACGAAAGCACTGCTCCCCCTTCAGCCTAGTGCTGCTGTGCAGGCCTCTGTCCTTGCCACCTGAGCTGTTCTAGTCGCTCCCCATAACTCTTCTTCCTGCCTCTAGTGTCTCTTTCCTCCGTCCATTTTATATATTGTTATCAGTTACCTTTCCAGAGTATATATCTAACTGTATTACTTTTCAAAAAAATCAGCACCACCCCCCCATTGCTTACTAGATAAAATGTAAACTCTTTAATATGGCAAATGCCTTTGCAAGCATTGCCCAGTCTCCATACCCAGCCTCATTTTTCAGACCTTTTATACCCTGTGTTCTGACCACACCGAAGGACGTTGTCTTCCCTGGATCTTCTCTATTTCATGGTGTAGAGTGTTAGCTCAAGGTGTGTCTTCTGCTTGGAATGCCCTTCCCTACAGACTTGGAGCATTTCTATTTAGTTATTACTTAGCTGTTATGTAACTTGCATGAAAAACTGCACTCTCCTCTGATCCTCCACCCCTTTAATTTTGTTTCTGATAACTTTGTTCACATCATGTGGTAGTTATTTTTTCTTCCTCTGTGAGCTACTTGAGGATGGAAAACATATGCTTTTGATTTTTATGTCCCTGGCACCTCGTATTGAACTGATACCTAGGAGATGCTTTGAAAATGTTTGATTCAGAGCAACAATCATATTCGCCATTATGTCTGTTGGATAGTCTACTAATTTATCCTTGCTATGTTACTTAACAGTTTGGGCTGCTATAACAAATTGCCACAGGTTGGATGGCTTTAACAAATTTGTTTTTCACACTTCTGGAGGCTGGGAAGTCCAACATCAAGGCACTGGCAGATGAGGTGTCTGGTGCGGACCTGCGCCCTGGCTGTCTTGTATCCTCACAAGGCAGACAGAGAATTGAGGTCTTGGATCTCTCATAAGCACACTAATCCCATTTATCAGGGTTCTGCCCTCATGACCTCATCTAACCCTAATTACCTCCCAAAGTCCCCACTTCTTAATACCATCGGATTAGGAGAAGGTTTTCAACGTAAGAATTTGCAGGAACCCTACTTGGGTTGGCTCAGTGGATAGAGTGTCGGCCTGCAGACCGAATGGTCCCGGGTTCAATTCTGGTCAAGGGCATGTACCTTGGTTGCAGGCTCCTCCCTGGGCCCTGGTGGAGCGCACACAGGAGGCAGCCAATTGATGTGTTTCTCTCATCAATATTTCTCTCTGTCTTTTCCTTTCTCTTCTACTCTCTCTAAAAATCAATGGAAAAAATATCCTTGGATGAGGATTAAAAAGAAAAAAAATTTGCAGGAAACACATTCAGTTCATAACACTATGTATATAATTGGCTCTCTGAGAAATTTCCCTTTTTTCCCCCATTGAATTTTCTTAAATTCTGTTGAGCTCTAATTTACATGTAATAAATGCACCTATTTTAAATGTACAGTTCAGTAAGTTTTGATAGATGCATGCACCCATGTCACCACCACCACAGTCAAGGTACAGATCATTTTCATCACCCCCAAAAGTTCCCTTATACTCGTTGGTTGTCATCACCCCTACCCTACCACCACTGGTCCCAAGCAGCTTTCTGGCACTATAAGTTCATCTTTTGTAGAATTTTATATAAGCGGAATTATACTGTATTCACTCTTTTGTATCTGGTTTATTTTGCTGAGCGTGTTTTTGAGTTCATTCATGTTGTTGCATCGATCAACACAGTTCATTCCTTTATGTAGATCTAAGTTTCTGTCTCAGCATTTTCTTCCCACCTGAAGAACTTCCTTTGCTTGTTATAAACGTGTTCTGGTGAACCCCCAGCTTTTTTTTTTTTTAATCTGAAAAAATTCTTTTACTTTTATTTTTGAAGAATATATTCATTGTATTTAGCATTCATCTAAACTTTTTTCTCTCGCTTCTTATAACACTTTCTCTTTTTCGACAACTTTTCAGGAATTTAATTATTGTGCCTTGTACTTTTCTTTGTATTTATACTGAGGAGAGGGTTTACTGAGTTTCTTAAATCTGTTGATCTATATTTCTTATTTTGGAAAATACTTTTGATAGTTTGATATTGTCCTGTGGTTCTCTTCTTTCTTTTACCTTTCTTCTCTCCTTTCTCCTTCTCCCTTTCCCCCTTCTACTTCTCTCTTTACCCTCTTCATCATCACCATTTTGCTTTCTGCATCTTAGGTCTCTGAAATTTTCATCTGCAGTATTTAATATGCTATTAATCCCATTCAGTGATATTTCCATTGCAGATATTATTTTTGAATACTAGAAATTTACTTCGGTTCTTTTTTATTTCTATCATTTCCTCATATTTTCCTTTAAATCTTTGAGCATACTTATATGCTTATAATAGTAGTTTTAGTGACCTCATTACATAATCTCATTTCTGTGGCTGTTACAGTGGACTCATTTCACCCTCATTTTCAGGTCACATTTTTTTTCTTCTTCATATATCTACTAATGTTTTATTGGATGCTATGGACATTGTAAATTTTACATTGTACAATGGAATTTTTTTTTCATGTTTTAAAGTATTTGGGGTTTTATTATGATAGGCAGTTGAGTTACCTATGGATTGGCTCTGTTCTTCGGAGACTTGTTTTTGAGCTTTGTTAGGAAGCATCTAGAATTCTTCTACTCTAGTGATTCTGCTTCTCAAGTATGAATCTTCGGATTGAATTAATTTTCTGTATTTCAACAAGGAGGACTTTTCTGGTCAGAACTCCCCTATTTCCCCGCACTCTGAGAATCGGTCAGCTTGTAGATCCCTGTTTATTCTTTGCTTTGCCTCATGGAGTTTCATCCTGAATGCCCTGCTTAGTGTTTGGCCATAGACTCAAGTGGACCCCTGTGCAGATTTCTGGAATTCTCTGTGCATAATCTCTTCCCTGATATGCTTCTCGTCTCTGCTGGCGTTCTTCCTCCCTGCACCACAGTCTGAAAAGTGCCTTCAAGCAGAAAGCCAGGGCCGTTGTAGATCTCACTTCATTTCCTCCCACCTCTCGGAGATCACAGTCCTATACTGCTTATCGACCAGTGTCTGAAAGCAGTTGTTTTCATGTATTTTGTCTGGTATTTTGCTGTTATTTTAGGATGGCAAGTTCATTCCTCCATATTCCATCATGGCCATTGGAAATACTTTCCTGCCTTTTTTACTTTTTAAGATAATCAGGGTATATTTCTTTTTTTTTCTCTTTAGCAATTTGGGCCTTATGGAATATATTACTATTACCCACCTATATAAAATTTTAACGATATTTCTCTAATCTCCCATTTGTATCCTAATAATTTTTGAGTTAACATTTTATGTAGTTCAACTATATGTAATAATGTGAACAAAATAGTATAGAATTACTATATGCTATTTTAAGCAAATTACATAGCATGTATGTACATTATATTAAAGCTCATGAGTAAACTTCAAAAAAGTACATTAGCTGTTTTAAATGAGAGCTTCATAAATAATTGAGTTTATGGCTATACTTATAATTGCTAGTTTTAATCTTATTTTCTGATCAAACACTCTTAGAAGTAACAAACAGGCTAATGATTGATGCTAGTCAAAAATGACCTTTAATGAAGTAAAATGCTTGGCAGTAGTCCTATAAAGTGATGTTAAAATCTGCATGGTTTTACTGTGCAGCCTCTGTCTTCGCTTTAAGGGGGAAAGCAAACAAAAATAAAATCTCATTATTTCATGTAGCAGTTGTACATTCTTAGGCTAATCTTAGCATATGTAGTTATCTTCAATTTTTTTTTTTCCAGATTGTCAGTATTTAAACAGACCACACCATGCGTGAGTACAAGCTAGTGGTCCTTGGTTCAGGAGGCGTGGGGAAGTCTGCTCTGGTAAGTTAGCCACCTAACTATAACCAACTAGTATAATACAAGAAGAACATTGCTGTGTTTTTGCTTTGAAACCTCAAGTCACTAAAGAGAAAAGGTGCCAGTGTTTCTTATATGCTTATATCTGACCCAGAGGGGACAGAGATTCTTTCAGTAACCATGGGTGTGTAGTTTTATAATGGTGGCTCGTTCATTCTTTCATTTACCAAGTATTTATTGGTTACCTGCTATAGTGTTCATGATTCAAAGAGAAATAAGATTGTTTTCATTTTTAAGGAATTTACATTTCAGTGGGAGAGACTACACTGATACTATAGATACCAGTGGAGCGAAGGCCATGTTTTGTATGCATGCTGCATTTATTTGGTAACTGTTTATTGAGCTTCTGCAATGTCAGGCACTGGGGTTGTGACAGTGAACACAAGTCATCCCGGTCCTGCACAGAGCTTACATCCTCCTGGAAGAGATGTGATAAATACACAGTTAAACAAAGAACCACTTGATTATAATTGCAAGAGAGATGACTTTGAACGAAAGTACAAATTGCTGACAAGTGAACCTAAATTAGCATTTAAACAACTAAGAGAAAAGTCGAAATTGCTGGGGTAGGAATGAGCAAGGGGGAAAGTAAAGGGAAATGAGGTGAGAAGCAGGCTAGGGCCAGATTAGGACTTTTTTGATCCTCACCTGAGGATATGCTCATTGATTTTGGAGGAGAGGAGAGGGGGCAGGGGGAGGAGAGAGAAAGAGACATAGATGTGAGAGAAACATTGATCGGGTTGCCTCCTGTGCGCACCCTGACTGGGGATCAGACCTGCAACCTTTTTGGTGTACAGGATGGTGCTTCAACCAACCAAGCCACCTGGCAGGGGCAGGGGTAGGGGCAGGGGCAGGGGCAGGAAAGCAGTGTTTTTCTAACCCTCTGCCCTGAGCCATATTTTGGGGACCTCTGCTCTAGCATAAAGCATATTAGGAAGTTTAAAGTTCTTGGTGTGATTATATCCTGAGTTTCCTTTGAAGAAGAGATTAGTAAGAGAAAGATGCTTGAAGTTTACTATATTCAAGTTCATCTATTTAGCTCAAGCTAAAATCATGTTCAAAATACTCCTCTGGGTAACTTGGTGTCAGACTCTCAGCCCACATATTTACCCTTTTCTCTAGGATTAATGGGCCAGATCCTGTTTAAAGCTGTCCAGGAAATATTTCACAGTCATCTTCTGTACTTCTTTCCATTTGTCAAATGATAAAATACCTAGTTTCTAGTCTGTGCTTTACAGAAATCCTAGAGATAAAAGTAGGTAATCTGAAAAAGATTTGTAAGCAGCATTTTCCAGTGAAAAGCATAAGGCTTCAGAATCAGGATGGTGTACATTTGAATCTCAGCTGATGTGAATGTGAAATTTGAATGTGATTATAAATTTAATAAATCCAGTACATTTTAATTCCCTTTTATCTTTTCCCCAAAATTAGAAAGGCTGGTTCAAGACTTTAAAATTTAGAACCTTACGTCTGTCTCCTTTCAGAGCATGAGATAAAAGTTATATATAGAAATACAGAGGAGTAATGGGAGTTTGCTGATAATTTTCATTTTTTACTAAATTAGAATCTGTGTCATTATTTGTATCTATGTTGCATTTTAAAACGTAATATACGTAACAATTAGCAGTGCGGCATCAGCAACAACACTGCTGACAGTTTTGAACATGATCAACTCCTTTCATAGTAAGTTACTCTTATGTATTAGCATGTCCTTATATTGAAAGATGTTTACCCAGACTTTTCACATAATTTCATTTAATCTTTACCACATTGTGAGGTTAATAACATTTAGAGGAGTTGATTTTTTTTTAATTCTTTAATTTTTCTCTGCCTTTTTTTTTTAGACAGTTCAGTTTGTTCAGGGAATTTTTGTTGAAAAATATGACCCCACGATAGAAGACTCCTACAGAAAGGTAAAATATGAAAATTAAGTAACTTTAATGCTTGAAGTTTTCCAGTGACTGAAAGTTTGTTTAGTTATATAATAACTTTAAAGAAATTTCATCTTTAAACTATAAAAAATTGGTTGTTGGATTCTGTATGATACCATAATGGTAGATACATGTCATTATACATTTATCCCAAATCGTAGAATGTACAACACCAAGAGTGAACTCTAATGTAAACTGTGGGTTTTGCATGGTAATGATGTGTTCATATAGTAGGTTCATTAGTTCTAACAGAATTAACTCGAGTGTGGGGTGCTGGTAGTAGGGGAGGCCAGCTAGAAACAGGGGAAGGGTACATTGGAACTCTATTTTTGCCAAGTTTTCTTGTGAATCTAAAAAATAAAAGCTTTTTAAAAGGGAAAAGTTGATCTTGACAAAATATACTATTTTACTTAATTACAAGATTAGCTAGAATTGTGGATGATTTTTATGATTTTATTTCCCAAACCTTATGGGGTGGGATGGGGTGGGTGGTGGGCAGAAGACAGTGTGGAGAGAAAGAAAAAGAAAAGATTAAACCTACCATTCAACAATAGGAAACTAAGTTCATTGAACTGTACTGACTGAGCAATTTCATTATCTGCACATTGGATACAAAATTGTGCTCTAGATACTTTGAGAAGCTCCAGGCCTAATTCATTATTCATTGAATGGCCCGTTTACAGGTTGGGCAGGCTACCACATTTGTCCCACAAGTGGTGGGACAATGAATTTGTGGCCACCAGTGGTGCTCCTCAGTCCCTGATCTGACAAAGAAGCAGAGTTTAAAGTAGGCCTTAGGCTAATTTTAGAGACAGTGTTGCATTACTGAGATTTCCCCCAAATCAGTTGCTGGTTAAAGCTGTAACTCCACATGGAGACCTGTACCTGGAAGGCAGGAGATTGACCACGTTTCTCAGTCTCTTCTTTATTAAAAAGTGTCCACACCCGAGAGCTGATACTTTCTTTAAGCCAACCTTCTCTTCTTTTATAAAACACTGGGCTTTCCCTGCCGATAGTGCTCTTGCAAACACGGTGAATGTTCCTAAAACCCACGGGAATTTCTGTAAGAAGTGTGGCAAACAACCCCACAAAGTAACACGAACAAGAAGGGCAAGGATTCTCTGTGTGCACAGGGAAAGCGGCGTCATGACAGGAAGCAGAGTGGCTATGGTGGGCAGACTAAGCCGATTTTTACCAAAAAAAAAGGCTAAAGCTACAAAGAAGATCCTGCTGAGGCTTGAATGTGTTGAGCCCAACTGCCGATCTAAGAGAATGCTGGCTATTAAGAGATGCAAGCATTTTGAACTGGGAGGAGATAAGAAGAGAAAGGGTCCCGTTCTAAGCTTCATATTTTGTTTTATTATGTAACAATAAAATCTTGATATGTTCACTTCAAAAAAATAAATAAATAAAATAAAACACTGGGAAAGTAGAGTTCAGTTATAAAATTTCACCTTATGCACACAGCTTTTCCAAAGAAGTATCTTTTTCCTCAAGTCCTGAGGACTATATGAGTTCAGTGATACTCACTAGCAGCTCTGTGTTCCCTGTATCTCTTAAACTAAAATTTTCCTGTGTATTAAATTTGGGATATAATATATTTCAGTAAAACTGTTAACATAGTAAGTTGGCAAAATTTCTTTGCCCCCAAACCTTGTTTGCATTTGGAGTAAATTTAATACTTTGTGCTTTGTTTTCTTTAAAAATAATATGAATGATCATTTTATGCATTTTTTCTGTTAGAACTGTTCCTGTTTTCCTACAGTTTTTCTTAAGTCATAGAATTTGACCACTAGCTTTCTAGTAATAACAAAAGTCATTACTCAGAGTTCACAGTGATCAGAAAATATCCAAACCCAACATTGATAGTCCTGGCTTCTGTAATATTAATAGAAAATGCCTGAGACCTCCTGTTCCTAATTGTAATACCAAGTTAAGTCTCACCGATCCGGCACACTCTGGGGAAGCACTTTGCCCTTGTTCATATGCACTGGAGTGAGAGGGGGGAGGAAAACAGACTGAGGTTTTGATGTTACTTTTTCACTTTTTCTTCCCTGCCCCCAACAGCAAGTTGAAGTAGATTGCCAACAGTGTATGCTCGAAATCCTGGACACAGCAGGAACGGTAAGCATGCTTTCTCCTTTTATGATAGATTTCAATTTGTGAACAGGTTTTATCATCTGAATAACTCCTCTGAGTAAAAGTAATTATTATGATTAAGAACAAGTTCTCTAAATGTAGGGCTTCTTAAGTGTTTTTTTTTGTTTTTTGTTTTTTGTTTTTTAAATATATTTTATTGATTTTCTACAGAGAGGAAGGGAGAGGGATAGAGTGTTAGAAACATCAATCAGCTGCCTCCTGCACACTCCCTACTGGGGATGTGCCCGAAACCAAGGTACATGCCCTTGACCGGAATGAACCTGGGACCCTTGAGTCCGCAGGCTGACGCTCTATCCACTCAGCCAAATCGGTTAGGGCTTCTTAAGTGTTTTTATGTGCATGAAACCATCGATGGTGGACTTAAAGCTCATATCTCACTATTAAATTATATGTTGAGTTCACCTATGGAATCTCTTTGTTGGGTTTCTTCTCCCTGTGTTCAGGTAAGGATGATGCTGTTACTGCCCCCAAAAAGGGTATTTCAAACCCAGAATTTTAGTTAAGATAGGTAGTTCACTGGGTTTAAATAAGACTTTGTCTCTTGTCACCATAGTCATTCATTTTTATAAAGATTATTTTGCTTTTATTGGTATTTTAACATCTCAAGGGGCTGTTGACAGATACTTGTTTTCTTTTTTCTTTTTAAATATATTTTATTGATTTTTCAAAGAGAGGAAGGGAGAGGGATAGCGAGTTAGAAACAACGATGAGAGAGAAACATCGACCAGCTGCCTCCTGCACACTCCCCACTGGGGATGTGCCTGCAACCAAGGTACATGCCCTTGACCGGAATCGAACCTGGGACCCTTCAGTCCGCAGGCCGACGCTCTATCCCCTGAGCCAAACCGGTTAGGGCCAGATACTTGTTTTCTGACAAAACTCTTTAGGATTATTTGGAGCCTCATTTTTCTTATCTTTAAATGAGTACAATAACATTAGTATATCTTGTTTCCGATCACTTCTTACTCCTTGAAGATTTTTGCTCATTCTAATACTGCTTCAGTTAGAACTCTTGGTGATTTTAGTGTCCACATAGAATCTCTGTAGATGTTGTAGATAACCCAGTAGCCTGGCATGTCAGTTCCTTGACCTCCATCCTGCTTTAGCCGTTCACACCCATGGTCTTACCTTAGACTATGTGATTGCCCATAACTGTAATACCACCCAGTCTCCTTTTCAAGCATGGCGCTCTCCACTTACCACTTCCGTTTTTCCATCTCCTTTCTTTCATACCCTTTAACTTCATTGGAACCTGGTTCCATTTATCATAACATCTTTGATTATTCCTCATACCCTCAACCCCCTCTTCACATAGCTTCAGGCCCGTGGTCTCTCATTCCTAAACAATCTCCTGCATATATCCTCAACTCCCCTGACTTTTCAACAACCTTAGATAAGTGATTCGCTGTATATTCATTTGGTTTCCAGGAAACAACCCTGGCTTGGTTTTTGCCTGTGTCCTTGGTTACTCCTAAGTTTTCTTTTCAGATTCGTCTTATTTCTACACGCTCTTCATGATTGAGAGCCTCCAGGTTCAGTACTTGGGCTTCTGTTTTCTAGCATCACTGCCTTGAGATCATCTTTATTAGCACTGAAATGATTTAATTAGGATCTATTAGTAAAAAAGTAATGAATGATATATAGTTTTTTCTAAATCACACAAAAGTAAATTAAGGTGGTTAAGATTTTCCTTCTAATTCTAGTTTATTGTTGTTATTTCCAGTCAGGAAAGTAGAGAGCAGGAACATTCACCTCAGGAGTTTCTAGAAACCACGCATCATGTCTTATGTTTATTGTCATGATAGCATGTAAATAAAAAATGCAGTAGCTCACTTGTGATTATTCTGATTTAAGTTGTCCTAATGTGTGTTCAAGAAATCATGTTTATAATTGCGTATTTTTATTACAGGAGCAATTTACAGCGATGAGGGATTTGTATATGAAGAATGGCCAAGGGTTTGCACTAGTATATTCTATTACAGCTCAGTCCACATTTAATGACTTACAGGACCTGAGGGAACAGATTTTACGGGTTAAGGACACAGAAGATGTAAGTATTCTTCTCTCTGTAAGACACACTGCTATCTCTCTGCAGCCGAATAAAAAGTGCCTGTTCTCTCTCAGTAGAGTATTTGGGGGGTATCTACCACATGCCTAAAAGAGCCCCTGTCACCAAAAAAAAAAAATGTTTACCTTTATAATTTACCTACAAATTATATGCCTATTGAGATAGTTCAAAAGGGAGGACAGGAATGATGACGTGTTCCTGCTCTGTGGGTAGGACGTGCAGAAACAGGAGTGGAAGAAGGCGGGTAGAAGTGAGGCTCGGTTGAGCTTTGAGAGGTGGACATTATGTCAGAAACAGTGTTCAAAGAACATTACTAAGAATCATAATGATTTGTTCCTATTTCTAAAGTTCTGTTGGTATAGCTTTTACTTACAGGTGTTTTTGTTAAAAGATTTTCGTTAACCAGGTTTTTATTATTTTTTAAAATATATTTTTATTGATTGTAGAGAGGAAGGAAGTAGGGAGAGAGAGATATAAATATCAATGATGCGAGAGAATCTGATCAGCTGCCTCCTGCACTCCCTCTACTGGGGATCGAGCCCACAACCCGGGCATGTGCCCTTGACTGGAATTTAACCTGGGACCCTTCAGTCCACAGGCCGATGCTCTCTATGTACTGAGCCAAACCAGCTAGGGCAGGTTTTTATATTTTTAATTTTATTTTTGTTTTAGAATTTTTGTCTTATTTGGTATTCGTTGTTTTTGTGCCTTTTTGCGAAGGTGAAATGTATATTTTACATGTCCGCTTCAGTTTTGAACTATGGAGGCTTCCCTTTCAGTTGTATCAGTCAGGATATTAAATTTCATTTGTACCTTTTTCTCTTTTGTGTGTTCTCTCTCATTATTAATGGGAACATATGCACCTGCTCAGGGCCTTCACTTAGGTAATATTGTAGGCGGGATGGATTTATACCATATGATTCATGACCAACCATAACCTAATGAATAGTCCTCTTCCTTCCCAGGACTAATTTATCTAAGAGAGTTCTGTTTTTTAGGCAGTTAATGCAAACCACTGAACTCTGGTAATGGTCATCATTTTATCCATATAACAAACTAAAAACAATGGAGTTAGTTGTAGGTGCTTAGTGTTTCATCTAACTCGTGATAATTGCCTATTTTAGGTACAAGATCCACCGTGTCCCTTAAATTCTTTCTTTTGTATCGTGTCCATCACTTCACAAATGGCTTTGCTCTGTGGGCATCTTTGAACTAAGGGTGTGGTACAGTTTGTTACCAATCTGTTTTATCGGAAGTAGGGGCTGTGGGTGGACATAGCCAAGCATTTATGGTATGGAGAAAAAGCGAAGACGTCACTGCTCTGGCTGTATTTTCTCCTTAACAACCCACCTGAACTGGTCTCAGATTTAGATGTCAGGTGTAGAAGCAGAACTTGTCACTGCTCCTGTATTGGTCTTGCCACTACTTCTGGCATTTGTTGGGACTGTGAGACAAAGCACTTGAACCACAATTAGGTCCCCGAGTACATTCTTCCATATTCAGATTTTTCCACTTGGAATTCAGCTATCACTTGTAGCCCACATGGGAATTTTGGGATTATACCTTTAAAATAATCAGCAGATCAATGTAGTAAGATCTCTTCTATAATTTTTCTGTCTCTTCCCCTGCCATCCACCTTCTCCCTCTAGCACAGTGGTTCTCAACCTTCCTAATGCTGCAACCCTTTAATACAGTTCCTCATGTTGTGGTGACCCCCAACCATAAAATTATTTTCGTTGCTACTTCATAACTGTAATGTTGCTACTGTTATGAATCGTAATGTAAATATCTGATATGCAGGATGTATTTTCATTGTTACAAATTGAACATAATTAAAGCATAGTGATTAATCACAAAAACAATATGTAATTATATATGTCTTTTCCGATGGTCTTAGGTGACCCCTGTGAAAGGGTCGTTCGACCCCCAAAGGGGTCGCGACCCACAGGTTGAGAACCGCTGCTCTAGCACACATGCACATACCTGTTTTTAAGCACTTGGTGAAGCGTATGGTCCTCATTTGCACATTGCAATTGGTGACAGATAGTTGCTTACTTATAAGGATAAGTAACAAATATGTTAGTGTTCATTTTCTGTTATTTTCTCCCACAGGTTCCCATGATTTTGGTTGGCAATAAATGTGACCTGGAAGATGAGCGAGTAGTTGGCAAAGAACAGGGTCAGAATTTAGCAAGACAGTGGTGTAACTGTGCCTTTTTAGAATCTTCTGCAAAGTCAAAGATCAACGTTAATGAGGTAACCTCTAGCTGCTGGGCAGCACAGACAAGTGTCTTTTTAGTCTTTAAGTTAACAGCCAAAAACTATTTAAGAAAAAAAAATTATTCTTTGAAACAGTCTTGATTCTACAGATTTATAGAAATCACTAAGTAATTCTTTGTTTGCATAAAGTCACTTTGACGACTGTAATGAAGACATTCATATTTACCTTATATGCAAAGAGGACATTTAAGCTAAAGGAATATTTTTAAAGTCCTGCTAAGCCTCATCAGGGGTGGGGAACCTTTCTGCCAAGGGCCATTTAGATACTTACAACATCATTCGTGGGCCATACACAATTATCAACTTAAAAATTAGCCTGCTGGCCAAAACCAGTTTGGCTCGGTGGATAGAGCGTCGGCCTGGCCGAGGGGTGGTCCCAGGTTCGATTCCGGTCAAGGGCATATACCTTGTTTGCGGGCACATCCCCAGTAGGAGGTGTGCAGGAGGCAGCTGGTTGATGTTTCTCTCTCATCGACGTTTCTAACTCTCTATCCCTCTCCCTTCCTCTCCGTAAAAAAATCAATAAAAATATGTTTTTAAAAAAAATTCTTAAAAAAAATTAGCCTGCTGTATTTGGTCAAACATTTAATTAGCTAACCCCTAATGCCTTGGCAGATCCAGACCAAATGATTTTGTGGGCCTTATACGGCCCCTGGGCTGGATGTTCCCCACCCCTGCTCTAGACATGGGCCAGAAAGTAGTATATGAAAATTGTCACATCACCCATGTATTGTACAATTGCTTATGCATATATGTATGAATAGGTTATAAAGTAGGAAACCACAAAAATTAAAGTAGTTACTATAATGAATTTATAGAGAAACATACTACCTCGTGGATATCACAGAATTTGGTGTTTTGAGTTCTGCCTTCCTTTAGTGCATGACTCAAAGGGAGGAATCTGAGTGTGGACTATAATTCACTCTCTTTTTGGCCTGATACAGCAGGTGCACAAGGCTTTTTTTGTCCATGACTTAAGCACTCCACTATCTTGAGAACGTAGCTGTGGACAGGAATGCTTCACAAGTAAGCTGCCTGCCTGGGTGTAAAGGGCCAAAGTTGACTGGATCCCTAAAAGATTGGTGCAGTCCCCAGCTGCCACCACCAACCAAGCAAAAGCTTGAGGTTCCCTTTTGTTCTTTTCAGCATCATTTTTTTACACTTTTTTTCCTTTCCTGGAGCGCATAAGCTTCGCTTGCTGGTGTGCTCGCCATGTGTAGCATCCCCGGTAATCAGTCTTAGAATTCAGCTCGCTCACAGCATGGTGGGAGCGGGGAGCAGGCTAGGTTATCACAGCCTTGTGTTTTCTCTTGCTGTTCCTCTCTGGCCTTTGGTTCTATAAGTCTTTTTATCTGAATGTTTTATCTGAATAATATTTAACAGAACCAAGATTGTTTTGTGGAACAAGGTCTCAAATGTTGGTTGAATAAGTACATTTTTCTTGTTTTCATTTAGATATTTTATGACCTGGTCAGACAGATCAATAGAAAAACACCAGTGGAAAGGAAGAAGCCTAAAAAGAAATCCTGTCTGCTGCTTTAGGCCCACAGTGAGCAGCAGCTCTGAGCCAGGTGAGTGCCGAAGGCAGAGCACGTGCCTCTCTTGTCCTTGACTTTGTTTTGGGCTGTCTCCAACCTTCACCACTTCCCATGGCACCTATTGGGCTATTTCCAGCTTCTGTAACTTGTAAATGTGATACCTAACCTGTAGCTATGCTCATCTTGTGGGTAATATGTCTCTCTCCCCATGAGATTCTAAGCTGTGTGAGAGAAGGACCATGTCTGTTTTGCTCACCACGGTGTCCCCAGTGCCTGGTATAGAAGGATCTTCATAAAGTAGTGGTTGAGTGAATAGAATGACCACCAAGGTCACTCCCAAATTCATGCCAAATTGAAGTGGAACAGTGCATCGCCTGAAACAAAAGGGCTTGCAGAAAGGCTGAAGCGCACATTTGATGAATTTTTCCAAAGTGAACATACTCATATCTGAGTAAGAATCTCCTCCCCCAAATGGAACCCCTGCCCTGAATCCTCACAACATGGGTTAGTTTTGCCTCTCTTTGAAATTAATATAAACAAAAACGTCTGGCTTAATTTATGTTTGGCTTCTTTTACTCAAAAATGTGAGGGTCTTTTTGAAAATCATCCTGATTGCATATAGTAATAGTTCATTTTTATTACATGACTATCCCGGCAACATGTTTATATATTCTACTGTTGATGGGCATCGGGTTCTTTTGGGGACTAGCACTGGTAATTCTGCTGCACATATTCTTGTACAAGTCTTTGTGCGCATGTGCATGTATTTCTGTTTGGTGTATATCCAGGAATGGCATGGCCAGGTTGTACACTGTGTTTATGGGCAGCTTTCGTAGACACCACTAAAAAGTTTTTCAAAGTAGTTGAACCAGTTAGCACACCTACCAGCAGTTATGAGTTCCACCTTCCCCAACGTTAGTGTTGTTGGTCGTTTTGACTGGGTGTGTGGTGCTACGTCAGTGTGGTTTTGGTAGTAGCTTTATCTCAGGTACAGTTGACTTCTTTCCAATGTTTTGTCTGGAGGCTTCGAAGTAGTAATTGACTTCAAATATTGCATAAGTTTTCGTTAAGTGAGCCAATTAGCGCTAGCCTTAAAGCTGCCTATCAAGTAAGAAACCAGGCCCTGTGGGGCCATTTGTTTGTTTTTTGTAATTCTGTATTTAACAATTTCTGCTTTTCTTCATCAACTGCATAAGCAATACCATAAAAGAATATGTTTACATAGTGGAGTTATAGGGTAATTTGTAAACTTGGTCTGCTTAGAGGAAAGTTAAGTTCCCACTTGAGAATTGGTTGT
The DNA here is from genome assembly GCF_000412655.1 of Myotis brandtii. Classification (NCBI taxonomy): domain Eukaryota; kingdom Metazoa; phylum Chordata; class Mammalia; order Chiroptera; family Vespertilionidae; genus Myotis; species Myotis brandtii. The sequence continues at coordinate 3,588,191 of NW_005354632.1, read as the reverse complement.
GCTAACTCCTCCTCTTGGGTCTGTGCAGTAGATCGCCTCTTGCAGAGCCCCACATTAGCTGGAACATGCCTCCTTAGAGAGATGAGTGAATGTGTCTCTCTCTCAAGGGAAACAACTGGGTAGTAATTTCAAAGAAAGTAGAGGAAAATGGGCAGAAGGGCAGGGGGCATGGCATCACCTCTGGGAGCTGGATTCAGGAAAGACAGCTTCTGGCCAAATGGTTGTTTTAGGCTTAGTGAAATCTTGATTCATTAGCTATAAACCATCAGCTCCCTGAAAGTGATTACTGTTAAAATTGCTGGTGCTTGTGTGTGTTTAGGTAAGGGTGCAAGGTAGGGAAACAAGGGCTCTGTCCCTGATCTGAAGTATATTACAGTGGGGCCTGGACTTACGAGTTTAATTCGTTCTGTGACGGAGCTCGTAACTCAAATTACTCGTATGTCAAATCATACGAGTGAGACACGTGATGCTGGGCTGATGTTGTGGCGTTCACTGTGACGTTCGCTGCGCCAACTAGCGGTGGGGTATCTGAAGCTGGCTCGTAACCCGAATTTTAGCTCACAACTCAAAGCAAAAAATCGGCCGAGAGACGGCTCGTATCTCGAAAAACTCGTTAGTCGGGACACTCGTAAGTCAAGGCCCCACTGTACTTACTCTCTTAGAGTTGGCTGCCTTGTTTATGCCATTACCTTGGCTGATCCTAGTTTAATTTCCAACTCTCAGAAATGTCCATTAAACTTATACTTAAAGGAAGAGGTGCCATCTCCTGGCCTCTTGTGAAAATTCACCCTCACAAATCCTACAGTGTATTGTGAGATTTACCTTAGAGGAAAGAGATCTTGGCCTAGATCTAGAAATAAGACTTTCATCCCGGTTGCATAAATTCTTAGGCTCTGCTATGTATTCAACTCACAACATAGTTAATAAGTCACCTGAGCTCTCTGTGAGTGTTTGGGAATAGGCCACTTACCAGTCGGAATACTTTGCATGCAGAGCATTGTGTCCTGATTACGACTTGAGGGCCCTGTTGATCCCATTTGAAAAGTACTGCGATACGGGGTAAACATTTTTCGTAAGAGTATGTGACTCTTGAGGGTAACTTATCTAGCCTTAGCCTTTAGGCAAAATTGTACTGGAATATGTTAATCTCTTTCTAATGTGTAACACTGTTAAAGATCTAGGAGAGAGATTCATTTTTGGAAAATTCTTTTTTTAACTTAACTCTTTCCTGCTGAGCAATGAGACTGTCAGTCTTCTGCCTTTGAATACGGGGATCAGCTCTTTCGGTGTCTTTTCCTAACGTGTATTATAAGTGGTAACACTAATGGGCAGAGTCCTAAAATAGTTGAGGAAAGACTTTCCCATGGAGCCCTGGCCGGTGTGGCTCGGTTGGTTGTGTATCATCCCGAGCACCAAACGTTGCAGGTTTGATTCCCATCAGTGCACATGCCCAGGTTGTGGGTTCAGACTCCAGTAGGAGGCAGGCAGGAGGCAGCTGATCCATGTTTCACTCTCACATTGATGTTTCTCTCTCTGTCCCTCTCCCTTCCTCTCCCTCTAAAAACCAATAAAAAAAATTTTTTTTAATTCCCATAGAAAGAGTTTGCAAGCGGATGCTGTTTCCTTACTGCAAAGGAACTTTCAGAATAAAATTATAATAGGATAGAAATAAAACAAATACTGTTTTCCTCTTTATAGACAGGACTGTCAGATATATTGTAAAACACTAAGTATAATAAAACTACTTTTTAAACACTTTTAAAGGGAGTTTAAAATAGCCCTGTTACTAGAGCTGCTTAGTATAATTTGTTCTCTAGTAACAATCAGCCAAAACCATTGTTTCTTTCTATATTATTAAATATCTGCTTGTTTACTATTATGTTCTGACATCAAGAGATTAATCGTATATATAATATATGTCTGTATCTATTCAACATTCTAGATTACAGGAATGAAGAACTGTTGCCTAATTGGAAAGTGCCAGCATTCCAGACTTCAAAAAATAAATCTGAAGCGGCTTCTCCTGTTTTACATATTATGTGAAGAATTTAGATCTTATATTGGTTTGCACAAGTTCCCTGGAGAGAACAAAATTGCTCTGTGTATGTCTCTCAGAAAATAAGACAATAGTATTTCTCCTTTGCAATAGCAGTTATAACAGATGTGAAAATAAATATACTTGACTCTAATATGATTATACAAAAGAGCATGGATGCATTTCAGAAGTTAGATATTGCTACTATAATCAAATGATTTCATATTGACCTTTTTATCATGATTCCTTCCGTCAGGCACTAAACGTTGAACCATTATACTTTATATCTGTAATGATATAGATGATGAAATTTCCCCTCAAACTCATTACAGCAGATAACTTTTTTGAGTCATTGACTTCATTTTATATTTAAAAATTATGAAATATCATTCTGTCATATTCTAATTAAAATTGTTTGTGCATAATGCTTTGGAAAAATGGGTCTTTTATAGGAAAAAAACTGGGATAACTGATTTCTATGGCTTTCAAAGCTAAAATATATAATATACTAAACCAACTCTCTAATATTGCTTCTTGTGTTTTACTGTCAGATTAAATTACAGCTTTTATGAATGATTAAATTTTAGTACATTTTCATTTGGTTTGTGTGTCTTTGTTATTGTTTATAGATTTAAAGCCTTTATTTTATAATGACCACATCGTTTTAAATGCAACAAGTAGCTCCTTTCTGCCTGGAACCTGCAGAGCACTTGGCTTGAAACCCCCTAAGTAACTGGTAATTTCTCAGAACAGACCTCGCACTGTCTGTTCTGGGTATATTTATTCCTACTATACAGTAACATACAGCGGGCTACATAGAATAGTTTTGTATATTCTCTCTTGATCTTAAAGAATGTATCTTATTGAATAAAATGTCCCACTGTGTATTATTTTTATATGTAAAAATATAAGTTTAATACTGTATCAGGATTTAACTTTTGCAAATCTTCCATGGCTTGTAACTTCATTAAGGGAATCTTTTTGCCATTGTTAATTTGTGCGTATGAGTCCAACAATGAAATGTCATGTAAAATGTTCACATTTGCTTTATGATAGGTTGAGGAATCTAAGAGAAGTGAGTGTGAGTGAAGTCGCAGAGATGCTTTTGCTTTGACTCTCTGCAGAATAGCATAACAGTGGTAGTCTGGAAAGTACTGCTCAGTTACAATTTTAGCTGGCTATAGAGTGATGCTTTTCTTTTCCTTCTCAGCCCGCCCGCCCTCCCTCCCTCCCTTCCTTCCCAGTTCTTTCTTTCTTCCTTCCTTCCTTCCCAGTTCATTCGGTCTTTCTTTCTCTCTTTCTCTCTTTCTCTCTTTCTCTCTTTCTCTCTTTCTCTCTCTCTCTCTCTCTCTCTCTCTCTCTCTCTTTCTCTTTTTCTCTCTCTCTCTCTTCCTCCCTCCCTCCCTCTCTCCCTTCCTTCCTTCCTTCCTTCCTTCCTTCCTTCCTTCCTTCCTTCCTTCCTTCCTTTAAAAGATGGGGCTTAAGTAGGACATGGACAAAGGGTGATATGACCTATGTATTCTCCATAGAAATCGAGCAAAACAGCTTGTTAGCCAGTTACATCTGGAGAAGGAAAGAACACGCTTAGGGGCCCCTGTGCCTTGTCCCTGACTGTTAGGCGGACACCAGAACTAGGAAGCCCGCATCCTTACTCAGGGATCTAGATGCTGGCTCGTAGCCACGGGGGAGAAGCAGCGCTACGTTCACACCTCGCTAAGACTTTCCAGGAGTGTGGTCAGCCAGTTACGAAATAGAAATTTTGAACTCACATTTCAAGTGTAAGCTCTGACCACCTGGAAAATGTTAAGTGCTGTTTAAAAAAAGAAGAAGAAAAAAAAGAAATTGTATTCCTTTGAGTTTCTAATAAACTTAGTTACCTAATACTTTACCTCCTATTGATCCACTTATACTTATGTCTGGGATTGAGGGGCCAAAAATCTGGTAAATGCAATAAATTAAAAACAAAAAAAATAAGTGAAGCATTAGGGCCAGTCTGTCCAGGTCAGGGTGGCATATTTTAAGGTAAAGTCATTTTTGCTTTAAGACTCACCTCTCAAAACATCCCCTTGGACTTAAAATCATAGATATCTCACAGACAAGTGAAAAATTCTGAGTACTACCTGTTACATAGACTATGTAGTTACTTGCCAGATCAAGTAGAAATCATTAAATAAGAATAATCCGAGTTCCAATCTGCTTGATTATGTAAACTTGCTGTCCTCTATTTTAGAACAGGGTACAGAAGGATGACAGGTGCAGGGTTCCTTTGTCACGATCTTGGGATAGAGGTAGGACCGTGAAGAAAAAGGCCCGGAAGCCGTGCAGTCTTACGCAGAGTGGGCCTGGCTGAGTCAGACAGGCGTTGCTATCTCAGGAATCTGCCGGGCTGTGGAAGGTGAGACAGGTGTGCTTTTGTGTTGTCCCTGTGTGAACTCTGCAGCCTTGGTTCCAGAGGGAGGGTGCCTGAAAGTCCGATGGATTTTCATAACTCAACAAGTCCTTCATGTTGTGTGAATCTTGTGATAAGTAGCCGAGAACTGCCACCATATTAGTATCTGCAGCTATTTAAAGTGTGACGGATTTGCTTGTATGAGGATCATGCAATGTAAAGAAAACGTGATGTCACCATTGATGGTCAGCCAGCTTTTTCCTGCTAACACACAAACAACTCTAGTGGTCTAGTGGTACCCCAGACAACCCAGTCTTAGAAATGAACAGTAAATACATAATGTAGCTATACTTTTATCCTCCACGAGGGGGAGCTTCAACATCAGTTAACATTTCTATAAGCATTGAATTAAAAGTATGTATTGGAACCATTTGTCCTGTAAACACTGCGTGCCTCACTAAGAGGCACTGAGGCCTTCCCACTAGAGTTTGCCCTCTGCGTGGACAGGGAAGATACACAGGCAGTTTAGTTTATCAGTTAAGTGTTGTCATTTATTGAACCGCGGCCACAGGGCTCGTTCTCTTAGGAATGTTTGGTGTGTTTCTCTCCCCCTACAATTCTGAGCTCATCTCTGTGCGGCCCCTCCACCTGCCATCATCACTGGCCACCATTTGCTCCTCACTGAAACCGCCTGCTGCTCTGAAGTTAGAATGTACTTGGCAAAAGTTAATCCTTGGGAAGATACTGATCTTTATTTTATTACCAACTTGATTAAAACAGGTTACTTGATCTGAAGCTATTTGTCTCCACTCGTGAGCATTCTTCATTTTCTGGACCTGCCAGTTTCAACTATTGTGCCTCATTATGTTTCGAGGTACATTGGTCCGTCTGCGTACATGTCTTGAGTTCTGTGTTTAGGACTGAGGGGCAGAGACAGAGAGAGGTTGCCTCAGCATTTCCTGGGTGAGCCATCACAGAATCTCCAGAGATGTAAGATAGGCTGGTATAAATTGTGTGTGTGGTGAGACCAAACTGAAGAAATCCTCAGGAATTCGGGGGGAGGAAAATAACTTGTTAAACCACCTTTTGTTTTATTTGGGGCATGTACTTATTTAAGGTTCTACTTAAATGTATGTTGAAATAGCCCTTGTGGGCTCAGCTCCAAACTCGTAAGGGCAGAGTGGTTGGGTGCTATTCCAGGACCTGGAAGGAACCCGCCTGGTGGGGAAGGCAGTGAATGGAAGCTTTGAGGCAGCCCAGCCACCCAGCTTCTAGCATTTCTGTTCCCCAAAAATGTAAAAAATGTAGCCTACTCTTGAAAGTGTAGTTTGACATTGCATTGAGCATGGATTTTTCTTAATGCAGTTTTCTCGTGGGTTTGATGAATGTGCCATCCACTTACTTAATGCCATGTCTTGCTTAAATATTTTTGTCGAGAACAGCTGGTGACTTCGAACCGGGTGCCTAGTTCTGTTTTCTGGGAAGGATGGATGTGTTTTGAGATGTTAACTAGAGCTTTACGGGGGATTGGGATGGGGTGCACGTTCTCTGGCTTGTTAAGCAGCAGCCTTCTGTGGTTCTGAGCGCAAGGTGTGACATACATTTCCTGCGAATTGCTTCTCTGAAGCAGCACAGGCCTGGCTGTGCCTCTGGAAAAACCTTAATAAACCTTCCCATTTTAAGCAGTGATGTGACTTTTTTTTAAGCTGTTGTTTTCAGTGCATTAATTTTTTTCTTTCTAAATATATTTTTTATTATTGATAATATTACAGATATCTCCTATTTCCCTCCCTTTACTCCCCTCCTCCCAGCCCCTATCCACCCACCAGGTTTTAATGCATTTGTTTTTATATTCAACCATGTGAGTTCTTGTGCTTGCTTTTAACTGTGTAAAAGTTCTTGCAGAGCATACAAAGCAGAACCAGGCATGTTCATTATGGACTTGTCAGCAAGTGTTTATTGTGCTTCTGCTGTATGTCAGGTGCTGATCTGCATGTTGGAGATACAGTGGTGAGTAGTACAAGTCCTTCCCTCGGGGAGTTTTTGACAGGTTTCTGTGTGCGCATGTGTGTGATGAGTGCTGTGGAGAACACTCGGCAGTTTAAAGGGGCAGGAGTGCTGGACAGAGCAATGTGGTGGTGGAATGTTTGCATAAATGCTTGAGATGTGCAGCCTGTACTCTGGGGCAGGTGGGGAGGCTGGTGAGGCCTCCATGCAGTGGGAAGGGTCTGCAAATGCCTTAGGGTGGACGGGTGCCTGGCATGTAGGAGGACTAGCAAGGAGGCCGACTTAGCTAGAGAGAGTGAGCAACGGGGATTGGGTAGGGGCAAATTTCTTTCGGCATTTTCTGAGCGGGATTCATGGAAAGGGTTTCAGCAAAGGATATAACGTGATCTGACGCCACCTACCACCAGGAATACTCTGGCCATTGAGTTGAGAATAGTTCTAGAGGGGCCAGTTAGGAGAGAGATTCAGAGGAGGGCGTGGACGGATTGAGGGTACATTTGGAGGTGAATGGGATCTCGAGGGTTGAGGACAGATAGAGAAAAGGTACAGGAAGCCCATCATGGGGTTGGGAGAGGAGGAGAAATTAGCAAAGGAGAACATGGAGGTCACTGGTGACCTGATGGGCTTTGGTGGAGTGGTTGGCAGTGTCTGTAGTGGGCGGAGGAGAAACGGGGAGGAGGACAATAGAGACAGCGAGCAAGGCCTCCTCTGTGAAGATGGGAAGCAACGCGTGTGTATGTCTAGTGAGAATAATCCACAGAGAAGAACTGGGTGGACAAAGCGGAATCTCATCTCCATGAAGACCAGCTAGAGCACAGATGGGCAGCGTGGCAGGAGGGAAGGCAGTGCAGGGATAGAGGAACTGCAGGCTACAGAGCACTGACTGATGGGAAATACCATAAAGAAGTTGAGGCAAAGTAGTGTGAGGTGGAAGAGACAGATGCTCGGGGAGACCTGAAAGGCTGCAGAGAGACGAGGCGGAGGTAGAAGGCCTTGGAGGGCGAGAATGGGGAAGAATCAGGCGGGTTTCAGGAAAAAGCACGTGCAGGAAGCAGAACAAGAAATGACAAGTTTCTGGCAGTGTTACTGTGGACGGAATTGGCTGGAGGAGGTTGGGGCCGAATTGTGCGTGGGACATTGGGACAGGAAGTTGACAGGCTAGTAGGTTAAGCCAGGTAACTAACGAGGGCAGAGCAGCCTCTAGGTGGGACTTGGAGGGCAGGGGTGGGGACGTTTCAGAACTGACCAGAATGAAAATTACAATATTGTCCACTCCCCGCGGGCTCTAGCTTCCCCGTCTTCATTTCTCATTTCAATTTCCCCCTTTAATGATCTCCAAGGCATGTGGTTGTGACCATTCCTGAATGCAAGCCCCGTTTAGAAGGGAACCAGCATTAGTACTTTGGTGCTCAGAGATGTTAGGGTTGAAGAGACAAGTCTTTCTTTGCTCCCTATTCCTCTCCTCACCTGGCATGATGCTGCTGCCCTACTGGGCATGCAGTACATGTTCACACCCTCCCATGTTTTCCTCTCTCAGCTGTTACTTCACAGCAGGAGACAGCAGCCCCTCAGGCTCTTCCCAGGGGATCTACCCATTGAGTGGGAAGGCTGGGAAGGGGGTCTTTCCGAAATCCACCCCATTGAGTAGATGCCAGCACTCCCACCATCCAGGCCTTCCCTTCAGGGTGAGAGGGAAGCCACATGGTCAGTCGCCCCCTCCCCCACTCCCCACCCCAGGCCACCTTACCCTTCCCGTCACTGCTGTCTCTGGTTGGGTGGGTTGGGGAGTGTGAAGAGCCACCAGGCTGGGGGGATGCTAAGCATGCAGTCTTCCCCGTTTGGAAAGGAGGGCTTAGAACTGTGACGGCATTGGGCCTGCCAGCCTATCCTGGGAGCGGATACATTTAATGGAGAAGATGAAAGGAGACATTTGATCCCTACCTCCCAGCAGGGTCCTGAAGCCAAGGCCATGTTTTGGAATTCCTTGGGCCCTGGAACCACTGATGGAGAGCCTCGCCCGCTATTTTCTGGGATATAAATGGACTTCTCTGAACAGATGCTCAGAACTCAGGTCAGGATCCTAACACCTGCTTGAGTCAGTCTGGCCAGTGCTCACAATCCACCAGGCTCTCCCAGGCTGCCCCCAGGCTGCTCCCAGGCTGCCGTGGTGGAGGGAGGCTGCGAGGAGGCTCGGCAAGAAGTTATCAGCCCTTGTACCTCTGGCTGGGAAGCTGAGTCTGTGGAGCAATTTTAGTTGCTACATTTGTCCTGTTTGTAAGAACCTCTGTTTCTGGTTTGGGGTGTTTTGTGGTTTTTTGTTTTGCTTTGTTTTGTTTTGCTGACACCCTCCCCTTTCCCACCCAAGTGATGTCCGCCTGGTGCCTTGCTGGCCCCCCAGCCCCTGGAGACAATGCCTGGCGTGTGGCCAGGAGTGCGGCTCAGGGTAGAGAAGGCGCTGAACACCCAACTCTCAGCTTCCTTCCCATTGCCCCGCCCTGGCCCTCCACAATGGGGGAGGGAGACGCGGCAGACTCAGTGTCCCCAGGACGGGTGGGGAGCCCTGGTAGTGCAAGTCTAGGCCAGACGTTGCCAAAAAGAACTAGGAGCTGAGCCAGGTCAGGAGGACGGGTATGGGGGGGCGGGTGCCGAAAGGGAGAGGATTCGGGGGCTGGGACCACGGTGATGCCCTCCAGGATGGGAACTGAGGTCCACTTGGCTGCTGGTCTCACCCGGGGGTGGGAGGACTGGGGGGGAGGGGGCAGGCTCAGTCCAGGGCTGAGGAGTGGAGGTCTGGTGACAGCCTAGGGCAGTGATGGTGAACCTTTCGAGCTCGGCATGTCAGCATTTTGAAAAACCCTAACTTAACTCTGGTGCCGTGTCACATATAGAAATTTTTTGATATTTGCAACCATAGTAAAACAAAGATTTATATTTTTGATATTTATTTTATATATTTAAATGCCATTTAACAAAGAAAAATCAACCAAAAAAATGAGTTCGCGTGTCACCTCTGACACACGTGTCATAGGTTCGCCATCACTGGCCTAGGGCTTGGGGCTGCTGATACACCAGTAAGGAGTGAGGACTCACTGCCCTGGAGGCCCTCAGTCTAGGAAGATAAACACGCACACCACACGAGTGACAGTCTGAGTCCTGTGGTTGGGGACAGGCACAGGCAAGGCCTCCCGGAGGGCTTCCCAGGGGAGTGAAAGGTGAAAAGCCAGCCGGTCTGAGGTGGGAGAAAGTCCCAGAGGCACAGAAACCCCAGGCTGGGGGCACCACCAAGTAGCTCCTCTCCTGGAGGGCAAGTGGGAGTGAGAAGTGCCCAGAAATAAGGCTGAGCTCCCTGGGTCTGAGTGGGCAGGGCTGGGAACTCCAGGCTCCCCGGGAAGCAGGCAGTGAGGACAATGAGGTCACAGGCTCTCTGTTCCTTCACTTCCTCTGTCCCCGCAGACCCCAGGCGGCACTTCCTTGCAGCTGCAGGCTCCAGCCTCCCGGTGGGGAGAGCAGATGAGGAAGGGGCTGAGGGAGGCGCTGGAGGAGGGGGAGTAACATGTGCAGAGCGGGAAACAAGAAAACAAAACCTGATTCTTCCCTGGGATGGGGTCACCTTCCCCCACCATAGCAACGGCCCCAGAGGCGGGCAGCCGCAAGCTGGGGTGGGCATCTGCTGTGCCAGGAGGAAACGGGCTTCTGTGAGTGGGGCGGGCACCCAGAAGGGCCACCCAGACAGTGGACCACCCAGGGCTGGGTCATGGCTGGGAGAGGGCGAAGGCACAGAGCATCAGGCGGTCGTTTTTGGCAGAGTCCTGTGTCCCTGGACCAGGGCAGACGTGCTCAGAGGGGCATATGGAGAGGGAATGGCTTCTGTGGTGTGGAATCCAGGGCCAGTGGCATCTGGCCTGAGAGCTAGAGTCGGGGACCCCACTGCCTTCCCCACCCAGGGCCCAGGGTTTCGGGACCTTGGCAAGGCTGAGTTCATTGTGGTGCCTGGGCGTGCATGTGTGTGTTTGTGCCAGAATTGGGGTGTGTTTCTGGGCCTGGAGGTGGTGGGTGGAGGGGTGTGTCAGGACTGATTGAGGGCACTGTGACAAGGGCAGGAACAGAGGGAATCTGGATGAGAGGTTTCATCATCCTGGTGCCATAAGGATTGGCTAGAGGAGGCAAAAGAGAGGCGGGGCATCTAATAATAGTGCCGAGGGGGTGACTGCAGTCAGGTCTGGCCCCAGCCCTTTAGGGTTAGGATCAGGGTTAGCCCAGGATCTTCTGGGCCCTGCTGGTCCATTGCCCTTCCTCTGGCAACACAGCCCGGACCCTGAGCCCTCCAAGAGGGGCAGGCTTCACAGACGCCTCGCCTCCCTCCACCACTCCTTGCATTCCGCCCATGGGAGTGGATTCGAGAAGGGCAGCACAGTCTCTTTCAGCCGTTATTCCCTGTGGCTGGGGTTGGGGAGGGAGAGACTCCAGCCACCAAGGATTTAGAGCAGGGGCCTGACTCCTCCAGACCATCAGGACTTGGCTCGTTCAACTCTAGTCCTTGCCAAGAACGTGAGGGCCCTGAGGGCTGACCGTGCAGGAGAGCTGGGGAGCGGGAGGGGTGGGGTGCTCCCCAGAGCACATCCTCAGGCAGTGGGCTCCTCAAGCCCCACTTCTGAGTACAGCCCATGCTGCTGCCCCCCACCCCACCCCACCCCCAACACACACACCATCCTTCCATGGAAAACAGTAAACTGGCAAACAGCAGCCCTCTGGGTAATGTTTTTGCACTCTACAAAAACATGTCACACCTATTGTCTTCTGATCCTGGCTACATCAGGTGAGGTCACAGGGCCAGTATGCATTTTTAACAAGGCTCTGAGAGAGCTTTTTTTTTTTTTTAAGCATTTTTGCATTGCGTCCCGCGGTTAGTGCCGGAACTGAAGGTCAGGGAGTCCCATATATTCTGCTCAATGTATAGACGGTGTGCTTGACCCTTAGGTACGTTTTGTCCTTTCAGTCTCACGCAGCCCTGCATGGTCCCTGCTCCTCCAGTGAAAGGAAGAGGCTCCCAGAGGCCCAGCAACATGCTCAGGCTCTGCAGTGACGAAGGGGCCTCATGTCCTGTGTGTCCGCCTCCAGGCCCAGCACTCATGCCCTGGCACCAGCAGAACGGCCTTAAGTGCCCCGGTGGGAAGTCACCTGGGGACACAGGCCCCTGCTCCCCAGAGGGACAGGCTGTGCTCTGGCTTTTATGGGGCCCTATAGGAAATGTCACTTGGGGAGACAGAGCCCCCGGACAGGGCTCTGGGGAGCAGGGGGCTGGGGTGGAGACAGCTGAACCAGGTAGGTCTCTTCCTCAGGGCAAGTTGGGGTTCAGATCTCAACCTGAGGGGTGGGTGCAGGGGAAGTGCTTGAGGGCAGGTGTGAAGGGTTGGAAAGAGAAGGGCAGGAGGGGGCAGGCCCTTCCTTTTCCAGCTCTTGCTTATGGTCAGGGGACAGGATAGGCACAGACTGGCCACAGGACCACAAAGAAGCAAGTGGGACCCTGAGCAGATGCCTGAGCCAATCGGCTGGGGGGGAGGGGGGGGGGCTCAGTACCTGCCAGGGAAGCAGGCCAGGTGTGAGGCAGGGCCCAGGCCAGGGAGAATATGAAATGAGCTTCCAGCCTATTTGCATGTCCTGATTAACCATAAAATGAGCCCCAGGGGCAGAATTAAGCTGTCAGTTTCTCACTCTGTGCTTCCACTACTTCCCCCCACTACCCACAGCTCCCCAGCCAGCCCAGCCAGCCCGCACGTCCTCATCACTTAGGCCCCAGGCATTCCCAGTGCCTTCCTCCCTCAGCCTCCTTAACATAGTCTCCATCCTGGTCGCAGTCCCTGCAGGAGCCCACAAGGGGAGGGAGAAGGGAAGATGGGGGGTGAACGAATGGGCCATAAGCTTTCATTAGCAAAGCCTAACATAGCAAGGAGGCATCACACCAGCCCTGTCAAGACCTGGGCAGATTTCCCCACCCAAGTCAGCGTTCTGTTTACCTCCAGGCCTGGATCCTGAGAGGACAGGTTTTGGCTTGGCTTTGGGGCAGAGGTGGCAGCTTGTGGGAAGTGTGAGGAGCACAGGGCTGGACCTGTTCCAGTCTCAGCTCTGCCGCTGAGACCCTGGCCAGTTCCCATCTCCGAGCCTCTCCCTGTGAAACGAGTCACAGCAGCCGCTTCCAGGGTGTGGTGGGGAGGAAATAACCTGAAGATGCTGGTGCGACACCTGTGATGTCGCAGCGGACGGCACTCCTGGTTGGTTTGTTCCCCTCCTCCCCCCCAAGTTAAAAGGGGTGTTCTTTCCCTTGAATCCTGGCTCACCGGTGGGTTCGTGTTGTTTCTCCCCTCTGATCAGGAACTGGGTCCTTTCCATTGCTCTGTTCTTCGTTTCTGTCGCAGTGCCTGGCAGTGGGAGGCGCTCACACGGTTTGATTGGTCTGAATCGCTGTGACTGGTCCACAGAACAGAGGAGTCACCTGTGAATGGCAGAGAGGGGACTCGGTTTCCTGTAGTTGCTCCTGACTCGGATCTGGTGCCTTCTTGAGTCATTTGCTGGATGGCTTCTCCTCTCAGGATTCAGGGAACCAGTAAGTGGAATCTTTGGACTCACACACACCACCGAAGGCAGTCCAGTCTGTGGGCCTTCCCTCTGGGCCGAAACACCCGAGTCCTGGGGGAGACCCAGGAGCAGGGGGCTGGGGTGGGGACAGCTGAACCAGGCAGGTCTCTTCCTCAGGCCGACAGGGCAGCTCCTCCAGGCAGGGCGAGCTGCGTTGGCCAACGCCGGAGAGAGCGGAAGAGTTGGTCTCAGAGCCAGACGACCCTCTGCTTCCAGTCCTGCTTCTTCCATTTGCTCAGAGGATGACAGTACCTTTTAGAGGCATTCCCAAGTTTGAAAGTTGTGCGTGCTGCCTGCAAATAGGGGCTCTCAAAAACAAACAAAAAAAACCACCAATCTGGGCCTTTCCTCTTGTAGCTTCCGCCATCCAGAACTACACACCTACCATCTGATTGTGTGGGAATCTGGGAGTGACCCTAACCAGCCCTATGGAGCTGCTCACTGTAAGCCTCCCCCATCTCCTCCCTGGGGGCCTGGGATGGGATGTGATGCGCCAAGAGCCTTCCTTGTTTTTCTTCTCCAATTTGCTATTAATGCTCTGAGGGCAGGAAGGCCTCTTGCCTCTAATTGCAGCTGTCACCTCCCATCAGGCAGATGAGCGGGAGGGGCGAGGGGGAGGGAGAGTGTGCCCTCCCAGGCTGGCTGGGCCCTAACAGGGACCTGCATTGTCCGTTCCCAGCCAGCAGGCTTTCCCGGGCCAGAGTAGGCGGGCTGTGGCTTCCAAGGGGTGGCTGGGGTGGCATTGCTCTTGGGCCACGTGCCACCACCACGGCTGCAGAAGCTGAGCTGCTGCCCAGGGCCCTCCCTTCCCCGCAAGGTGGTTCTGGGTCAGGTGGGAAGAGGCCAGAGATGGAGCTAGGGATTTGGGAGTGTTTGTACCATCTGGGCTCACATGGCCTCGCTGGAGAGTGTACACGCCCTGGTGGGGGTGCAGGGCTTGAGACAGGGTGTTGGGGGGAGCGGTGTGACTCCAGGGCCCAGCTGCTCTCCATCAGCCCTGGTCTGGGCCCCGCCGGTGTGTCCTAGGACAGGTAGCGCCTCCTGTGGGCGGTGGGGGAGATAGCTGCCTACTTGCTCACTTGCACAGGGGATAATGGGTGTGAAAAGGCTTCCCAGTGCCTCTAGGTGCTGCAAGTATTCCCTTTCTTGTGATTTGGAAAGACAGGGCTTCCCCCAGTGTTCCTTATGCCTGCAGTGCCTACCCAGCCGTTTTGGATCCGGTGCCAGCTGACATCTCAAGGCAGCAGGCGCAGGAGGGGTGGGGGTTTGTCTCTGCTGCCCCCACTCCCAGGAGGCTCAGGGTTAATACCTGTGCCAGGAGCAGTGGTTTGCCAGGGAAGCAAACAGTTATGGGGACATGAGAGATGAAGTCTTTATTGGGGCTTCTCTGAGGAACCTGAGGCCCTGGTGCCCTAGTCCCTGTAGAATGTTCAACTGGGGTCTTTGGGGGCAGTGAGGAAGGTCAGAAGGATTTTCTGTTTTCCCCCTTCACCCCCCTCCAGCCCAGAATGAGCAACACACACACACACCCCCGCCTCCCCTACCAGCCAGCCATCACTGCCTCTCCCACCACAGGCCGCCTGGCCTCCTCTCCTTTCTGGGGAAAAGGAACCTGGAGTTGGGCTTTTGAGAGCCAGGCCAGCCACTGCCTCCTCCCCAGGGCCCCGCAGGGTTCAGGGTTCAGTCCGATTTCTGCATCCGGATTCAGACCCAAACAGCAGTGTTAATATCAAAGCCGGAGGGCGCGGCTTCCAGGGCCTTGGGGCAGCCGGTGGATGTGCCCTCCACTCGCCTGGGCTCCCCCGCGCCCGGGAAGGGCAGGTGCCCCGGACCCTTGGGATGGCCCCGCTTCTTGACTCTCTGCGAGCGTCCGGCTCGGGGCTCTGAGGCCGAAGGGGTCACCCAGCCTGGCTTCTCCTTCAGCAGCCGGTCTCGGTCAGGCCGTACGCTCCGCAGGAATTTCCGGAAGATGTTGGCGGTCAGGGCGAACCTGCGGCCCAGCTCCCGGGGCTGGCCCCTCTCTCCCTGGGGCTCCCCCGCCTCCCTAGGCTCCCCCTTCTCCCCGCCCTTCTCCAGTTCTGGCAAGTCCAGCCAGTTGCCCACCAGGTCCGCAAACACGTTGTCCCCCATCACCAGAGGCTGGCGATTCCGGCCCCGGGACATCAAGGTGGAGGTCCAGTCATCCGGCTCCACCAGCTCCGGCCTCTGCTCGGCACAGCCTTGGAGCTCTGGCGGCTGGGTCCTGGGTCCGAGTGCTGGCTCCCCACCCCACACACTCCTGTGGGACGGGCACCTGGCGTTGCTCCCATGAGAAGCTTGGCTGGAGGGGGAGGGGCCAGCAGGCCTGGCGGGACCTCTGCCACCCTCCCACTGAGGGGGCTCCAGCTGTGTCCGGGGGCTTGCAGGGCGGCCTGGGGCAGGAGTGCCCCCAGAGATGTCCAGCTGTTCCAGGGCTGTCTGCACCTGGAGAAGCTTCAGTTCCTGCAGCGCCCCCATCATGCAGTTCATCTGATCCTGCAGGCCGTCGCCCACCTCCTTCATGGACATCTGCGGAGACAGAGAGAGCCAACCAGTAAGCTGTGGGGGGGCTTGGGGGGAGAGCTGCCCCTCACTGGCCCTGAACCTGGACCCCTCCCCCAACACACACCTTAAGTGTCATTCCAGCCGCCAGTGACCCCGTCTGTACAAACTAGCCCAGAGCAGGCCAGAGCTGGGGAGGAGGACCTTTAACCCCAGGGTGGCTGCATAAAGGATAACATTCCAGCAACTCGTGTGGCGGGCGCTGCTCTCCACCCCGTGGGTGTATGCATAGATGCCTGCGTACAAATGAACCTACATTTAAGCTCCCGACTACTCTGTGAGGGAGTGACTAGTGTTGTTCCCATCCTACCGATGAGGAAACTGAGGCACGTAAGTAACTTGCTCAAGATTACATAGTAAGAGGTGAGCTGAGATCAGGGTGGGGGCGCACAGCTGTGGTCCTTCCTGTGTCTGTGCCCCTGCCTCTGAGCCCCCAGATGACAACAAGGACAATGACCCTTTGTGAGTATGAACTATGCCACAGGAATGGTGCTGAGGACGCTCCAAGCATCATCGCCCTTCATCTCTACATATCATTGTTCTCAGCTGAACAAATGAGTTATCCACGGTGGGTGAAGTAACCGCCTGAGGTCACAGCACACAGGGCTGGACTCAGACACAGCACAGCTCTGTCCACACGCCCTAGTCCTCACCACCCAGCACTCTCAAGACGGCAGCGGTGGCGCTGGGCTCGAAGGCTGCCCGTGCCCTGTGCCCCGTGCCCCATGGGGGAAGGGGAGCTCACTCCCTGTGAGAAGTGGTCGGCTGGGGTTTCCGTTCACTGCTGTGCACGGAACATCTGGCTGCCAGGGTGGAGGTCAGGAGGCCAGGAAGCTCCTGTTTGCGGAAGCCCTCGCCCGGCTCTTCCCGGTCCTTCTGAACACCTGTCCTCTCCCAGCTGCTCTGGCGCTCGGCTCTTGTGCCCTTCCTGCCTTCTTGGCTCACTGGGCCAAGAGTGGGGACACGGGGGGCCAGTTCCCCAGCCCCTTTGTGGGTGTCTAAGGCCCGAGTCCCAGGTGCCAGCTGGAAGGGGCTGAGGGACTGACTTGGGCGAGGGCCGAGTTTGGAGGCTGGGCGAGGGATGCTTGGTCTGATAACATTCATGAGGTTCCGTCCCTGGGCCCAAGCTGCCCGGTCCCGCCAGCTCTGCTCAGGTTACCAGCAGCAGCCCTCCTGTGCGGGGCCATCTGCTTCTTAAGCCCCCCAGAGACCCGTGGGGATCATCTTACCTCCCAGCCTGGTCCTCATGCACACAGCTCAGCCCACGGGGTGGGGGGTGGGGGCGGGAGACGTGGGAGGACAGCACAGAGGCTCTGCAGGGCTGCACGGGCAGCTGACCCTCTCAGGCTGCAGGGCCAACCCCACCCCTGCCAACCTGGCCCTGGCGGGTGTGGAGGCCCAGGGGCAGGATCTCCCGAGCCAGCCCCACTAAGGGCAGTGCAGGGCTGACTGTTCTGGGGGCAAAGAAAGAGGTCTTTGCTGAGCGGGGCATCGCCACACTCAGCACCTCCCCCACATGGCCGGGCCCTGACAGCCAACCGCCCGGGCCAGCCCGTGCCATCCGAGTGGCCTCGGGGGCGGCTGGCTTCCTGGGCCCCTCGCTCTGACCTCTTTGGCTACCACCTCCCCGGCCCCTTCCTCAGCGGGGGAGACCCAGAGCAAAGCCCTCATCCTCAGTCTCCCTGGTCCCTTCCCAGCCAACTGCTCCTCTGACTCCGGATTCCTGCCCCCTTCCGCCCCCCATGCCACTCTCCCCTCACCCCGACCTAGAGCCTTGGGGTCGTTTCGCCCTTCCCACTGAACGCCCGTTCCTGTCCCCAGATGTCTCACGTCCCCTTCCCATCTGAAATGCAGAAGCCGCCTCCAAGGCCTTCCGGCCGCCAGAGCGCCTGTCAGTCCTCTTCTGAGACACTTATTAGTCAATGCCCTTCCCTGTGGCCCCGCTGCTCCTGCCCCCCCCCCCCCCCCCCCCCGCTCCTCTGTCACTCGGGCAACGTTTATTGTGCATCTACTGATGGAGGGAGGGACTGGGTCTTGTTATGTCTGCCCAGAACCCCACTAGCACCCTGCACTTGCTCCATCATACCACACTGCCCAGCCAGCGTGGCTCGGGGGTTAGAGCATCAGCCTCCGCACTAGAGGGTCTGGGGTTCGATTTCCTGTCCAGGGCATGTACCTGGGTTGCAGGTTCCATCTCCGCCCCCAGTTGGGGCACTTGTGGGAGGCAACTAATCGATGTGTCTCACATCGATGTTTCTCTCAAAATCAATGGGAAAAGTATCCTCACTCCTTGGGTGACTAAAAAAAACACACACAACAACAAAAAACAACTGAGTACCACTGAACACCCCAAATCATCCCCACAGACTGCTTGCTGCCCGCGGACAGCACCTCACTGCACAGGGAGAGAGAGTCGGGACAGATCTCAGGGTTTCATTTCCCCAAGAGACCAGGAGCCTGAGCTTGCAGCCTCCTGCGAGGCTGAACACAGTCCAGGTCGGAGGCAGGGGAGGAATGCAATGACCCCATTCAATCTCTCCCAGTATGGAAAAGTCCTTGAGAAATAATGCTGGCATTCTGTGCGGTTTTCCAGGGAGAATGAATGTGTGGGTATGTGTGAATTCGGGGCTGTCCGTAAAACAGAGGCCGCATTTACATCCACAGGAGTCGACAGGACAGCCCTGTGGAAAAGGGCACTCTGTATTGGCTTGAGCTCTTGGGCTCTGGAGACAAATGGAACAGGACTCAAATCCCACCTCCACCAGGTACCAGCTGTGTGGTCTGGGCGGGTTATCGAAATCCTGTTTTTCGATTTCTCCCTTCTTTAAAATGGGAATAAGACTTCTTGCCTCGTGGGTACAGCTTTGGAGGGATCAGGTGAGGCAGCGCGTGATTGTAAGTGGTCTGGAGGTGAACTGGGGCTGTCATCTTAACGTAAGGCTTCCTGAGAACTTCCAGAACATTCTTCCTCAGTGGACCTGAATGCACAGTAATGACTGGGTTCCATTCATCCACCTGGTCTGATCCAGGAGAAACATCTCTAGTCCTGTCCTACCAGCGCCCCACACGGGACGGGGAGGGGAAGGGGGGGAGCCTTGGCGTCCGCCTGCCCATGGTCAGGCAGGCTCGTCAGCCAGCCAGGAGCGCTGACATTGAAGGGGAGAACGGAAGGAGGAAGCCGAGCGTGGGAAACGGAGGCAGGAGCAGCGGCTGGGTCTTGACTGAGAGGCAGCTGCCTTTCCCACCCCGAGGGGATGATGTCACCCCCGGAGAGAGAGCCAGGGGCAAGCTGCTGTCTGGTCCAGAGCGTGGGACCTTCTCGATCCCGGGGTTTCTCTGGCCCCAGGACTAGAAGAGGGAGAAGAGAGCAGTGTGGGGTGGGAGGGAAGAAAGGGCCCCGTCAGAGAAGACCCCCAGCTGGGAATCATCAGCACGGAATCCCAGCCTCCAGGCGGGAGGGTGTGGAGAGGAACTCCGGCCTCCCAGGGCCTCAGGCCCTCCCTCGGGTCGGGGACCAAATCACACCCCACTTGGTCTGGGTGGGAATGGAGCGAACATTCTCCTGTCCCAGCGACGGTGTGGGAATCCTTCCTGAGAAAGGCATACGGGGTCCCCCCACGCTCCTAGCATCCATCCCACCGTCCACCGTCCACCCGCCCCTCCTGCGCCTCCACGTGTTTCCTTCTGAAATTTGTCTTCATGTCCAACTTTAGTCTCTCTCGCTGTGGCTGAAACCAGCCTGGGCTCCCTCCCACATTAGAGCTGGACGCCCAGGCACGCTCCTGGGGTCTGTGCAGAGCCACTGGCTGTGGTCTGAGGCCTGGCCTGGGTCAGGCTGACGCTCGGCCACATGACTCTGGGCAGATGCACCACCCTGTGTGCTTCGGCTTCTGAATCTGTAAAATGATAACCCTTCCCACGTGGGCAGGGGCCCTCACCCTCCCCTCTCCACGGCCAGATCCGACCCGTGGTGACCCGGGAGGCTGGCAGGGGTGGCAGGAGTCCTCCCCACTCGGAGGTTCAGTTTCTCCCTCAGTGTTTCCAGATCATTCTTCCCAAGACTCCCCTCACAATTCTCACCATATCTGCATATGGCCTAGGCTCTTACTAGTATTTAATACCTTACCTATATCTACGGCTTGTGGAAGTGCTTTTATATAGGAACCTAGATGAAATGCATGTCACCTGCCGGGAGCAGATGGCTGCTCTAAAACTGGTTTTTCATCTGAGCATCACCTACGTCACCTTGAGTGCTTCCAGTAGAGACGCTGATCTACTGCCTGAGGTTCCTGGGTATTCGTGGGAGGACCGGACCGGACCCGAGCCCCCCAGCCTGGCCCCTACTCAAGGGCTCCCCATGTCATCCTCACCCCTGACTTCTCAGCCTCATGGGATTGTTGTGAAAAGAAACCAGGCTGGCCAGTGGCCGTGCAAAGACCCATCGTACAGAGAGAAGAACATGAAGTCTGGGAGGGACTCCAAGAGCCAGGGAAGGCGCCTCTCCACCAACTCATCAGAGGAGGAAGGGACTGGCTGCCCTGGGCGGGAGGGGACGCTGCTGCTGGGAAGCCAGACCCCAGCATCCTGGACCTCCGGGCCCCAGCCCTCGAGGTGGGGCGTGTGGGGTCAGCTGTCCATGGCCAGCACCCTTGCCGGGCACTCGCTGGGCCCGCCGTGGTGTGGGAGGAGTGGCGGTGGGAAAGGGGGACACCAGCATCCTCGGCAACCCTCCCGCCCTCTCCTAGCCCCTGACCGGTCCCACAGCTGTGCCTCCAGCAGCCGTCTCACGCTCTCTCCCAGCTCAGCCATGGGCCTGGCAGTGTGCCCTGCCTGTCTCCCCCCCGCCCCGTTCCCCTCACTCCCAGGCTCCCCACACAGTGCCTTTCAGCCCCTCTGGAAGCTACAAGGAGGTTCAGGGCCGGAAATGGGAAAAGCCCCGCTTTTGCCAAGCAGCCCATTCTCCAGCCCAGTGAATGGGGACCTTCACAGCCCCTGCCCTTGGCTGGAGGGCTCAACAGGAAGGTAGAGTAGAAACTTTGCCAAGAACCAGAGAGGAAGGACGGGAAAGAAAGGAGGAAGTCTGAGATGGATGAGCCCGCTCTCCCATCCGGACCATCTCCCGGGGGCCGTGTGCTCCGGCAAGAAGCAGACAGACAGAGGAGCCCAATCTCGCCCCTTCGCTGGCCTCTCCGCCTCACCCAGCCCTTCTCCCCGACAGCTTCGGCTCCTGTCCCCGGCAGTCGGTCAATCAAGTTCCTCGGGCATCCAAGGGACCTCAAAAAGTTCCCTTCCTTTTCTCCTTCCTAGTTCAGGCTTTCACATTCCTGCACGGACTCTTCTAATAGCCTTCTAGCCCATCCTCTGCCTCCGTTTCTTTTTAAAAAAATATTTTTATTGATTTCAGAGAGGAAAGGAGAGGGAGAGAGAAACAGAAATGATGAGAGAGAATCATTGATGGGCTGCCTCCTGCACGACCCCCCTGGGGATCGAGCCCACAACCCGGGCATGTGCCCTGGCCAGGAATCAAACCGTGACCTCCTGGTTCACAGGTCCACACTCAACCTCTGAGCCACGCCGGCCGAGCTCATCCAAACTCCTCCTTGCCCCGGCTCTACACATCAAGGGAGCTGCAGTGTGAGGTCCTCTGCAAAAGCGTTGACCTGCCTCAGGAAATGTGCTCTTTTGCACCAAGAGCTGAAGGCTGATCCTGCCGTATCTCCTCTGTCACCATCGTTTCTCCTCCTTTCTTTGCCTTTAGGCCTGGTCCTCCTCCAGATGCCAGAACCTCCTGAACTGTGGCCACTAGCGGCCTACCTTCGAGCAACACCGTGTTGTCCTAGGATGGCCTTCTCCAGCCTGAGAGAAGTCCCTCTCCTGGTTCCCCAGGCCTCAGCTGGGGTGGGCCTTCCAAGAGCTGGCCTCCATCCACCGCCTCCTCCTCCAGGAAGCCCTCCCAGCCTGGCTGTACCTCATGAGCCCCCATCGCTCAGCCTGTGTGCACTTTGTTTGCTCTCTACTGATCTGAACTCATAAGGAACGCCCTGTGAGCATTTTACATCTGCTTCCTCCGTGTGCCGTGTCTACCCCTTTGTTAGAAGCCCTTGGGGAGCGGAGTGTAAGGAACAGCTGGTCCCAAGGCCTATGCTCCGGGAAGGGCCCCTCGTTGGCGGCTGGAGCCGGGAGAGATGTGTTCCCTGCCGAGTAGTTGCAGCCCCCAAGCCCCGTGTCCTAATGAAGAAGTGTGTCAGCTGCTGCTACTTCGCTGCCACATTTCATCCCTGAAACCCGATCCCGCCGTTCTGTCCAGGCAGGGCCCAGGGGCCAGTTCTCTAGACATTAACCACATGGAGCCAGGATCCCCAAACCCTCGGCCTCCCCCGCCCCCACCCGAGCTCACTCATTACAGAGCAAATATTCTGCTTCAGGAAACTGGGAAGTTCTGCTGCTTTGGTTTCCAGGAACAGACTCTTCTTGTCCAGCTTTCCTGGGCCAGGACAGGGCTGGGAGGCAGGAGGGGAGCGAGAAGGCCTCGGACAGAGACCGCTTCACAGCCCCTGACTGTTCCCCTTTCCAGCAGGTTTAACCCACAGTGTCTGCGGGACCCATGCTGCTGGAAAGGAATTTCGTGGAATAAATGTCGAACTTGACGGATATTCCACAAGTGCCATTCCTGGGCACGCACTGCAAAGCCAGGCCTCCTGGGTGGCAGGGATGGTTCTGGCTGGGAGGAACAAACACACACACACACACACACACACACCCTCAAACTCATGACAAACTTCATGCCTTTCCCACCCTACTGCAGACCTGGGGGATCAATAAGCCAACACCTCCTATTCCAGCCAAGCTGCATTGAATTCACCCTCATAACCCTTACAAGAGCCAGAGGGCTGAGCCAGGGCCAACTCAGCTCTGCTTTCTCCTTCACTCCCATTGGGGAAACTGAGGCGCTGAGATTTGGCTCAGACACCTAAGCACGGGGCTGAGGTGTCCAGGGCGGGGGTGAAGGAGACGCTAACAGCTCTGCCTGTCACTCCTCTGTCTCCTTTCCCCGGGCAGGCGGGCTGGCACAGGGGCGGGGCTGGAGCCCCATGGGGGGGGGGGTGCATAGCTCTCCCATCTGAGTGTCATTCTGGGCCCCAGGCCAGGCATTTGGCTTCCTCTCCAAGAGAGTCAAAGGCTGAAGCTGTTCAGACAAAGGGCCAAATGAAAGCTAATGGGGAGCAGGGAACTTCGGCCTCTCCCCTTCCTCTTCCTGGGGACCAGGGGCTCCGGCCCTTGGCAGGAGACGGTGCAAACCAGGACCTGGAGCTCAGCTCGGTGCAGATGCCTGTTTGCCGTTCCTATTCTCCTGGCACCCACAGGCTCTGTCTTCCTCCCCTCAGTACCTCCCACCTAGGGTGCATAAAAAATGCAAATCGGTAGGATTTTAAAATTCCAGCCCATGCCAGGAACACCCACAAACCCTCTATTTAGGCAGATCCTGAGGTGGGTGGTATGGTCCCAGATTCCAAGCAAAAAAAAAAAAAAGATTCTGCTAGATTCTTTTCTCAGCATGGGCCTTGGACTTCAGACAGTATCTGTGATGATCCTGACCTTCCTCTCTGGTGCTGGACAAACGCATGGGAAAGGTCAGAACTGTGTGTGTGGGCTGGGCCAGTCAGCCCCAACTGTCTTGGGAAGCATGTGAAACTAGTCGGAGGGGACAGGATGGAGACTCTTCTGTCGCTCACCGAATTCGATGGGTAACTTTCCCTTCTGACTGTCCCACAAGGACTTCAGGAGGAAGTACCAGGAGCGCCCGGACCTGAGAGGGCAGGCCCTGGAGCGGCGGACAGGGAGCCTGACCATCGCTGAGGACACCTGCCCTCCGCGCTCCTCTCCCCAGAGCTGGCCCCTGCCAGGCTGCCAGGCTCCCTCCCTCCGCAGCGGGAAGAGTGAGGGGTTTGCAGGCGGGAGGGGAGAGGATGCCAGGGATGGCAAGCCCAGGGCTGGCACTGCCTGGATCCAGGTCTGCTGTTGTGAGCCCGGGTGCCCCCGGCTGTGGAAAGTTAAGAGGAGGAGGAGGAGGAGGAGAGAAAAGGTGAGGCTGACAAGTCGTCGACTCCCAGAGAAACACACTAAATGGGCAAAAACAAACAGAAGCGAGGACACAAGAGAGCCTGGCGGACAGTCCGTGGGAATTCTGGCGGTTGAAGGAACATGGTGGCAGGTAGGGGGGGAGGTATCTGAAGTCAGTGAGAATCAACCAAAGTTGGAGCAAGCTCCCCACCACCCCCACCTGGGGACCCCACCCCCCCCACCACACTGAGCTCCTTCT
>NW_005354632.1:3563439-3563714 GCF_000412655.1 Myotis brandtii | reverse complement strand
GGTCCCACTCCGCCGCGTGCGCGCGCGTCCCGGTGTGCGCCCTCGGTGCGCGCCCTCTTTTCTGCCCAGGGTTCCCTGGCACCTTTCGGTCTGGGTTGGGTTAGCTCGGTCTCTGTCACTTGTTCCCATGGCCTCGCTCTCACACAATCTTTGCTTCAAGTTTCCTCGTGGCCCTTTTCCCTCGGGACAGGCCCTGCCCTCTGCCCGCCAGTGCGCGTCCCCTCCCCCTTCTCCTCCTCGGCCTTCCTCCTCCCGCGCGCGTCCGGGCTCCCGGG
>NW_005354632.1:3562439-3563091 GCF_000412655.1 Myotis brandtii | reverse complement strand
GACTGCACCGACGCCCGCCGGCGAAGCACGTGAGCCCTGTTTGGTCACAGCGAGAGCACCGTCCTACGGGTGGGCACCGGGTAGCGGTCTCAGAAGGAGGCTGAGTGCTTAGTGTCAACCCCTTCGCCGAACTCCGACCCTCCGTCCTCCGCCGCGCAGCAGCTCTTTGTTTGTGTGTTTGTTTGTTCGTTTCCCCCGAGGTGGACTCTGGGCGCGTGGCTCCCCCCACCTCCTCGTGGAGGGTCCTCCCAGCCGGTCTGTTCACTTGTTTAACACATTGAAGGCTCGCCGCCCTCCCCTCCAGGTTGTAGGTCCTGGGAGGCTGCGTGGGACAGGCCCGGTCTCTGCTCCCAAGAACGTACATGGGGCGGGGACAGGAGAAGAATGAGACAAACACGTAAGAAAACGCGGTGATTTTATGAAAACAAAACGGAGGGACGCTTGCGGCTGCTCCCAGTAGCTGGGCGGGGAGAGGAGGAGCAGGCCTTTCCCGTGCCCGGTGCCCAGGTGGCCCCCGTCTCCCTAACGCGGGAAGCGCCCCGTACGGCCGGGGAAGGGAGAGGGACTCAGAGGTGCTCCGATCCCATTCAACAGGCACCGCTGGGGCGCCCGAGGTGTGCGAGCTCCGACCGGGCCCTGGGCCGGGGAGTGT
>NW_005354632.1:3548799-3562247 GCF_000412655.1 Myotis brandtii | reverse complement strand
CGGCTCGAGAGTAATTAGGGCAATTAGCGACGTGTGGTTTCAAGGTAATTAACGGGAACGAGTGCCCCAAGCAGAATTTAGGGTCTCCGAGCGAGACAGAACCTTGAAGACCCCCACACAAGGCGAGAAGAGGGAGTGCAGGCGCGGCCATTCCACTCCGTGTCAGCAAAGAGCGCGTCTGCTTATCCTGGGAGATGAGAGAGAAGGAAGAGGGATGCAAATGAACATCTTTAGACGTGAAGACTGGCAGAGCCCCTTCTCCCAGGTCCTCAATTACAGTGACGTGCCCGCGTGTTTCGGCCTCGCGCCGAGAGCCCTGTGGGGAGAAGCTGGAGCGGTAGCCGAGGGATGGAAGGAGGAAAGGAGAGGTGCGGGTCTGTGCTTCCGTGACCTCTCGTCAAGCCCAGGTGCCCACCCTCCCTTCGAGGTCGCTGTTCAGGACCCCGCGTGGGTCAGAAAAACCGACACCCGCGGGATCATGCTCCGGCATTTCCCACGAGCGCTGGGAGAGCCTGAAATTGCATTTCTCTGCTCCCTGGAGGCCGCCCCGCTGGCCCTCCCCACCCTCTGGCTTCCTTGAAGCTGTGAGCTGAGATGCAGTGGTTCTCAACCTTCCTAATGCTGCGACCCTTTAATAGTTCCTCATGTTGTGGTGACCCCCAACCATAAAATTATTTTCGTTGCTACTTCATCACTGTAATATTGCTACTGTTATGAATCATAATGTAAATATCTGATATGCAGGATGTATTTTCAGGGGTCGCGACCCACAGGTTGAGAACCGCTGTAAGGGCTCCTTCCCATGGGGCGGAGAGTGTCCCGAGGGGAGCCACCCCCAAGGCCCGAGCTGCTGTCCTCAGCCCCCTGGGCCAGTCCTGGAGGTGAACCCTATGGTGTGGGGTAGAGAAAGGAGCCTGGACATCAGCCTAGAGTCCACAGCGGAAGCCTTACAGGGAAGAAGACCCCAAAGGGGGTTCCCCAACCCGAGGGCAGAGCTTCCTCACTGACACCGAGCACACCTGTGGTCTGTGCTTGCCCTCGTCTTCAGAGTCAAGTTTAAGCTGGGGTTTCTGCATCCCGAGGGCTCAGGCACTGGACTCCTGCGGGAGGATGGGGGTGGCTGCCCTCACAGCTTCCGGCACTGAGGCTGGGCTCATGGCAGAACCTGGGACTGGGTGGGCAGGTCCTCCAGACTCTTGACAACACGGGATGATGTTTCGCAAATGCTTTCTTTCCACTGGCCTCAGTTTCCCTGGCTGATGGTTTAAACCTCTGTGAGTCTAACCCTTTTATACTCAGAAAACTCGACTCCCACAATGATCCGTGTAGTCAGGACGAGGGGAATCCGTCTTAGAGATAAAGGCTATGTCATCAGCAAAGCCAGACCGCATTCCATCCGTCCGCTCCTCAGCAGATGACTGTAGTCTCAGCGGGCGCTCGAAAGGAGGTCCCGGACAAGTCGGAGGTGCTATTTCTGTGCGGCTCCCACGGGACTTTGGAGGACAATTACTGTCAAACTCTGAGTCCTTCCGTGATGCTGGGCCATTGTGACTTTCTTGCTCCCTGTCCCCGAGAAGGCCAAGGTCACACCCGGGGCTGTGGGGCTCTCTCTCACCTTGTTCCTGAAGAGGTCATCTGGGCGGAGCAGGAGGCAGGAGCAGGAAAAAGGGCTGCTCCCCTTCTCTCTTTTTCTAAAAAGGTTTAAGTGGTAGAGAATCAAGCCTGTTGCCATGGTTATATAAACATGGGTAAATATTTCTGGGCTGAGGATGGGGGGTGGTGGTGGATATGATCCATTTTTGCAGAAGAGGAATCAAATGGTCAGCCTCCTCCCTTCTGCCCCCCAAAAGTCAACCTCGAGGGAGGATGAGATTATCTCACTTGGAAATGAGGACTAAATCGAAGATTTTGAGATTGGTTTTGAACATGCTTTCTCACAGCCACCACCCTGAGCTGGGCTGGAACCCTGAGCAGGCATCTCAGCATTTACCCCCTGCCGGTGGGATAAGTGTAAGGGAGATGGAAATGCCGTCTGTGGGTGTCAGACTCTTGGGGTTGACCCAGCCTAGTGAGGGAGGTTGGCCCCTCTGTCCCACTGCCAGAGCCGGAGGGTCCTGGCACCGATGACTAAGCTCAAAGGGAGGGGCAGAACCAGCTGTGTCCCAACAGAGCTCAGATCCTAAACTAAACAATGGAAACACTGCCATTCTCCTGGCCCGGATCCACAGCCCCCACCTGGAGCACCCGCCCCCCAAGTCCTGGCTAGCTCCTTCAGGCCCACCCCAGGGTGAAGTGATGTCCATCTCATGGCCATTGGCAACAGAAGGGCTGGGGGCTCATCCTGATGTGAGGAAAGAAACACGTGACCACACTCGGTCTGGAAACCTCATCATCACATCACCCTCCCTAGGGTAGGGTCTACGTCCCCAGTGCCCTCACGCCTCCACCCCTTGTGGCTGCCAACAGCCATTACCCGACCCCTCCACCCCCCGGCTCCCCCAGGCCTCCTGAGCACCAACAGGAAAGGCTGACCCTAGAGATAAACACGTGTTGTTGGCAAGAGTTCAGATATCACTGCGAACTGATCTCTCCAGGCGAGCAGGCCCAGAGGTGCTGAGCAGAGACTGCGTGTCTGAGTGCGCACACACCGGGGTGCTGAGAGGTGGGGGGGCGGGGTCTGGATGGAGGCCCAGCTCTTCTCTGAAGAAGCTAACTCCTACCTTTCATGGCATCGTCCTCTGTCTGACAGAGGGCTGGGCGCCTTGCCTCTTCCAATCCCAACTCCAGGGAGACAGCAGAGGGAGGAAGTGGCCTCTGGGTTCCCAAAGGGAGATTCTCTTTGGGTTTTAATCGAAGACTCTTTTGACTTGGTAGAGGAATCAAAGACTGCTCGTTAGCAGCTCCTTAGCTTTCGGGGTCTCCCAACGTAGCGTGTCATTCTCCCCACTCACAGACAGAGCCACTGAGGTCCAAAGACTTTGGTCTGTGTGGTGATGCAGTAAAGTCTCCCTGTCTCCAAGGTAACCCCTTTCTGGTACCCTGGTCTGCAGAAAGCAGGATTGCTGAGATGACTAGGGCCACGGAGGGAGAGAGTCCCGGTAGCTCCCCCTCCACAGCACCGCCATGGCTTCTGCACATAGTACTAACCTAGACATGGCTCCCACAGCCTTAACTTCTTTACAAAGTCACCCGGCGGCAAGACGGGACTGTTGGTTATGCAGGAGCTAAATTTTTTTTTTTTTTGGAGGAGAGAAGAAAGGTATTGGAGGAAGAAATAGAAGGACAATAAGTCCTTACTTATCGTTGTCGATGGGTTCTGAGACTTTAGCGAAATGACATGTAAGGAAACCATTTTTACCGTAAGCTAATCGATACAAGAGTTAAGTTCCTATGGCATCTCATAAAGGGACATTGAGTGAGATGCCCTTATTCGAGGGCCTGCTCTATAGTTCTTTGAGAAAACTCCGTGTATGAATGGGCTAACTCATCTGAATAATTCAGAGGGAATTTTAAGTGCAAAATTAGGCTAGTTCAAATAATACACAGAGCCCTTCTTGGAATTAGTTGCAGCTCTGGGCCTGGTGCTTATAGCACCTGAGTGATGGCTTATTGCTATTTGGAAAGCAAATATTTCCATTTTGTAAACATTTGCTGGAAAAGCAAACATTTTTTTTCAACTGCAAAACACCTGAAGAATGCCAGGGCACAGCTAAAGGAAACACTTAGGAGATTTGCGCAAACGATCGCTGGTGTACTGCCCTGACAAGGAAAGGGGCTCGCACGCTCCTGGGGGACCTTCGGCCGCATCTGACGTCCCAGAGGCCCCGCGCTGGCTTCCCTGTGGCCTCACCGTGGCCTGCAACTCAGAGCGAAGGCTCATTTGATCACACACCACTTGGCCATCGCCACCAGCTTCTAGTAGCTGTGGGCGAGGACCAGGGGTTGGCAGCCTGCCAGGGAGAGACTTGTTAGCGAGAGAGAAAGGAGGCTGCCTGCCTCCCTCCCCGGGCTGTGCAGTGAGGAGGGAAAGAGGTCACCTCTCGGGTTTGGCTTAGCGCAGTGGTCGGCAAACTCATCAGTCAACAGAGCCAGATAGCAACAGTACAACGATTGAAATTTCTTTTGAGAGCCAAATTTTTTAAACTTAAACTATATAGGTAGGTACATTGTTATTAACTTAATTAGGGTGCTCCTAAGGCTTAGGAAGAGCCACACTCAAGGGGCCAAAGAGCCGCATGTGGCTCGCGAGCCGCAGTTTGCCGACCACGGGCTTAGTGTGTCTTCGCTTCCACCGGGCAGCTCCATCCACCTCCGCTCCTTTTCAGGGGCCAGAGACCTGTCTTAGCCCTGATCAGACCTCAGCTCTGGGGGATGGTGGAGATTTCGGCCTGGACACCCTGAGGGGACCCAGTGTCCGCGTGACAGCGGCTTCTGTGGAGGCTTCTGCTCACCTGGGGTTTTGTGGGGTGGGCAGCGGCTCCCGGCAGCGGCAGTGGCAGCGGCAGCGGTCTGTACCAAGACAAAGCCTCAGGTTTCCAGAGCGGAGAGCCAACGAGGCCAAGAAACACTGTCATCGCTTAACAAATGAAGACACATATTGAAAAACAGGAGCTGAACATGCAAAGGAGCTCGGGCTGTTCCCGCCCCGCCCCCTCCCGCCTGCGGACAGGTTTTCTTTGCTGTGATTATTCCCCATGAATCATCATCCACCGCAGCGACTAAGGCGACGGAGAATGAATAATGAACCCCAAATGGGCTTTTGTGTCTCTGCCTGGAGGGTTTGGGACATAACTAGCATTTTCATCTTTCTGACTTAGCGTCACAGCATCGGGGGGCTGAGAGGGACCTTCTAGATAATCAGGGGACTGTGAGCTCGTGGAAAGACCAGAAGTCAGGGCCGGGGCGGGGGGCGGGGACTGAGCATCCGGCCTGCTGCTGACACAGGGCTCCTCCGTGCATTCAAGGCCTTCCTTGTGTCAGGCTCTGGCCTGCTCCTCCCAGACGCTTGAGGCCGGGGCTCCTCTGCCTCCATCCTGCAGATGAGGAAGGAGACAGGAGCCAGAACCCTCCGGGCACCAGAGGCCCTGGCTCGGGCTCCAGAATCCACACCCTTTGGAACGGACGAGTAATTTTATTTTAAAACTTTTCTGTTTGTCAATCCTCACCAGAGGATATTTTTTTCCATTGCTTTTTAGAGGGAGTGGGAGGAAGGGAGGGGCCGAGAGAGAGAGAGGGAGAGAGAGAGAGAGAGAAACTTCGATGTGAGAGAGACACATCATTTGGTTGCCTCCTCCATGTGCCCCAACAGGGGCTGGGGATTGAACCTGAAACCCAGGTATGTGCCCTTGATGGGGAATCGAACCTTTCGGTGTGTGGGCCGATGCTCTAACCACCTAGCAACACAGGCCAGGGCGAGACAAGTAACTTTAACCTCTTTGGTTAAACCTCTGCTTTCTCCTCTGCGCTCCCTAAAGTTTGAGCACTCTAACATTTCCTGCCCAAGCATTTCATTTTACAAGTCAGGAAAGTGCAGAAAGGTTAGGGGATTCTCCCTCGTCACTCACGTTGCTAATGGCAAAACCAGCCCAGAAAAGCAGACCCACCGATCTTTCTACCCTGTCCACCAGGCAAGCCCCCCCCACCCCGCCCCCAATCTCACTTCGGCAGGTGTTTCTAGAGGAACCCAACTCCTGGCCTTTGAGACCATCGGTGCTATGGTTTCAGATGATAGACTGGAGGTGTCAGGATGGGAGGGGCCAGTCACAGCACCAGGCGAGCTTAGGAGGCTGGTGATATCTGCCTAACCATCTCGGACCCCTCTGTCTGTCTGCTGTGTGCTATCTTTCTCAGGGATCGGAATCATGCAGTAACCATGGGAACAAGCATGATGATGCCGTGTCTGGCCTGGCACATACACGCTCTCCCCAGGGAGTGGTGTTTACACTTGCTTGTCCTCATGGAGAAAATGTGCGTCCGTCTCTCACCCAGACGTCCTTCAGGGGGCAGTGGTGACAGTCTGCCCCTCCCTACCCTTCCCCCTGCCCTTTGTCCCCCCCCCCACCCCGCCCCCATGCAGTCATTCCCGGGCGGTGGTGAGTGTGCCCTGGGGGGAGGCAGGGTCCAACCCTGTGCCCAGCAGCCAGCGTGCACCACCCTCAGCACCCCATCCTGGGGTTCCCCTGCCCCCTCCCAGGGAAGGAGAATTGGAAAGGGGTGCAGGTGTCAATACACAGATCCCAGAGTGCCTCCCAGGTGGGGACAGGGCACCCGGGCGAGGCGTTAGTATCCGTGTGTGTGTGTGTGTGTGTGTGTGTGTGTGTGTGTGCGCGCATGAGCGTGTGAGCCTGCACAAGGCTCAGACACTGAAACGCGCTCTCGCCCACCGGGGAGTGGAAAGTTAGCCTTGGCAGGTGAGGACGCCAGCTTATCGGTGTGATCTTCTCCAGTTGCTGTTGCTGGTGTTGCTGACACTCTCTCCCCCTCCCCCGAACTGTAATGAGGCGGCTGGGCAGCGGTGGGAAGGGCCTGGGCGTGTGGAGAGGGGCGTGAGGCCTGCGGTGACCTCCTGGCTCTGGAAGCTGGCTGTGCGTGTGGCAGGTGGGCTGCGCTGAGGCAGCTGAGAGTTGGCATGTGCCCGTGGCCCACAAAGCAAGCTGTGTGGCTCCGTCGCTCTGGTGGGTGGGAGGAGAGATGGCAGTCCAGGGACTAAATCGGGGACGTTCTGCCATATGGCGGATGTGGGAGGCGACGCGGGCCTGACGGCAGACAGGGAACCTGGGGTCTTGGACCGGCTCTGCTGCCTCGACAGGGCCCTGTAAACGGCCCTATAACCTCTCCACACCTCGTTCGCTCTAGCTGTAAGGTGGGGCAGGTAATCCCAGGCTACCTGCCCGTGGGAAGGGAAAGTGTCTACAGGCCCTTTGGAAGGTCAAGAGCACCGTGGCCAAGCACATGCTCGGAGCCTGGGGGCGGCAGCAGTCCGCCGGGCGTCTGTGTCGCAGCCTGAGCTCGGAGAGGGACATGCGCACCTCACACCCACACCCCTCACCTCCCATCTCAGGCGGCACAGGGAAGGGGTGGGCTGCTGCTCTCAGACCGTCTGGTCTTCCCACCGCCTGGCGCTGGGCCCCTGCCCCCCACCCGAGGCGGCGATCCCTCTGCCCTCCCTCCTCTGCTTCCCGCCTGTCAGTTTAATTTAACGAGGTTGCGGGAGAGGTTTGATCTAATCAAGCTGGTTGCTGTATCCCTTCTGCTCCGAGGTCCCTGGGTGTCACCACCGAGGCTCCGATTAGGCAGTGACAATTACTTTTTCTGCCCTGGCTGTTGCCCCCCCTCCTGTCCCAGGAGGGACCTGGGAGGCAGGCCAGGCTCCTGGGACCTAAGAAAGATGCGGAGGATCAAAGGAGGGACTCTGGCCAGAGAAAGCCCCTGTCTGCCTTACGTGGCCTGGTTTAGAGCTGAGGGCAGCCCGAGGGGTGGGGGGTAGAGCATGTGAGCAGCGCTGACTGGAGCGGCTCGAGGCGCCTGAGGACAGAGCTGTGCAGCATCTGTGCCATCATCGATGGCCCCGGAGATAAACCCAATTTGCCTCATTGTCAGGACCTGGGTGGAGGGTGAGGGGTGGGGGGTGGGCCCTGGGGGTAAGGGACCCATATGCTTTTTTCCAGGTGCTCTGCCTGGATTCTGGGGTCCGGAGCTGGGAAACAGCAACAAAAACAGGTGAGACTCCATCCGTCTGAGTCTCCGTTCTTGGCAGGACATCAGCAGTGGCCGAACAAGCTGCCCCCTGGAGCAGGGTTCAAGGGGCGGCGTGGGTGTGGGGTCACCGGCGTGTGTGCCTTGGGGGGCAGGAGGGTCACTGGGGTCGGGGTGGTGGTGTGTGTATAATGTCAGGCTGGAGAGGAGGCCAGGGGGTCTCGGTGCAGACACCTCAGGGTTCAGAGGTTTCAAATTCCAGAAGAAACCTCTCCTCTGGCCGGTTCAGCCTCCCATGTCCCTCCTCTGCCAGGAAGCGGGTGCTCAGCACCTCTGTTCCCGGGCAGCTCACCGGAGAGAGACAAAGGCCCCCGAAGGCCATGGGAGTCCTGGGGGGGGGGGGCTTTTTGCCTTTTGCTCCTTTGTGTCACCTCCTCCCATCAGGCTGGGCAGCTGACAGGTGCAGCCCTCCCGGGCCCCTTCAGGGTCCCCTCCTGGGCGTTCGTGTCTCCCCCAGATATCCAGCAGACAGCATCCTCCTCGAAGCTGCTATGACGAGCAGACACCCTCCTGACAGCCCCAGCGAGAATCCCTCCAATGCATATTCTATTGAGTGCATCTCCCGGCGGCTGACAGCCGCTTTATCAATTACATTCCACGTTCCCAGCCTTCAGAGACGCCACGGGCCGCCCCACCTAATAAATCACAGGCCCCCAGTTATTGTTAAATGTCCCATCAGTCTCTAATAAAATCCCTGCCAACAGGGCCAGGTTATTTATTATGCTGCCCGGACGAGAATGAATGGGGCCCCGCTCTCACACGGAGAAGAGCGAACGTGACGCCTCCGTCCCTGAAGACTGAGGCTCTGATATTAAAGGGGCAATTAATCACCGCGGGCCTTGGGCAGAGGGGCGTCCCGTCTGGAGAGAGGGAGGATGGTCTGGCAGGTAAGTCACCTCGGCGAGAGGGGGCTGCACAGAGCTCAGGAGCCCCACCTTTGCTGTGCGCCCCCCCCCCTCCTGTGGGAAAAGGTCTGAAGGTCTGGTTGCCCCCTAGGCCGTGGGAGCAGCCACTTCGGATTAAGCAGGATCCTAAATAATAAATTCTGTCCAGAGGGCCAGGTACTAGTACTTGACAAACTTGAGAGAACACGTTTATTGATGGTGCCAGCCCACTGAGCAGATGAACTGAATGAAGAACTAATATAGGAGCCAGGCTGGTGTGGCTCTGAAAGGGCGAGGGCTACGCCCTCCATCTTGCCCCGAATCCTCCATTTTTGGGCAGCAGCCATAGCCATGTGCTCAGCAAGGAGCTTCTTCCCGGAAGTCCAAGCCTCTGCTAGCCACACCTAGGATTTCTTTAAACTAACCAATGATAATCAAGGGAAGTGCGCGCCATAGATACGACCACATCCTGTGTAACAAGACACCGACTTGCGCCTGGCCAATCGGCAGGGCCCACAGTCCTCTCTCCTCCCCTTACTATAAAACCCCTCTACCCACAAAGCTCGCTCTCTCTGCCTCTTGTCGCTGCATGGGCGAGTGTGGTGGACGGGGAGCACGAGCTAGCTTGAATAAAGACTCTTATGCTTTTGCATCGGACACGGCTGGCTCCCTGGTGTGGTCTCTTGGGGATCCTGAAATCTGGGCATAACAGCTCAGTGGTGGAGCATCAACCTGTGAACCAGGAGGTCATGGTTTGATTCCTGGTGGGGCGCATGTCCAGGTTTCAAGCTTGATCCCCCGTGTGAAGTGTGCAGGAGGCAGCCGATCAATGATTCTCATTATTTATGTTTCCATCCCTCACTCCCTCTCTGAAATCGATAAATACATATATGTTAAAAGAATGACTATAGGAGGGAAAGAGAACTCGGGAACTGGTGCTCAGTCACTGCTGGCTGGACATGGGCATGCAGGTAGCACTGGTGCTGGGAGAGCCATGTGCCACCGCCGACCAGACCCAGGACCTGTGAGGTGCAAAGCGGCCCTTGCAGTCACCTCCCAGGTAGTTCCCAAACTCCCATCATGCTCCACGGTCTGCAAGTTAAAATCCAAACTCCTCCCCTTGGCCGTCAATCCAATCCCACTCTACATGTCTAACTATTTCTCTTTATTGCTACATAACACTCCCCCCGCCCCCTTTCCCGAGAACACAGCACACTCATTTCTTGGTAAGTTTGTACTGATTTCAGAGAGAGAGAGGGGAAGAGAAACATCAATGATGAGAGAGAATCATGATCGGCTGCCTCCTGCACGCCCCCTACTGGGGATGGAGACAGCAACCCAGGCCTGTGTCCCCGACCCACCTGGAATCAGACACTGACCTCCTGGTTCATGGGTCAATGCTCAGCCACTGAGCCACAGCGGCGGGCAGCACTCATTTTACATGGGTTGTGGTGGCAGACAAAGTCCTCCCTAAGGTGGGAGGGATGTATCTCCGCAGCCTCGTTTCCTGGTAACTGCTGTCATACTTGCCCCCTTCGCACTAAAGGCCTGCGTTCCCTGAACGACTATGGTTTCTCCCGCTTCCACGCCTTTGCACAAACTCTTCCCTTTGCCCAGAATATCTCCTTAACGTGTCTGCCTGGGGAGCTCTCCGGCCCCCACTCACTGCCTGGTGAACCCCTTACCTACGTTCGCCTCAGCATCAGCCACAGAAGCCAGCCCCAGGGCTTCCTGGGACTCGAGCTGTCTCTCCTGGTGCCGCGGTCTTGGCAGCAATGCTGGCCTTTGGGACGGGGTTGAGGAGGACGGGGAGAAGAAAGCGATTGCTCTCCGAATGCCAAATGCGGTTTGCCTGGGTTTCTCAGAAGGGTCTCCTCTCCCCCACGTGAGAGCCGCACGAGGAGCAAGGCAGGCCCGGGAAATGTCAGTCCTGCGTGTGATTTTACACCGCCCCCTGCGGCCTGCGTGTCGCCTCGTGGGTCAGCGCCTCCTCTGCGCCTGTGTCTTTCTCCCTGAAGGCAAGGGCTCTGTTTTGTCCTATTTTTGTGTCTCTGGCGTTTGGCTGATTCATCTGAGGTGTTGGGGAGATTTTTGTGGAAGGATGAATAAAGAGATGTTTGTGGATGGAATGCAAATGGAAACGTTGCCTACCCGTTGTTGCTTTGAGTGTCAAATGAGAAGTGGCTATAAAAGCTTAGGACAGTCCCTTCTTTTCACATTTTCCCACAGATCCTCACCCCTGTGGCAGGAGGTGGCGTGTTCCTGCCTTTACTTACATTATCTTCTTTCCCTCTGGGTATAGGAACGAATGGAGGGGACCATTTGAACCTCAACATCCATTCGGAATCTGAGTCTTACTCCCTCTTCTTCCGGCTCCCAGGTACCCGAGGTGAGACAGGCTTTCCAGGCAGAAGGAATCGCATAAAAGGAGGCTGGGCACCCGTTGCGATTTTATCCTCGGGGGAGACCAGGAGGCAGACAACAGTCCAACTGGTTTCTGTGCCTGTTCCTCTCATGCCTTACCAAGCTCTTCAGTGGTCTCTTACCTTTGCGTTTTATCTTCACAGCGCCAAAAAGTGTGATCAACCACATGATTGCAACTTTTGGCTACTGAGGAAAACACTGTATTGATTTGTGTTTTTAGTTATAGCAATACATTTTACTCCCAGTAACCCTACTGCAACATGTGTGTCATAACCAGCAAATGCAGTCACAG
This sequence comes from Myotis brandtii, assembly GCF_000412655.1. Lineage (NCBI taxonomy): Eukaryota > Metazoa > Chordata > Mammalia > Chiroptera > Vespertilionidae > Myotis > Myotis brandtii. The sequence goes on along the minus strand of NW_005354632.1, from coordinate 3,550,892 downwards.
AATGCTGCTAAGACGGCAAGTGTTCTTGTCTGGAAAACTAGTCTTTTTGTTTCCTTTGGCAGGAGAGCTGGGTCTCCGGCAGTGACGGGTTTGAGTTCTGCAGACCACTCCTGTGGGCATGGAGACGGCAGGGACTCTTGAGCAAGAGAGGGTCAGCCAGTCGGTCCATGTTTCTGAGGTCCACCACCGGCCTGGTGCTGGGCTGGAGAGCCTGGGGCCCCCGAAATTCCTTCCTTCAGAAGCTCATCGTTTCTTGAGTGTGAGGGACAGACATGTAAACAAGGAACAAGAACATGGTGAGAGCTAGACTGGAAGTATGTGCTGTGTGAAAGGGGAGCCTGGGGTCGGCAATAAAAAAGGTGGTCACAAGGAACAGGATCTGAAGCTGGACCCAAACAACCGAAGAGATCCTTGCAACCTTAAGGAAAATCATGCCATCACCCGTGGGGTGGGTGGCTGGAGTGGGAAGAAGCTGGGCGGGGACATCATTCAGCAGGTGGTCGCAATAGTTAGGATGATGAAGGGGCCTCATAGGGCAGGTGCTAGGGAGACTGGAGAAGAGGAACGGGTGAGATATGTGGAGACACAATGACCTGCACCGAATGGTTAGAAAGGGGAGAGGGATGGTAGAAGGTGAAGTCGAGAATAATTCCCAGGTCTGTGAGATTTGGGAGTTGCCGGGGTCCTTGCTCCAGCATTAAGAAGGGTTCAGCAATCTGGAGAAGGGGCTGTGTGTAACTTAAATAAGAGTCCAGAGACGAAGCATAATTTTGAAAGGCATTTGGGGGTCAGAGGAGCCTAGCTAAAGAAACTAAGTTCTCCTCGTCTCAGGACCCCATGCTTTTTATTAACACAAATTGTCCTGAGGCGAGGCAGAGATATACACTTCAAAGGGTCAGGTTTCATTTACCGAGTCCATTGTCAGATTGGAAGACTTGCCTATGGCTGTTCAGGTGTTTGGCCAGTAGGAGGCAATATCATGTAGATACAGATGCCCTGAGCTGTCTGGCAGCAAATATTTAATGCATCCTTTTCAGGTTTGGGGAAATGCCCTGGCCACTCCAGGTGATGCAGCCTGCTGAGCATGCTGGAACGGCTCCCGGCAGGGGATCAGGTGGGTAAGAGAGGTGGGGTACTAAGAGGAACCCTGGCACCTTTCCCGCCCCCTCCCAGGGGTTCCCCTTCTTTCCTACGGACGGTTGACATTTTCTACATTTCTAAGCAAAATGCATCTCTAGGACCCTCTTTCAATGAGATTATCATGCCCAAGTCCCTCCTATAGGCTTTGGAATCACTGAGTGGGGGGTCGTGTGTGTGTGTGTGTGTGTGTGTGTGTGCATGCACAATGGAAATGTAAGGACCAGGATTATGATATAAGGACAAAGGAAAAAGTTGGGTTTGGATGCAGAAATTTTTAAGTTTGGAATTGTGAATAAGTTGCAGACATGGAATCACGACGAAAGCTTGTTATAGGAAATCAGTTATTCCGTGAATAGTGAGCACTCACTGTGTGTCCGACTGTCCCTTTTCCATTAGAGACACAGCCGGCAACAGGACAGAACAGGCCTCTGTCCTCACGGAGGGGGAGACACAATAAGCCCACGTCATCGTCGGCAGTGGGAAGGGCCATGGGGGAAAGTAGAGCCGGGGAGGAGGAACGGGGAGCCGCAGGATGGGAGCTTAGGGTGTCCAGCAAAGGTGGTGAAAAACGACGTTAGCACCCTCGGAGGGGTCGGGGAGGGATGGGAGCAACGCACAGAAGTGTTACATTTGCGATGTCTGTTAGGCATCTACACGGAGACGCTGAGAAGGGGGATGGATGTCCAAGCCTAGAGTTCAGGGTGGAGATAGAATTCGGGAGGTGTCAGTCCGTCTTCCAGCTTCGATGCAATTCACTTGCATTAGCGCTCGGGCGCCAGGCACTGCGCTGGGGGCTGGGACCTGAGATGAATACCTCGGTCCCGCCGACCGAGACCGGAGCACGCGGTCAGTGTCTAGCCAGACTCCGGGCGCCTTCCGCGGACGCAGAGGGGCGGCGGGTGGGCGCCGGAGAGGGAAGGGCTGTGGGGAGGCGACCGCCGAACCCAGGTGGG
>NW_005354632.1:3548314-3548520 GCF_000412655.1 Myotis brandtii | reverse complement strand
TGTTCGCGGTTCTAGCTGCAGCGCCGTCTCTCCACGCCTCCGACTTCCGCCCCGCCCCGCCCCTCCCAGGCCGGGCGTGTCCGTGTCTCCGCGGAAGAGTGCTAATAAAGTTTTCCTTCTTCTCGCTCTCAGGCTCCCGCCCCGCCCCAAGTACCGCGAGATCACGTGGCGCGGCTACCATGGCGGCGGCGTTTGAAGCCCCGGCG
>NW_005354632.1:3536004-3547636 GCF_000412655.1 Myotis brandtii | reverse complement strand
ACGAGGCGCGCTGCCGGGCACGGCCTGCCGTGTCGAGAGCTAACTGGACGCGGAGGCGCGCGCTGGGGATGTCTGCAGTCCCTGCTAGCTCCGGGGTTCCTGTTTGGTCCCCAAGCACCCCCAGTCGGTATCGTCTAGTGATCATTTTGTTTTTCTTTGCAGACTTGATTGTTCAAGCGAAGTCCGGCACCGGGAAAACCTGCGTCTTCTCCACCATTGCGCTGGACTCGCTTGTCCTGGAGAACCTGAGCACCCAGGTGAGTTCCCGCGGAGGAGGGTGCGCTCCGCGGGCTTTACCGCGGGGCGGGTGCAACACCAGTAGCTCCTCAGAAATAGATGCGAACTCGGTGACGGACTGAGTGAAGCCACGTGGAAAGTATGAAAGTGAGACAGTAGGGCTGTCAGCAGAAGAAACATACCGACCTGTAGAGAATGTTCGTGGGTTTAGTTGAGCCAAATGCCAGGAAGCAAGACATCAAGGGATTGAGGTAATGCCGCAGAGAATGGCAGGTTTGCACCTTATTTTACGCATTACAATCAGAAGAGAAGCTGAAGGTGGGTGACATGAAATTCACCGGTGCTAGATTAGGGAGGCGGGAGAAAGCAAAGCAGGGAAACCCTTGGGATTGGTTGAAAAGTCCAATGATAGACATGTTTTGCACAGGTGGGTACAGGATAATTCACAGTCACTAATAGCAATAACAACGCGGATTTATGCTCTCCCCCCTGGTGCATTGGTTGTGCCCCGAGGGGTCTGGAAAAAGGAGTTACCTTGACTTTCCAAAGGAATCTTCCATAATAATAAAAGTGTAATATGCTAATTAGACGACGCCCTTCTGGATGAAGAGGCAGAGGCCCCCCCCCCCCCCCCCAAGGCTGCGGTGGGGGCCGAGCCCCTTGCACGCATTACGCATTCCGTGCCTCTGGTGTTATAGATGCAAAGACAATAGACAGGCTTAGTCAAGGTAAGGATTGACTTTTATCAGGGAAGACGCTAGCCTAGGACATGACTACCTGCCATAAACTGCCTTTAGTTAAAAGTTTTAATTTCAGACCATCCTGTGTGGTTACTTTAGGTCTCGGAGTTTGCAAGGCTACCATGCTGGCCTTCCCTGAGCTGGTCAGGTTAGCTTGTGACTCCTCTTGGTCCACAGGTCATTGAGTGGTGGTGGTGTGGCTGGTGACCAAGGATGCATTATTAGTGTTAGAAGCTAGGAATTTTCTATTGTTACTGCATCTTAAATAGAATGTCATGTATGTCAGTTATGTCATTACTTGAGAATACAGATTGATATTATTTTTTGCTTGCTGATGAGATTGGGGTGAGATTTAGCATTCGGCCTGATTCATGGCCGTGTGGTGCTCTGGCTTTTGCTGATAACTGCAGGTGGCTTGTCCAGCTCGGTGAATGTATCATTGGCCTCCCATCTTCTAGGGCAGGGGTGGGGAACCTTTTTTTCTGCCAAGGGCCATTTGAATATTTATAACATCATTCTGGGGCCATACAAACTTATCAACTTAAAAATTAGCCTGCTGCCGAACCGGTTTGGCTCAGTGGATAGAGCGTCGGCCTGCGGACTGAAGGGTCCCGGGTTCGATTCCGGTCAAGGGCATGTACCTTGGTTGCGGGCACATCCCCAGTAGGGGCTGTGCAGGAGGCAGCTGATCGATCTCTCTCATCGATGTTTCTCTCTATCCCTCTCCCTTCTCTGTAAAAAATCAATAAAATATATTAAACAAACAAACAAACAAACAAAAACTGTGACCTCCTGGTTCCTAGGGCTAAGAGGGGTGTTCTTGATACACCTATATCAGCAAAGAGGAAAACCTGCCCTAGCTAGTTTGGTTCAATGGATAGAGCATCAGCCCGAAGACTGAAGGGTCCCAGATTCGATTCCCGTCAAGGGCACATGCCCGGGTTGCAGGCTCGGTCCCCCAATGGGGGGCGTGCAGGAGGCAGGCAGTCAATGATTCTCTCTCATTGATGTTTCTGTCTCACTCTCCCTCTCTGAAATCAATAAAAATCTATTTAAAAAAAATTAGCCTGCTATTTTTAGTTAAACATTTAATTAACTCACCCCTAATGCCTTGGCCCCAGGACCCGGCATTCCCCACCCCTGACAATCTGTTGGAATAGGTCTAAGGTGAACAGGAGATTTGGGTTTGGGGGTCATTTCTTAAAAGATTTGTTAAGCCCATATTATTAATAGTTTGCCAGGCATTGGGGATACAAAGATGAAGCCGATAAGATCCTTATAGTTTTGCTTTGTGATTTAGTAGTTACGACAAGCTATTTCACATTCTCAGTCATGTATCTAACGATGGTTTTTCACCCAGAAACCTACATTCTTGGTCTGTAAAGCTTTTGGAGTCCTACCTTATACTTACCAAATCCTGGGAGAGGCTGCACAGAGGAAATCCTTCTACTCCCCAAGGACCTGGGTTATTCTACTTGTGAACTGCAACATATTTGAGATTTAGGCTTTTGATAATTTGTCAGCAAGGCAAATGCCAAAACCCTGAATAAGTTCCATAAATAAAACCTGTATTTTTAAAAATTTAAGATCTTTGTGTTAAGAAGTAATACATACTCATTTTTGAAAATGGGGAAAATTCAGAAAAATGAATAAGTACCAGAAAAGAAGTATAATCTCACCTACCTAGAGAGAAACTGCTATGAACAGTTTTGGCATATTTTCTCCTAGTTTTTATTTATTTATTTGGCATATTTTCTCCTAGTATTTATTTATTTATTTATAGATCTTTATTGTTGAAAGTATTACATGTGTCCCCCTTTCCCCCCCATTGACCCCTTCCAGCCCTTCCGTGTCTTTTCTTTACTGTTGAAAGTATTACATATATCTCTTTTTGTTCCCCATTGACCCCTTTTAGCCTGTCCCTGCCCCCACCCCAGGTCTTCACCACACTATTGTCTGTGTCCATGGGTTATGCATGTGTGCATATAAGTTCTTTGGTTGATCACTTCTACTCACCCACCCTCTCCCATCTTCCCTCTGAGATTCTGCATTATGTTCTATGCTTCTGTGTCTCTGAATCTATTTTGTTCATTAGATTCCACATATGAGTGAGATCATGTGATACTTGACTGGCTTATTTTGCTTAGCATAATACTCTCCAGGTCCCTCCATGCTGTCTCAAAGGGTAAGAGACCCTCCTTTTTCAGTGCTGCATAATATTCCATGGTATAAATATACCACAGCCTTTTTATCCACTTGTCTACTGATGGGCACTTGGGCTGTTTCCAGATCTTTTTTTAATTTAAAATATATATTTATTGATTTCAGAAAGGAAGGGAGTGGGAGAGAGAGATAGAAACATCAACGATGATAGAGAATCATTGATTGGCTGGCTGCCTCTTGCACGCCCCACACTGGAGATGAGTCCACAACCTTGGGCATGTGCTCTTACTGGGAATTGAACCGTGACCTCCTGGTTCACAGATTGACGCTCAACTACTGAGTCATGCCGGCTGGGCTCCAGATCTTTGCTATTGTAAATTGTGCTGCTGTGAACATTGGGGTGCATACATTCTTTCTGATTGGTGTCTTAGGTTTCTTAGGATATATTCCTGGAAGTGGGATTGCTGGGTCAAATGTCAGTTCCATACTTAATTTTTTGAGGAAACTCCATACTGTTTTCCACAATGCACCAGTCTGCATTCCACCAGCAGTGTACACTAGGGTTCCCTTTTCTCCACAACCTTGCCAGTACTTGTCAGTTGTTGATTTGTTGATGGTAGTCATTCTGGCGGGTGTGAGGTGATACTTCATTGTCTTTTTAATTTGCATTTCTCTGATGATCAGTGACTTTGGGTATTTTTTTCATATGTCTCTTGGCCATCTGTATGTCCACTTTGAAGAAGTGTCTATTTAGGTCCTTTGCCCATTTTTAAATTGGGTTGTTTGTCTTCTTTTTGTTAAGTTGTATGAGTTCCTTATATATTTTGGATAGTAACCCTTTATCAGATGCCAAATATGTTCTCTCACACAGTGGGCTCCCTTTTCGTCTTGTTGATGGTTTCTTTTGCTGTGCAGAAGCTTTGTATTTTGATGTAGGCTCATTTGTTTATTTTCTTCTTAGTTTCTTTTGCCCTAGGACCGTGGTCGGCAAATTGCGGCTCGTGAGCCACATGCGGCTCTTTGGCCCCTTGAGTGTGGCTCTTCCTAAGCCTTAGGAGTACCCTAATTAAGTTAATAACAATGTACCTACCTATATAGTTTAAGTTTAAAAAATTTGGCTCTCAAAAGAAATTTCAATCGTTGTACTGTTGATATTTGGCTCTGTTGACTAATGAGTTTGCAGACCACTGCAGGAGATACTAGTATATCCGTAAACATATTGCTATGAGAGATATCTGAGATTTTTCTGCCTGTGCAAAAATACCTTCTAGGACTTTTATGGTTTCACGACTTACATTTAAGTTTTTTATCCATTTTGAGTTTATTCTTGTGTATGGTGAAAGTTGGTGGTCTAGTTTCATTTTTTTGCATGTATCTGTCCAGTTTTCCCAACATTTTGTCTTGCTCCTATTCTTAACGGAAACGCTTTTAGTTTTTGCCCATTGAGTATTATGTTGGCTGTAGGTTTGTCATATATGACCTTTATTATGTTGAGGTATGATCCCTTTATTCCTACTTTACTGAGAGTTTTTATCAAAAAAGGGTGCTGGGTTTTATCAAATGCTTTTTCTGCATCTATTGATATGATCATGTGGTTTTTATCTTTCAGTTTGTTTATGTGATGTGTCATGTTTATTGATTTGCGAATATTTTATCAGCCTTGCATCCCTGGGGTAAATCCCACTTGGTCATGGTGTATGATCTTTTTAACATATTGCTGGATTTGATTTGCTAATATTTTGTTGAGGATTTTAGCATCTATGTTCATCAGGGATATGGCCTGTAATTTTCTTTGTTTGTAGTGTCTTTATCTGGTTTTGGAATTAGGATAATGTTGGCTTCATAAAAAGAGGTTGGAAGTGTTCCTTCCTCTTGAATTTTTTGGAATAGTTTGAGGAGGATTGGTGTTAGTTCGTCTTTGAATGTTTGGTAAAATTCTCCTGTAAATCATCTGGTCCAGGACTTTTGCTTGCTGGAAGTTTTTAAATTACTGCTTCAGTTTCATCAGTTGTTATTGGCCTACTCAGGTTTTCTGATTCTTCCCGATTGAGTTTTGGAAGATTGTATGGTGTTTTGTTTTGTTTTGTTTTGTTTTTTTGTCCTCACCCAAAGATATTTTTCCATTGATTTGTAGAGAGAGTGGAAGGGAGTTTGAGAAACAGAGAGAAACATTGATGTGAGAGAGACACATTGATTGGTTGCCTCTCATATGCCCCTGTCGGTACTGGGGATCAAGCCTGAAACCAAGGTATGTGCTCTTGACCGGAATCGAACCTAGGACCCTTCAGTCCTCAGGCCAACACTCTATCCACTGAGCCAAACTGGCTAGGGCTCCTTTCCTTCTTTTGTTGCTTCTTTCTCTTTTCCCTGTTTGATTTTTCTTCACAACACTTTTTACTTCCTGCTATTATTTATGACTAGAGGCCCGGTGCACGAAATTCATGCACTCAGGAAGGGGGCGTCCCCTCAGCCTGGCCTGCGCCCTCTTGGAGTCCGGGAGCCCTTGGGGGATGTCCGACTGATGGCTTAGGCCCGCTCCCCATGGAGTGGGCGGAGGCATCAGCCCAGGTTCTGGTTGAGAAGTGCTCCCCCTGTGGGAGTGCACTGACCACCAGGGGGCAGCTCCTGCACTGAGCATCTGCCCCCTGGTGGTCAGTGCATGTCATAGCGATTGGTTGTTCTGCCATTCGGTCGATTTGCATATTACCCTTTTATTATATAGGATGTTTGTTTATTGTATATCTTATCATTTGTTTATTATATATCTTCTTACCAGTGTGTGGGCTCAGTGGTTGAGTGTCAACCTATGAACCAGGTCTCGGTTTGATTCCTGGTTAGGGCACATGCCTGGAGTGCAGGAGGCAGCCGATCAATGACTCTCTCTCATCATTGATGTTTCTAAGTCACTCTCTCTCTCCCTTCCTCTCTGAAATCAATAAAAATAAATTTTTTTCTAAAATAAAATTAAAAAAAAAAAGAATGAAAGTGCCATTAGAGCAAGGATTTTGTACCGTTAAATGTTGATTTCATACCAATTTGTATGTTGCTTAGAACATAGTAGGTTCTTATTTAATACTAGAGGCCCGGTGCATGAAATTTGTGCATGGGTGTGGTCCCTTGGCCTGGCTGGCGATGGAAGCACAAGCGTCTGGCGTGGAAGGGCAGGTCCCAGCTGACCTCTGGGGCCTGGGCAGCACCTGGGTCCCGGGCCCTCATGCGCCCCCCCCCTCCGCCTGAGTCACGGTGCCCGAGTCCCCACATAGAGATGCGGTGAGCATGGCCGGATGCCGCGGGCCGGGGTGCACATGGGCCTCTGGGCCGCACAGAAGCCGGGTGGGCAGTGCGCTCTCTCCTGGCTGGCCTCGCAGACTGGCTCCTGTACGAACCCACGGGGAGCCCTGTAATCCCGGTGGCTGTGGCCCGACTCACCTGGAAGAGGCCGCGCGGGTGCAGGGTGGGCTCCTTGCGGGCATCTGGCACCTGAGTGTGGGGTCCCCGGCGCGCGAACCCTGGCGTCCTGGGGGAGGGGAGCAGGGGGAGTGAGAGTGAGCTTGGCAGGCACCCCACATTCTCACCGCACCTCCGCCCCCATCACCCCTGCCCCCAGGTAGCCGACGAGAGGTTGCAGCCCCCCTCTGGGGCACCGTGGGTGGTTGGTCGCCACCACCCACCCCCAGTTCCTTGTCCCAGCCTGGGGCCTGGCCCCGATTGGGCGATCAGGGCCTGCCAGTCGTTGGTCGCCATCTGCGGGACAATCGGTCAGGGTGATCAGGCGGCTGCGAGCAGGGCCTGGTGCCGCCTACTCACCTGCTCCACCATCCGGCCCGGTCCGCTCTTGTTGCGGCTGGCAGCGCCTCCACTACCACTCGCTGCCAGTGCGCGCCGCCCCCTGGTGGTCAGCGCATGTCATAGCAAGCAGTCAAACTCCTGGTTGAACAATTGCATATTAGGCCTTTATTATATAGGATTTGCTGAATGAATAAACTGATCATTCAAAGGAAAATAGCTCATTGTATAATACGCCAATCACATGTACTTATTTGATTGACTCATTAAAGGTGTATTTTACATTTTCTTAGATTTTGATCTTGGCACCTACAAGAGAAATTGCTGTACAGATACATTCCGTTATCACGGCCATTGGAATAAAAATGGAAGGCTTGGAGTGTCATGTCTTTATTGGAGGGACTCCTTTACCTCAAGACAAAACCAGACTTAAAAAATGTCATATTGCTGTTGGATCTCCTGGTAAGGTATCAATGCTTGTCCGTAACAGGAGCTTTTAGGAACTAAACATTTCTTTAAAAAAATAAGGTTTTTTTTTATTTTTAGAGAGAGTGGAAGGGAGAGGGATAGAGAGATAGAAACATTGATGAGAGAGAAGCATCATCGATGGGCTGCCTCCTGCACACCCGCTACTGGGGATGTGTCCTGATCGAACCAGTGACTTCTTGGTTCATGGGTCAGTGCTCAACCACCGAGCCACACTGCCTGGGCTGAACACTTTTAATATAACAATAATATTGTGCCCTCGCTGGTTTGGCTCAGTAGATAGAACATCGGCCTGTGGACTGAGGTGTCCCAAGTTCGATTCTGGTCAGGGGTACATGCTCAGGTTGCGGGCTCGATTCCCAGTGAGGGGCGTGCAGCAGGAGCTGATCAGTGATTCCCTCTCATCATTGATATTTCTATCTCATCCTCTCCCTTCCTCTCTGAAATCAGTAAAAATATATTTAAAAACACAATAATATTAAGGCTATTTAAGAGAATGTATGGGGCAGGCTTCTGAGAAAGAGGCGTGAGATGACTTTCAGGAAGCCTTTCTAAGCCACACATTGGGTTATTTGCTTTAATCATTCAGTCCTGAATCACTCAGGATTAGAGTCTGTCATTCAGCCCCTTAGCCATTCAAGTTTTTGATAGGAATAGTGTATTTTCCATACTTATTGCTAATGACATGTGAGGGGGGACAAATGGAATTGGGCAAAATCAGAACTCAGAATTTCTGATTTGTGGTTTAGTGCATAAATGAAGATTGCATCAGGATAGTCAGCAATACAACCTCTAAGTAGAGTGGTATTGGCTGAGACTTGCACAAATTTTTTTCACCATAAATATTTCTTATTTTTTTTTAAATTTAGGCAGAATTAAACAACTGATAGAACTCGACTACTTGAACCCAGGCAGTGTACGTCTCTTTATTCTGGATGAAGCGGATAAGCTTTTAGAGGAAGGCAGCTTCCAGGAGCAAATAAAGTAAGAAATACAACTAACTTGGCTATTAAAATGGTGCCCCCAAGTGTCTGTCTTTAGCTTTTCCAGGTGGCGATTACTGCCTGAATCGTTTCCATGGCGTGTGTTCTTCTGTTTTGCAGTTGGATTTATTCTTCCTTGCCGGCCAGTAAACAGATGGTGGCAGTGTCAGCGACTTACCCAGAATGTTTGGCTAACGCTTTGGCCAAGTACATGAGAGACCCCACTTTTGTAAGACTCAGTTCCAGCGACCCAAGTCTCCTCGGTGAGCATAGATACTGGATACTCACATCCCTGGTGTGTGATGCTCTGGAATTTTTCTTCGTGCCTAGTTGCCTGTTGCTTTTATATGTGCTCTTACGGGGTTGCAGCTAACGGTGTTTTAACAGACGGCTCTTGGCTTCTTCATAGGTTTGAAGCAGTATTACAAAGTTGTCAATTTGTACCCTTTGGCCCATAAGATTTTTGAAGAAAAGGCTCAGCATTTACAGGAACTGTTCAGCAGAATTCCGTTTAATCAAGCCTTAGTCTTTTCTAATTTACACAGCAGGTAATTACGTGAAAGGCCATCTGGGGGAACTTGTGAGATAAAAGAATAGGTGTGGGCAGCGTCTGTAAAATTATCACCCTCTGTCATTTTCATAGAGCACAGCATTTGGCTGATATCCTTACTTCTAAAGGCTTTCCCGCGGAGTGCATTTCAGGTGAGTTCATCTCATTTTAATCCTTGTTTAGTACCTGAAGTGAAGCCTCTCTCAGGTCACGAGGCAGAAATACCACTTCAAGAGTTGTCTTGTGAGTGTGAGGTTGCGCTCAGTCTTCAGAGTGAAGGAAATTCCAGGTTCATTTTTCATTGGGATTTTTAAAATATATATTTTTTATTGATTTCAGAGAGGAAGGGAGAGATAGAAACATATCAGTATATTCTTTTAAGGAGTAATTTGGTATATAATAAAAAAATTAGAAAACTGGACTTATATTCACACAAACTTTATTTTTGTCATCTTAAGAGGAAAATATTTTGCTTCTTGACAATCATTGTTAAAATGTTAAAGAATCGCTAACTGAACTGTTTTATGGTCTTGTGGTAGGCAAAAGTGATTCATTTTGACACAAACCTAAGTTATTACTTCTGGCCTAGTAGGAATAAAAGCTTTCAAGGAATGTTTGATCAGTGAGATCCATTTTAGAGGAAGGGAGAGGGGGAGAGAGAGAGAAAAATCAGTGATGAGAGAGAATCATGGATCGGCTGTCTCCTGCATGCTCCCTACTGGGGATCGAGCCTGCAACCTGGGCATGTGCCGTTGGCTGGAATCGAACCTGGGACCCTTTAGTCCACAGGCCAACGCCCGATTCACTAAGCCAAACCGGCCAGGGCTAGAGTTTTAATTTTTATTGATTTTAGAGAGGGGGAGAGAGAAACATCAATGATGAGCGCGAATCCTCGATCAGCCGCCTCTTGCAGGACCAACACTGGGGATCGAGCGTGACCTCCAGGTTCATAGGTTGATGTTTTGATTGAGTATCTCAGCTTAGTCTTTAACCTATTAGCTTGTTTAGCCCTGGTATATCATGAGATACTGGGGACACTGTTTTCTGATGGACTAATATTTTAACTATAGATCACACTTCAACACCAAATTTATAAATAGCTGATTAAAGCAATTTTATTTTCCTAAGAATTGTTATACTTTACATGTGACTTTTCAGATATAATATTGTATCTGCAGGCATAACTTAATCACCATTTAAAATTGATTTTTTAAATTTCAGGTGTATTGCTTAACCATATTTTAAAAGATTCTGACTGTAGGTCTTAGCCTAGATTTGCATATAAGGACAGCATTAACTTTTTAAATTGTTAAGACTGGGAGTTATGATTCCTGCTTTTTTTGGATTTGATAATTGTGTGTTTGGTTCTTTTTAGGCAACATGAATCAGAATCAGCGTCTCGATGCTATGGCTAAACTGAAGCAGTTTCATTGCAGAGTCCTCATCTCCACAGATCTGGTAAATACCCTCTTCAGTTTGGGTGAATAATAATAATGTCTTATATTTTCATCTTTGCTCTTGAAATTAGTCACAGAAATGAATTTCCTTTTCCTTTGCTCCTTCCTCCTAAATATCTTCTTGTCTTAATTTGGCTCCTGGTTAGACTAGAATAAGGTGGTGTGCATTGGTGCCATGCTACAGGTAATGCAGGCAGTTGCTCTCTTTCTCGATTCAAGACTTCCCGTGGGATTGATGCCGAGAAGGTGAATCTGGTTGTAAATCTGGACGTGCCACTGGACTGGGAGACATACATGCATCGGATTGGCAGGGCTGGCCGTTTTGGTAAATAGACAAGTTGGTGTGCTTTGTTTAAGGGGAGGAATCTGGAATGTGACAGTGGACTTGGAGTGCCATTTAGGTGAAAATGACTTACTACTTAACATTCCCTCTGTCTTTAGGTACTTTGGGATTGGCAGTGACCTACTGTTGCCGGGGAGAAGAAGAAAATACGATGATGAAAATTGCCCAGAAATGTAATATCAACCTTCTGCCTTTACCAGGTATATTTTGTTTGTTTCATTTTGCTATCAAAATAATAGTGATAATGATGAGAGGCCTAATAAAAATAACCGCTAACACAGAACACTTACATCATCTTAGGCATTGCTCCAAGTACTTGACATGTGCTAACTCGTTTAATTCTCACCACCGTCCTAGGAGGTGTGTGCCGTTACTGTGTGTATTTTGTAGATGAGGATACTAAGGCATAGAGAGGTTAGGTAATTTGCCTAAGGTCTTTCAGCTAATGAATAGCAGGGAGAAGATCGCAAGCTAATTATTGGCACATGAAAAATGTCTTACTACATATTAGCTCCGTTTTTTAGTTTGCAGCCTTGTAATTTGATTTTTATCTACACTAATAAAAGAGAAACATGGTAATTGGCGTACGACCACTACCCTTCCCATTGGCTAATCAGCATATCCTTATGCAAATTAACTGTCAGCCAAGATGGTGGCCGGCAGCCAGGCAGCTGGAAGCGAACATGAGGCTTCCTTGCTTCAGTGACTGCAGACTCCAACGTTCCCCGCCTCACTTGCCGGCCTCTGAGTTGCAAATCTAATCAACTATGTACTATGTTGTAAATAAGAAGCTAAACAAAACCCTAGAAACCAGCTTTCAACCTGCCGGGATCTCAGAGCTGAAGTTATACATTGTTTCGATTATAGAATGGCAAACAAACCAGATA
>NW_005354632.1:3520528-3534980 GCF_000412655.1 Myotis brandtii | reverse complement strand
AGTGCACAAATTTTTGTGCACCGGGCCTCTAGTTGTTTTATAAAAGGGGAATATTTTACCGCATATCGCTGTGAAGGCAATTCTTGCCATGTTCTCTTTTGTCACCATGGGGAAGGAACAGTATCTTTTAAACACTGTTTTGAAATTTTTGAAGTGTTTTCTTTTGATTTTAGTGAATCATTTCTCAAGCTGCTCTTTTTAAGTGCCATCTTAGAAAGTGTGTGTCTGAAACTATTAATGACCTCTTGAAAACAAAAACCCTAAGAACTCTTATGTGGAAATATAGTTTATTTGCTGTGGTAGTTTAGTATGCTTGTTAGTGTATATAATCAGTCTACATATGTGTGTATATACACATCCATAACTGTATACTTATATATAGTATATTGCGTGACCTAGAATATGGGATATGTAGTTACTAGTGGCCTGGTGCACAGATTTGTGCACATTGAAAGGAAATTAATTAGAAGAAATATTTTTTTTTTTTAAATATATTTTATTGATTTTTTACAGAGAGGAAGGGAGAGAGATAGAGAGCTAGAAACATCAATGAGAGAGAAACATCGATCAGCTGCCTTCTGCACATCTCCCACTGGGGATGTGCCCGCAACCCAGGTACATGCCCTTGACCGGGATCGAACCCGGGACCCCTCAGTCCGCAGGCTGATGCTCTATCCACTGAGCCAAACCGGTTTCGGCAGAAGAAATATTTTAATATCACTATTTGCCCTTTCTCGATAATAGAAGTGTCAAAGATGAAAGAAAATTAGAAAATGTATATGAAAATAATATGTAAATTGATTAATAAACAGTAACATGATATAACAAAGACATGATATGAAAACAAAAACATGATATAAAAACAACATTGATAAAAACAATGACTGATAAATTGATTAAACTTATTCAAATATCTCCCCGTATATCACATTAAAAGTAAAAACACTTTCAGAATGCTTGACTAATTTCCCTTGTGATGAAGTATTTACAGCTTTAACTTTAATGTCACACGCTCTTCAAACTTGAAAGAAAGTAACGTATAACTGACCATGTCCGAAAACTGGTTCAAGTAGGAATATTCCTACTCTGTCTAGATTGGCATCAGTGAGAGCTTTATATGTATTGCTCGTGTGCAAGTCAATGTTTATTTTTAAATTGCCAGTGCGCGTCATATGTACCAGTTGGTTGGATGGACGGTTGGTCACTTAGCCTTTTATATATATAGATTATAGATTGAATAATCCTGACAATGAAAATTTTACCAATTTATGCTTAACTCCTTTAGTGATTTTTTACAAAGCTAAATTAGTCACAGGTCTGTGGATTCTAATAATTCTGACTTTGTAATAAGTCATTTTGTAAATTTTTTTTTTACAGATTTCTTTACGCTAAGCCAGCAATTTTCAACCTTTTCCATTTAATTGCACACATAAATTAATCATTAAAATTCTGTGGCACACCAAAAAATATAGTTTTTGCTGATCTGACAAAAAATATAACTTTAATTTTGATTTATTCATGTTGGATGGCTATTGTTGTGTTGGCTGCTGTCATAGTTTTACTTGAAAATCTAGGAAAAGAGGTCAGAGCGCCTGACCAAACAGTCAGGTATTGCATGTTTTAAAAATTCTTATTGCACACCTCTTGAAAATTGCTGCTCTAAGCTTATGTCCTTATGTACAAAACTAGAGGCCCGGTACACAAATTCATGCATGGGTGGGGTCTGGCCAGCCTGCCCCGATGGGGGCTGATTGGGGGCAGGGCCGGCCGGGGCGGGAGGAGGGGCCACGGGAGGGCTCCAGGGCGTGTCTGGCCATCTTGCTCAGTCCTGATCGGCCAGAGCCCAGCAGCAAGCTAACCTACTGCTGAGGTCGGGCCGATCAAAGCATCTGCCCCCTGGTTGTCAGTGCATGTCATAGTGAGTGGTTGAGTGGTTTTAGCATATCATTAGCATATTATGCTTTGATTGGTTGAATGGACGATCGGGTACTTAGCATATTAGGCTTTTATTGTATAGGATACTTGTTTTATGAAACCATTCAGAAAATGCTGGTCTAGAGCAGCTGGAGAATGTTAATATGTTATTCCTTTTTTGTAGATCCCATTCCTCCTGGTCTGATGGAAGAATGTTTGGATTGGGATGTGGAGGTTAAAGCTGCTGTGCACACAAATGGCTTAGCAAGTGTACCCAGCCAGCCCCTAAGAAAGCAAATGCAGAAAATAGAGAGAACCTCTCAAACTCAGAAAGCTCATGGTAACCACATGGCTTCTTGTAGAAATACTTCTGTATCTACACTGTCAGTCAAATCCAAAAACACCACCAAACAGAAGCTCCCTGTGAAAAGCCACTCGGAGTGTGGAATCCTTGAAAAAGCAGAATCGCCCAAAGCCCCGGGCCGGGCCGTGCAGTCGGAGGAGCAAGAGCAGCATTCTGCCGAGACCCCTGCAGAAAGCGCCCACAGTCAGCACCAGGCCAGAGCAGACTCCCCTGTGTCGCTCCCACAGATTCCTTGTCTGTCTTCCTTTAAAACCCATCCGCCGTGCGCTTTGACTTTTGCAGAATTGTCAGAGGATTATGAGCACTATATCAAGGAGGGGCTGGAGAGGCCTGTGGAGATCATCAGGCACTACACGGGTCCTGGGGATCGGGCTGGGAACCCTCACAATGGTTTTGTGAGGAACGGAATTGCTGAAGAGAGAGTGCGGGTGTTGGCAAGTAGTAGTCAGTCTGGAGACTCTGAGAGCGACAGTGATTCTTACAGCTCAAGGACTTCGTCCCAGAGCAGAGGAAATAAGTCACATGTGGAAGGCTCTTCTGACATGCAGCTGAAGGACTTGGCATCGACCCCTGTGGCTGGCCATACCTCTTTGGAACAACCTCTGAATGGAAATGACACCCCGAATCTGGTAGAGTGTCAGGAATCACCTGAAACCCAGACAAAGGCAAGGCATAAAGAGGGGGCTAGCCAGAGCGCTAAGCAGAGCCGCAGGAACCCTCGGCGCTCCTGTCGGCCGCAGACAGAGCCCCAGGAAGATGAGTGGTCTGACCGCCAGAGGGACACCCAGGCGGGTCTTTCGGGTACCTACCAGGACTACGAGGAGTACTGGAGAGCTTACTACAGGGCCTGGCACGAGTACTATTCTGCTGCTTCACAGTCCTACTACTGGAATGCTCAGAGGCATCCAGGGTGGATGGCGGCCTATCACATGAATACCATTTACCTACAGGAAATGATGCGAGGCAGCCAGTGATGACGGCCATACCTCAGACCACCCGAAGCATCAACAAGTGATACCTTTGAGTAGCCGTCCTCTGTGACCTATAGTAGCGTGGCCTATTGTGGCATTTTTGAGGAGCTTGAAAAGTCTTAAGGCTTTCTGCTGGGATACCTTCATTTTTCAGATTGTTTGACCTACTAGGTATATTATCTTATTTTAAGAAATTTAATGGGCCGTATTCTTGAAATATTTGGGGACAAAGAGCTAAAAGGTCCCAGGTGCCATTTTCTATAAGCCATTCCAAAAAGAAACATTTGAAAAGACTGCTATACCACTGCTTACTTAAGAAAATAAAAAGTTGAGGTTTGAAAACGGTCAGTTTATGCTGCGGAGTTCTTTACAAAAGGCTTGGGCTGCACTTGCATAGAGGTATGTACGTTCTTATAGAAATTTGTAAGTGATAGGTCAGAAAATCCCCTTTCTTTTAGGTTTAGGCAGGAAGGAGTAAACATTGCTTCCGACTTTCCCAATAGTACTTGATTTGATGCTCTTTGCTTCCAGTAAACTTATTTGTGACAGTAAAAATACAAACTTAGCCGACTTTGTTGACATCTTGTTCATCTGTTGAATATCTTGTTTCTAAGATTATGAACGCTGCCCACTTCTTCACATTGCATTCAACAGCTGAGCACATCAGGAAGAGGAGCAGCTTTTCATCTTGGTTAGTTTTTAAAAAAATATATTTTATTGATTTTTTACAGAGAGGAAGGGAGAGGGAGAGGAATGGAGAGTTAGAAACATCGATTCAGCCACCTCCTGCACACTCCCTACTGGGGATGTTCCCGCAACCAAGGTACATGCCCTTGACTGGAATCGAACCTGGGACCCTTCAGTCTGCAGGCCGACACTCTATCTACGGAGCCAAACCGGTTAGGGCTCATCTTGGTTACTTTTTGCATTTTTTATGCATCTGATGAAAGCTATGTCCCAGGAAATGTCTCATCTGTAAACCAGAATTGGATGTGTAATTCCAAGGGGTTCCGAGACCCTCTGAGCCCATGAGGAGCCGAGGTTAAGAACGGCCTTATGCTGGGGGCTACGGGGAGGTCCTCACTCTTCGTGTGAAGTATCTGGTGGAGGCTGGAACTCCTTCTGTTCAAACTCTTCCCGTGTGTCCTTGTCTTGTGTATTCTAGAGCTTCCCTCCAGTTTTTACCTAATCCTAGGGTCTAAGGGAAGTCATTTTTCTGCGATATACATCTATAAATTATGATTTAGAAAAATGAAAGTTATTCTTTCATTTCTTCTCTATGGCAGTCCTATCATGGAGCACATTTGGCTCCCAGGCCTTTTCTGTGAGCTGTATTTGTGGTGAGAGAATCCCTCCTGGATAGCGATACGTATTTATTTAGTTTTGAAAAGGAAGGAAAGCTCTCTGTTCCTGTGTCCGTACGTGGCTAGGCAGCATAATCATTTCCCACAGGGCTGTGAGCACAGCCGAGGCCATTGGCATTTACCTTCCAGCACTCACATAGCACCATCCCAAAGTTCTGTTTAACTTGGATTCCTGTCGCTTGGGATGGCCAGTGGTAGGGTTTGCTTATATGTATCAGGTATCGCCAGATTAGAGTGAATGAATTAACACTAAATAGCAAATTCATAATTAGGACCAGTATGTCAATAGAGACTAATTACTCATTTAAATAAAAGTCTGTCATTGTTATATAATTGAACATACCTCTCTTTTTCTATCCTTTCCCCCTCAATGTAGCCAATTGCGCAGTTTGTCATTGCTAGGGGATTTTAAATAGGGCACCGCTGCATCTTAATTAGAAATGAGGTTACCCATTAGTCTCAGAATTAATTGGATTCTCTTTTAAGGTTTGTTGTATTTTGTGTTTGTCTTTTTATATATATATATATATAAATAAAAAACTAGAGGCCCAGTGCACGAATTTCATGCACTGTGGGTGTCGGGGGGGCGCGGGTGTGGAGGGGAGGTCCCTCAGCCCGGCCTGCATCCTCTCGCAGTCCGGGAGCCCTCGGGGGATGTCCATCAGTCGTACAGCCTTAGCGCTGCCGTGGAGGTGGTGGGAGCGCACTGACCACCCGGGGATAGCTCCTGCGTTGGGCGTCTGTCCCCCTGGTGGTCAGTGCGCATCATAGTGACCAGTCGTTCTGCCGTTCGGTTGATTTGCGTATTAGCCTTTTATTATATAGGATAAGCTGGAGGTGAGCATATGCATAACAAGAAAATTTTACTAATTGTTTCATTTTCCATTGGGTTTGCTAGGAAAATTTTAGCTGAAGCCTTCCTGAATAAGGGATGCAGTTGTGGCTGTGGAAAGAATCTGTGTGTGTGGAAAAGACTGTTGGCAGTTATCAGTCTAGGTCAGTGGTCAGCAAACTGCGTCTCGCGAGCCACATACGGCTCTTTGGCCCCTTGAGTGTGGCTCTTCACAAAATACCACATGCGGGTGCGCACGTACAGTGCGATTGAAACTTTGTGGCCCATGCGCAGAAGTCAGTATTTTGTGGAAGAACCACACTCAAGGGGCCAAAGAGCCACATGTGGCTCGCAAGCCGCAGTTTGCCGACCACTGGTCTAGGTGCATGTCCCTGTAATCTGTTTTAGGTGAATTCACTTGAGAATGCTTTGTGTGAAGAGCATTGTGCTACCTACCTTTTTACCTTATGCCAGTCATTTAAACATCTCAGGTTCCAGAGTTCTCATAAGTAAAATGAGGAAGCTGGACTAGAAGACTTTTAGGGCCCCTTCCAGTTCTAAGATCTAATTACTATATTACTAATAAGAGAAAATACTTTCTGGCTAGGGAAAAGAATTATTTTGTGACTAGAGAGTCTTTATAAATGCAGGTATGACTAGAGAGTCTTTATAAATGCAGGTAATTTGTGTGAATGGGTTAAATGTCTGACGACAGCTTTTCAAGTTGGGCTTAATCTAATTTAAGTTAGGCTGGTGGTGGTAACATAGAGAAATCTTTGGGCAACCTGCTTTGGATAATTCTGACTTAGAATATAAATTATGAGTTGGGGTAATTTTAAAGCAATATTTTTTAAAGTAGCTTGAGTAAAATTTACTAATCTTTTAAAAACGTGGTTTAAAGGTAAGCTTCAGCCTTCAAATACTAAAGATAATTGAAGGAGGAGTTAGGGTACTTGTGGATCAACTCGTATGAGAAAAGGGAGTAGTTTGAAGTTTTAGGGTTTTTTCTTCCCCTAAATGTAAATAAACCTGTTAATCTTAAAAAATAAAATTATATTTGTGATAGTCACGGCTGATACTGGAACTCCATCACAAGGTGATTCTCTTTTTTTAAAGTATGTTTTTGATTTTTTTTAGAGAGAGGAAGGGAGAGGGAGAGTCCGAGAAACATGAATTGGCTGTCTCCTGCACACCCCCTATTGGGGACCAAGCCTGCAACTTGGGCATGTGCCCTGGCTGGGAATTGAACCTACGACCTCTTGGTGCCAGGTTAATGCTCCAACCAACCGAGCCACACCCTCCAGGGCACAGGGTGATTCTCTTGTCTTGGCAAAGTGTTTATTATTTGGGGCCTCTGTGAACAAGTGTGTGTGTCCCAGTTAACACTGCTTTTTAATGAAAAGAGCACATGTTGCTCAAAGCACATCTGGTTTCCAGTTACTTTGTCTACAGATCATTTGAGTTATGGGTCTGTAGTGACACCTAGTGGGTGATAAGGATATGAGCATCTGTGATTGAAATGAATTTCACAGCCTAGGGCTTTCGGCATCATGCATTTGCCCTAATGTTCCTTTTCTGTTAATTTTCTTTGGGATGTGGTTGTTGTGGGGAAATTAAAAGGATTCCCATAGTTGTTGCCACATCATGGTGACATGAAAATGCCTGTTGCTCTCACTACCTGAATCAGAATTATTAAGGTTACAGCAGATCTTCAAGATACTTCATCCAACTCCCCCATGTTTAAGATGAGGAAGCAGACTGAGGCCAAGAGAAAAGTGACTGACATGGAGTCATGTAAGTAAGTGATGGAACCTAAACTCCAGCTCTGTTATCTGGTTCCCAAGCCTTTTTTTTTTTTTAATAAAATATATTTTATTGTTTTTTTACAGAGAGGGAAGGAGAGTTAGAAACATCAATGAGAGAGAAACATCGACTAGCTGCCTCCTGCACACCTCCCACTGGGGATGTGCCTGCAACCAAAGTACATGCTCTTGACTGGAATCGAACCTGGGACCCTTCAGTCCGCAGGCCAATGCTCTATCCACTGAGCCAAACTGGTTTGGCTGGTTCCCAGGCTTTTTGCTGTACTCTATACAGCCCTTAAGTTTGAGCTTTTTTATTTTTATTTTTTAATATAATTTTATTGATTTCAGAGAGAAAGGAAGAGGGAGAAAGAGATAGAAACATCCATGATGAGAGAGAATCATGGACCAGCTGCCTCCTGCAAGTCCCCCACTGGGGATCGAGCCCACAACCCGGGCATGTGCCCTTGACCAGAATCGAACCTGGGACCTTTCAGTTCTCAGGCCGACGCTCTATCCACTGAGCCAAACCGGCCAGGGCAAGTTTGAGCTTTTTTAGTTTGAGCCGTTGGCTTAAATAGATCAGGGGTGGGGAACCTTTTTTCTGCTGAGGGCCATTTGGATATTTATAACATCATTCGTGGGCCATATAAAATTATGAACTTAAAAATTAACCTGCTATATTTGGTCAAACATTTAATTAACTCGTCCCTAATCCCTTGGCAGGGCCAGACCTAATGATTTCACATGCCTTATATGGCCCAGAGGCCGGATGTTCCCCACCTCTGCCTTAGATGAAGGAGTATATAGTCAGTGTATTCTTAGAACCAGTAGAATTTCTCTCAATAATACAGGGCTGGGCCTCAAAGCAGAGCTGTTGACAAATCAATCAAATGCTTTTCCTGTTGGCGAACATCTGTGATGAAAGATGCAAGCAGGTGAGAACTGCCATGGGCGTCGGAGGAGGTGCTCGAGTTGAGGCGGGGCGGGGAGGGAAGATTGGACTAGGCTTTTAAGCACCTTTCTGAGACTCTGACTTAAAATTGTTTCCCCCTGATTACAGTTGTCAGACAATATTATAGTAGTTTCATGTGCTGTGACTTTTCTCTAGCGAGGTTGAAAGTATCCCTTTGTTTAGATTACCCTTTTTTCTAGTGTATAGCAGGAGAATTGGTATTAAAATAAACAATCATTTTAGGGTTTGTGGCACATAGTTTAATCCAGATTGGATACATCCGGTACAGCAGTGGCACGTGACTCAATACTGTAAATGATACACGTTGTAACATACGCACTACAGTTTCAAAAGAAGACGACAGGAAACTCAGTATTTTTTTCTCTTTTTTTCCATAGAAAGTTTTCACATGTTTATCTTCCTGCAGTTTTGTACAGTAGTTTTTCTTTGCCATTGTGATGTTGGTAAGCAAAGCCCATTTATTATACGAAAATAGAAAAGAACACACTTGATATTTTTCACGATAACATTAATGGGGGCGGGGGGAGTGACTGCTAAGGAAAACATTACATTGGAATGTCTGGTTATCAAAAATATACCATCCCTCCCACCTCCCAGGTTTGTAAAATAGTCTGTTGGTCCAAGGAGCCCCAGGACTTGAGTCAGTGCCCTGCCCTGGTTGGAGTGACATCATCCAGTGTAGTTAAGTAACCTGCTAAGACAAATGTCATCCCACACATGATGAGAAGAACATAGAACATTCTAAATAGAAAACAAGACTGAAAAGGAACCCCTTTAGCTGTTTCTTTTGCTGATAACCACTTTCTGTTCATTCGAATGATGCTTTTCATGATGCTGTTTGGGCTCCGAGGGTAACAATTTCTCCTTCATCCAGTCGTTTTAAAGCTTCGCCTTAGTAATCTAAGATCCCAGCACTGAGTTTTCTGCCTTGCAGTTAGTTACCTGGTAGTTGCAGTAAGGGTGTCTGGACCACTGGAATTCATTCATAACCCCAAGGTCTAAGTTTAGTTCAATTTCAGTGATTACCTGTGCAGGTTGTTTTTTTTAAAAAAGGAACAAAATCCAGGTACATGTTTTAATGGACACTTCCCCTGCTTGTATTCTAGTAAGTGACATGATCCTGAACTATGGGAATCCTAGTTTGAAAACTGGGTAAAGTCCTCAGCATGTCCACAAGTTGACTTTTTGTTAGTATAGATGAGCACAAACTGTCCACTTTACATTCTGTTCAGGTTCTTTTTCTTAATTTCACTTTCTACTTGCTGGTCTTATACTCCTGTGTGATTGTAGACAGTTGTGTTCAACTGTCATTGAGCATGTCTGGCCTTGTGAACAGGATTCTATGCAATTAGTCCTGAGCTCAACATTAGTTATGAAAATAGGGGGCGAAAGAGGACTCGTCCAGAGTTTGCTTTGGGGGGGAGGGGGGGGGTCCTGGCTCAGCGTGGTTCTGAATGGAATGTCTGCTCACGTTTAATCACCACCCTTGACATCCAGGTGCTAAAAATATAAGCAAGCCTCCAAGTAATGCAACGTGACGTGGAGGACAGAGCCCTGGCTTCAATCACAGTTGTGCTGTGTGAATGCGGAGGTCACTCAGCTTCTTCCTGCCCATCCAGGATTTAGTGCCTGACCTACTACACCAGAGGTCGCAGTTGGGACCAGAGGACCCCGCAGGTAGGCGTTGAAACGTCCACGCCCGCTCTGCACTGGGAAGAGAGCATTTGACAAACACCTGGCTGTTCACTTGTGCACCTGCTTCTCAGAGTCGACTGTCCAGGCCAGCTCTGCCCAGGGAGTGGTGGTGTCCAGGGGCTGGTTTGTGGTAGCAGAGTCCATGCAGTGCTGCCATCTGCATAAGATCAGGCCTGTAGTTACAGCATTATCCTCTGATGGCTCTTCTCTGAGGCATCACTGCTCTGCCAGGCAGTGGGGAAAAGCACTGGACGGACAGCCGAGGGACTTGTGCTCTGGTCCCAGCTCTGACATTAAATGACTGTATGACCTGGAGCAAGTCATTTAATTCCCCTGGAAAGCTTCAGCTTTCTCTAACCTATAGAAGAGTCTTTAGCCTCCTCTAGTTCTGATAGACTCTCAATACTTTATTTCCTAGGTTTCCATGCATCTGAATGTGGCCTATTCATTGGTTTCTTTTTAACCCTCTTGAATGCTGAGTGGTTCGGGGGACCTTCTACTATGCTGAAGTGGTTGATGAGCTATGAAAGCTCAAGGTCGTTGCACCAGAAAGCCATTGCGCGGAAGACCCTGGCATCTGGTTCTTCGGTCACAGGCCAGTGAGCGAGACCGACGAGGCCGCTCAGCACACTGGCCTCCTGTTTCCGTCCAGACGCAGCAGCGCGGTCTGGCTGGACTCAGTGTAAGAGTAGATGAGCCACTGTCCTCGGTTGGATGGCGTCTTCCTTTGGACCAGAGGCAAGTGGGTCTTCTCCTGGCTAAGGCCACCCTGCCGGGCAGGGGCAAAGGGAGAGTCTAACTTGCCATTTCTCCTAGGAACTGGCGGAGTGTGGGGCTTGGAAATGAAACTGGAGGAATACAAACATTGAGTTCATTAGGGTCAAAAAACGGGAAATTATCTGGGATATGATGATTAAAATTGGCTCGTTAATTTTGTGGGGACACTGTGTGCTCCCGATGCAGGATGGGACATCCTGGGTTGGGTGAGTCATTGCTCTGGCCCTGGGAGGACCTTTCTTACACACCGGCAGTGTGACTGTGTAAGCAACAGTGTTCTTATTTGCGTCTTGATCCCGTATCCCACTCAGTTCCCAGGATGTAAACTTGGATATCTAGACATTCCTAACTCTGTTCCATTGTCCATTCTTTCAAAAGAAAACTTCCTTTTCTGGTCCTCTGCCTGCTCTCTGAACGGAGTCCAGCCAGGTCCTCTGCCTGCCCTCGGGTGTGTGAAGTGATGGGGTTTGCGTACTTATTCGAAGGTGTGTTCCGGTTGGGTGTGTACACGAATTCCTGTTGTAAAGCTTTTCTGCCTACTTGCACCATAAGCTCAGAGGGCCAGGACCACCCATTCTCGTGTTAGGGGGAAATCCTTGGGGCCAGAGAAAGGCCTCAGTCCGTGGTCGATGAGGTTAGCAAAGGAGATAAAGGTGGAAGGCTCCCTCTCCTCTGCCCACCTTCCAGTTAGGGGCCACCTCCTAGCCCTGTCTTCCCTGCTGTACAGGGTCACTAGAGCAGGGTTCACAGGGAAGCCCACCCAAGGTGTTCTCAGGCTCCTGGCCGGTGAAACGCACCTACATGGCCGTGGCGGGCAGATTCCTGGCCTAGTTACACAGCTAATCACTCAGCTGGAGAATGGCCACGGAGCTCCTGAGAGCGGCTGTACCTCAGCGCGCAGGCTAGAGGGCTGCAGTAGGGCCGCTGGGGGTCGGGGTCTGCTGTAAGCAGTGGAAGTGGAGAGGACTGCAGAGCCACCAGAACAGAAGCGCCCAGGTTCCCAGGAATAATCTTCACCCCCTCACCTGCACGAGGGCACCATCTCGCCCCCACTCTGGGGGTCTCCAGGGACATTAGGCCTGAAGACTTCAGAACTCAGGACACCTTTCAGACCAGGTAAGGATCATCGAGAATCTCTTGCTTTTGCACGTTGGTGCAGCCTGTGGTCCTTGCACCGCCGCCCTCTGCAGGGAAGTGGCCTCTGGGCGTAGCTGTGGGTGGGCTTGATGGTGGGAGCCATGGGCGGCGGCGAGCCCTGGCTCTTCTGTCCTCTCCACTGGCATGCACCATGCGCCGGTTGATTCCGTTTTCGATATCCCAGTGTGATAGATCCGGTCATTCTCCTTCTAAGCCAGACATGGAAACGAACACCCGGGGTTCCACCTCCAGGGGAGCACTGGGTTCTTGCAGGGCGCTTCCCTCCTCCCTCTTCCCCAGCTGCATCCACATGCACCACTTCCAGGCACTCAGCTGCAGGTGCCTGCGTGGGGAAGCTTCCCTGGCATGTCTCGGGGCCACCAGGGTACATGTAGACACAGACGCTGGACAACGGACAAACAGCCAGGGGTGAAGCAGAGAGAGACGGAGACAAAGGGGACGGACAGACAGGGGACATGTTGCTGTGTGGTCATGGCAGCTCTGCAGGTTGGCAGGGCAATGGGGGCTCTGCTGACCTCACCCACCTGGGGGGATGGAGAGATAACTCAGCAGTAACTGGCTGCTTAGCCTAAAAGCTTTTGCTATAAAAGGAGGAAAAAACACACACACACAAAACCAAACCTCACAAAATGCGTTGTTTTGGTTCAAAGGTACTGGGTCCATGGAGAAAAACGGTGCACAAAAATCCGTTGGTGTTTTTGTTTTCCACCTTTTCCCCTGAATAAATATTATCCATTAAGAGCCTTGAAAAGGTGCTTAGATACACAGTGTTATATTTTCTTCCTGTTTTGCATGTGTCAATTGGGCCTCTGTGCTGCTCTCGGTCTCCTGTTTTCCTCACTGGGGTCTCCAGAAGC
Source organism: Myotis brandtii (assembly GCF_000412655.1). Taxonomy (NCBI): domain Eukaryota; kingdom Metazoa; phylum Chordata; class Mammalia; order Chiroptera; family Vespertilionidae; genus Myotis; species Myotis brandtii. The sequence goes on along the minus strand of NW_005354632.1, from coordinate 3,522,270 downwards.
AATTGCTATTTGGTCTGAGGCTCCCCCTCCAGTCCCTGTCCTGGCATGCAGCAGCCTCTGCCCCCACATCCCATCCCCTACCCTCCTCCCTTCCTCTGGCCCCTGGGAGGCAGGACCACAGGGCTGTGTCCACACCTGTGAACCTTGGGGCCCCTCTGCTGCTCTTGTTCCTCCCCGGCATGAGTTTCAGTGCTGGGGAGGGGGCAGTGGGGCAGGGAGAAGGGGACGGGGTGGTCCAGTGGCCATCCACCAACATGCCAGCCGCCTCACTCCCACTGCCCACATGGCCCTGTGTCCAGTGGTTTTACAAGGCGGAGACCTTGACGATGTTGCTGGCTATGGCAGGAATGTTCGTGTTGGGGCCTGGGCTGGCAGGGGGTGGCCGGCTCTCCCCCTCGGGGGTTAGCGCTGGGGGTGTGGGGATGCTGATGATGGCTGTGGTTATCTGGGATGTTTTGCAGTTTGGTCTCAGTCCGTCGTCTGCTTTCAGATTAAGGCTGGAGCGACTGGGATAAAAATAAAAGAGTGAGTTGAGGATGGTGGCTCTTGCTAGTGTCCCAAAGCTTCCTTGCCCCCCCCACCCCCCCACCCCCCCAACCTCTCTAGCTCATGGAAACTAGGAGCTTCCTTGCCCCCCCCCCCCCCCCCCCCCCCCAACCTCTCTAGCTCATGGAAACTAGGAGGAGCCTTCAGCCTGCCTCCGTCTCTGCTTTGGACATCAGCCCTAATTACTCATTCTCATTGTTAGGCCTCAACTACCAACAACTGCGAAGTCCTGGATATTAGGCTTTGGACTCAAAGGACATGTCTTCCCTCTGGTGGGTGGTTTGCCTATCGTTCGTGGCATTCGACTACTGCTTTCCCGGAATTCCTTGCAGTTCACTGGAGGGGGACAGATATATGCAGAGAAAGGAGGGAAAGGCAGTCTGAGATTCAAAACCAGCCTGGGATAAGCTGTGTTGGACATAATTGTGAGCATTATTTTCTTGGTCCATTCTTTGCACTGGGATAGGTCATTTGTGGATTTTGGGGGGAGTTTTTTTTCTGGTATCTAACCACACATTGGGCCTAAGTCTGCTACAGTATCCCCCAAAGAGCCTTTGGGTTAACTTGTCAGGACAACAAGAAGGGGGAGGGGCATCAGATGAGGGGGCAGAGGGCTAGGGGTGCTCCTGAGGCTGAAGGCCCACCTGGTGGTGAGGGAGGGCTGCTCACTGCCCTGGATGTGGATGGTGCTGAGCTCTTGCATGCTGCGCAGGCGGGTGGCCGGCAGGTTGGAGTTGGGCAGGTGTGTGGTCTTCTTACTGCGACGGGAGCAGCAGGTGGTCGTGAGGCCCTGGTGGCTGGACAGCGAGGGGCTTCTCGTGGACGGGTAGTTCTGCATCGAGCTCTCCAGGCAGTTCTGCTCATACATCTGCTCGTCTATGAACTCGTGGTTCTGTGGGAAGCAGGAGGAGGAGGGAGATGAGCCCCCAGACTTGGGATGGCTGCCTGTCTCTGTTCCGGGCCTGGAGAGAAGGCCTCCCAGCGGCCTGGGGCACAGACAGGCATCAAAGGAAGAGGACAGTTCTATGGGCAGCCCTGGCGTCAGGTTGAAGGGTGGGGACTGTAGTTAAGTCATGGTGAGGTGTACTCGGCGCTGATGGGTGCAGGGCACGGGGGGCTTTAGTGGCATCGTCAGAGCTGGAAGCAGAGATGGGACTTACTCTACCGGCTCCACACAGGACTCCGGGCCTCAGGGA
>NW_005354632.1:3517740-3520401 GCF_000412655.1 Myotis brandtii | reverse complement strand
CTTTTCTGGACTGAATGGGGGAGATCCTCAGGAATCTTGGGTGGGCGTGAGACAGAAGCTGAGAAAGGCACTGATCACTCTCAGAATTGGGAGGGCTTTGCGCTCGAAGGCCAGTGCGCTCAAGCTGTCAGGGTCATTTAATTACTGTTTTCCTGCACCTGATTAGGGGATATGAATAGCTGGGGGCACAGGGTTCCCTAAGTCAAAAGGGTAAGCGTGGGAAGGGATTGCTAACGGCCTCCTGACTAGAGGCCATCAGATGGGGCTCAAGAGAAATGAGAAATGGCTGTTTGCCCAAGGTGACTAGACAGCTATGGCACTAACGATCAGGCCAGGCCGCCAGCGCGCGGAGGAGACTGACGGGAGGGAGCACGAGAACAGTTCAGAGACCGACACCAGCAGTCCCCACGGAGCTGGGGAGGCGGCCCTGGGCACTTCCAGGCACCAGCATGGGGCCGTGGTCCTCCACCCTCCCCGCCCCTGGGGGAGGCTGTCAGGGACTCAGGAAGGCAGCTGGGAGTTCACGAAACACTGGAAGCTGAGTGAGCAGATGAGGCCGTGGGAGGAGCGGCCCCGCGGAGCCAGCAGCACATGCAGAGAACCAGACCAGGGAAGAGGAGACTCCACAGACTCAAAGAATCAGAGAGAAAACATCGATTAAGTTTTAAAAAGTTATACCTTGATGGTGGACGTTCGTACAGACAACAGGGGATCATCCACAAGATAGGACAACCCCTACAGGATAACATGCCAACAGAAGATAAAAACACCTTTGATTGTACATTCCGGCATTCCCAAGCTCAGAGATGACGCTCAGTCTCTGGTCCCAGCATTCCAGCCCCTGCTCCCAGCATTCCCCCTCCTGTCCCAGCATTCCCCTGCTCAAACCCCAGTTCATTCCTTCCATCCCAGCATTCTGCCTCTTCTACCCCAGCATCTCTCCCCCAAATCCAGCATTCCATCTCTCTCATGGCAATGTCCCACCCCCACAATCCAACATTCGCCCCTCAAATTCAGCATTCTATTCTACTCTGATGCCAGCATTCCATCCCTGGACCCCCCATATCTTTCTTCAATGCCAACATTCCAGCCCTTCAAACCCAAATAATTTCACCCATTCCACCTGGCACATGCACTTGGAAAGGGCAGTCGGGGCCGGGCCCGTCCCTTTGGCAAGCTCTGAGTCTGAGAGAAATTCTAGATATGCGCATACAGGTTGACTAAGGAATATTTGCTAAGTCTGCAAATGGGTTTCCAGGGCACCTCCCCATTCTGGAAGTCCTCATTGGGCTCCGCTGCCATCCAGTGTCCACATCGACTCATATGCGCCCTCTGACCTCTATCCCCTGCCGGGGAGGCGGGACCTTGGCTGTGGAAAGTTCTGCCTGTGTGCTGAGCCCCTGCCTGCAGTGCGCTGGGGGCAGGTTCAAGACCAGGAAAGGGTTTCAGTTTGTCTCTGGTGTCTCTCCTGCCTTCTCTCCCCTCCCCGCTATTCCTAACACTTCTGTTGCCAAGGGTCCAGGGTGGCCCACTGCCCTTCCTTTCGGTCTGGTGGTGAGGCACAGGCATCATTCCACATTCTGCTTATGTCGCCCGAAACCATGCCTCTATTGGCAATAAACCGATCAGAAGTGAACGCCCTGGAATGGCTGGTGACTAGCGGAAGTGGTCCCAATAAGATCCCTGCTTAGGGAAATTCAGGTGCTACCTCCTTGATTCCCTGTCTCATGTTGCAAGAGGAATGTAGGGGGCAAAGGCCCACAGGGCATCTACCTCGCACCAGGGTAGGCCCACACTGACATTCGTCTCTGCGGTCCATAGCAACTCCTGGACATTCTGCCTTGGCTTTGAAGACGATGCCCATTAGAGCCGGAGACTGACAGGCAGAGCCCTTAGCTTCAGCCACGGAGAACGGGCCGTGGGACGGGTGCAGGGTGGGGAGAGGCCTGGTGAGGCCTCAGTGCGCACAGGGCAGAGCTGGCCCTACCTCGGTGACTGCCCACTCCTCGGGGGCCTCCTCCCGAGGGTTGAGAGAGACCTCATCACTGCTTTTGACTCTGAAGGGGACAGACTTTGACTTGGGAAGCTGGGCCAGCTTGAGGATGTGAGTTCTGACCCCAGAAAGGGGGGTGCGGGGGCGAGGGCGTGGCAGGGGCTGGGACTCACAGTGGTTTTCTCCAAGCAGTGCAGCAGGTGGTGGTGCTGGCTCTCGATGAGCGAGGTGGTCTTGCCCACATGCTCCTCCTCCGGGGTGCCCTGTGAGATGAGAGACGAGGATAGAGCTGCGAGCCTTCCTCTCCACCCTCTTCATTTCCCCACAGAGGGCAAGAGGGCACTAGAAAAATCTGGGCGAACCAAATTTTAGGGTCACCATAGCACATGCCAGCCTTTGGGCTGGGGGTCCTTGGGCTAAAGCTGGTTTAGGGGTCGTGGTGACAATCCCATGGGAGAGGTATGTGCAAGGGGCTGCTACCTGGGGACCGTTTGGAAACATGTCCATCTCAGGGTTCAAACTGGGGCTTTGGGAGGGAGTGCTGGTGCCCCTGCATGAGAAAACAAGCCCACCATCCCCTCCACCTCCCAGCCCGGGGCCCCCCAGGCACCGCCCCCCCCCCATCTCCCATCTCTTCCACCTCCCAGCCGGGGTCCCCCAGGCACCTC
>NW_005354632.1:3502993-3517645 GCF_000412655.1 Myotis brandtii | reverse complement strand
CCTCCCCCCACCGCCCACCAGGCACCGACCATCAGCTCCAGAGCCTCGTTGAGGAGCCCGTTGCGCTTGCTGTGCAGGTAGGCATTGGAGCTGCCTGTCTTGGCCACACGGATCCGGGCAAGGCGGGCCTTCTGTGATGGCAGAGACAGAGTGAGGTGTAAGGACAGGGAGCCCGGCCGGGCCGAACCCAGGGAAGCTGGGTTCCCAGGTGATTTGGAGGCGAGGGAGGCGGCCGCTGCTCCCAGCCTCAGGGGTCTCCGTTCATGGACCCTGGGCCTGGGCCTGACGCTGGGTCAGGGTCAGAGTGCCCAGGGGTTTCCACTCGCCTCTGTGGCCGGGGGTCATCCTGGCAGGAGAACACCGCTCAGCCAAGCCCCCTCCTTCCAGGTGTCCCGACCTTTATGGACTCAGCTATGGCTACTTCTCATCTCCCGCAGGCTGCACGCCCTCCAAGGAGCACAGGCCAGGGCGCCCCCTGCAGGCAGCAGGTGCCCACGCACCGATAATCACAAGAACAGCAGTGTGTGCACACGGGCCTCCACACTGCTTACCTTCGCACTTACTGCGCAGGTGTGTACGTTCTGTATACTGACCTTGTTACTGTCTCTCCCTCAGAACATAAACTCCGCGAGGGCAGGAGTTTGCTCACTGATGTACAGATGGATGTACACTGCATGTCTGCCCGGGAGTGGACGCATGCGCGGATGTGTCAGCATATGCCTTTGGTTGTTTTGCTCTGGCCTGTCGGTGGGAGAAGCGTGGGGCACGTGTGTGTGGTAGAGGGAGGGTGGAGCGCATTTGCAGACAGCAGCCCTGCAGGAGGACGGGGACATCTCATGCGAGCCCCTCCTGTTTGCGAGGCAGCGGGAGGGGCCACAGAGAGGCCAGAGAGGAGAGAGCTTCGGGAGAGGGAGAAGGCGCCAGGAGAGGGGTTCCTGCTGGTTTAGAAAAAAGCAGGAGGCGTGCACTCTGGTAGACCCAGCCCTGAGAGCAGGAGCCCACAGGCACCCAGACCCCCCTGGGGCAGAGGGCCCTCTTGCCTCCAGGAAAGTCCACAGGTAACTTCAGCGTGGCCTCCGAGCGGGAGGGGAGCCCAGGGAAACTGGCCGTTTCCATTGCTGCCCCTCCCCAGCTGGGCCTGCCCACAGGCGGCAGGGGCTCCGAGCAGGCTGCCAGCAGGACAACTTCGACCTCGTTTCCTGGGAAGCTGCCCTGTGGCCAGCACGTCCCCGTAGGGACAGTTCAACACCCTTTCTTGGTTTCTAGAAGGGAAGAGGCCAGGACTTGAACTTGGGTCTGCCTCTAACTGCTGAGGCAGCTCGCTCCCCTGGATGGGGAGGACGAGAGGGCATCTAGGAGAGAAAGGAGGGCAGGTAACCCTCTTCTCTTTCTGAGCAAAGACCATTCAAGCCCAGGACGATCCCCGTCCGGGGTCCTGCTCCAGCCGTTCCCCCAGCATCTCCATTCAAGCCAGTCCCTTGTCGGGGTGCAGCTGGTACTGCTTTGGGTGAGGACTGGTAGTTGAGAGTTGCATATGGAACCCCGATTGTGTTAAGCTCATCACAGCCTTACATAACTTGATCACACCACTTAGCGCCCGGCTTCCTGGTGTCTGGGGTCTGTCTCCATTACTTTCCAGAGATGAAAGACTCTCCTCTGTGGCACTTCTTTTAATTTTATCTTACCCTGGGCTCCATTAAAGCAGCAGATTGTCACATCAAATGTGCTGTAGCGTTTCATCATTTCCCACCCAGGATAAAGAGGTTCGCACTGTTTACAGAAAAACCCAGCACCTGAAATTGGGTGGGGCTCCTGAGGGCCGGAGTCTGGGGCTCATGGACATTTCTCTCTGGCGGGTAGCAGAGCTTCACGCTGAGCGTGCTCAGGCGGGGCTGGTGATGGCCCAGAGGGAGGAAGCCACATCTGGGTCAGAAACCCACGATGAGCCCTAGCCAGCTTGGCTCAGTGGATAGAGCATCAGCCTACGGACTGAAGGGTCCCAGGTTCGATTCCGGCCAAGGGCACATGCCTGGGTTGCGGGCTCGATTCCCAGTGGGGGGTGTGCAGGAGGCAGCCGATCAATGATTCTCTCTCATCATTGATATTTCTCTCTCTCCCTTCCTCTCTGAAATAAATAAATATATTAAAAAAAAACAAAAAACCCATGATGATAAAGCCGCTGCAGGGGGCTCACTCCTCCATGGCCATGAGGACATGAGAGTTAACAGAGTTTGAGGTCATCTAGGCTCTTCTAAAGACACGAAACGGCCCTGGCCGCATGGCTCCACTGTTTGGAACACTGACTGTCCCGTGCACCAAGGTTGCAGGTTCGATTCCCAGTCAGGGCACATACCTAGGTTGTGAGTTCGATCCCAGGTCGGGGTGAGTACAGGAGGCAGCCGATCGATGTTTCCCTCACGCCGATGTGTGTGTGTCTCTCTCCCCTTCTCAAATCAATAAAAGCATATCCTTGGGTGATAAAAAAGAAGTGGAAGATGCGAGGGGAAGTGACTGACCAGGGTAAGGCAGTGAACTAGCAAGACCAGCTCAGACCTGCAACTCCCAGCACAAATGTGGCCTCCGGAACATCCCTCTTCCCAGAATTTCAGCTCCTGTCAGACAAGTTTCTAAACGTGCTGCCAATCCCAGGAAGCTGCACTTTCAGCAGATGTGGGGTCACTGGGGTTGGAGGAGGGGCCTGGGCGGAGGGTGCGATCCCCCACCCCCACCCCGGGAGCCCTCCCGCTGTCTGGCTGCGGCACCCTGTGGCCCTGAGACCGGGTACCTCCTGCCCCAGAAATAGAAAAGCCCAAACAGAACAGGCAGCCACACTCAGGCATGAACCCCAGAGAAATGTTCACATGGAACCTACACATGGATGTTCACAGCAGCCTGACCTCTGAGAACCCACAGTGGCCTCATCCCAGGTGCCCCTCAACAGGCGATGGTAAAACCGGCACATCCACAGCACGGTGCCGCCCCGCCAGCAAAGGGACAGCTGGATGCACACTCCTGGCTGAGTCTCCAGGACTCACACGAAACGATCAGGTTGCCTACTGGACAGCCCATTCATACGACCTTTTGAAATGGAAACATTTGATAAAGGGAGGACACAGGATTTTCAGAGGTTAGGGGTGGGGTGGCTTACGGGTGGGAGGGTGTGGTTATAAAAGGGGGTGGGGACTAAAGCACAGACCTACAGAGGAGAGAACGTTGTAGAAAACCACACGCACCCCAACAACTAAAGCGGAAATCTGAATTGGGTTGACTGATGGAGCCCATACGATCAGTTGTATCAACGTCCACACCCTGGTTGTGATAATCTTACAAGTGCTTGTGGGTCTATAATCTCAATAAGCATTTCCAGTAAAATAAAGAGATGGGCAGGACCTGGAGATGGGGACCAACTGCCCCCCCAGACGCGCCCCGTCTGTCCCCTGCTCCGCTGCCTCCCCTGATCTCCAAGTCCCACGGCTCAGAACAGTCTGAGGCAAACATCATGGAGTGATGTCCGTAATCACCCCCGAGCACAGCAGCCGGCATGACGCTGAGGCTTCTGGGCTGAGCTCACCGTTGTGGCTGTTGAGCCGAGTCTGCAGCCTGGGCTGACCTCCCTGCCCCTCTCCACGCCCCATGACGTCCCCTGGACCCCCTTCCTTGCCTCAGATCCTAGGAGCAGCAGCATCCCCCTATCCTTCCCCTGCCCCTCTGCATCCTCTCCCTTCTCTCGGAGGGAAGCCCGAGGTGAAAAGGTGGAAGACAAGCTGAGCAGCTTGAGGCGAGAGTATCCAGGGAAGTGAAAACTGCAAATATTTACTCTGACTTCAAAGGGAGCCTGGGAAGGAAGGGGGGAGGGACGGACGGAGGGGGCAGAAGGCTGGAGCCTGGGAAGGGAGAGAAGGAGGGGCAGAAGGAGGGGGCCTGGGAAGGGAGAGGAGGAGCGGGACGGAGGGGCAGAAGGAGGGGGCTTATCTGGCTGCAGTGGCAGAGAAGAAGGTGCCAAAGCCGATGCCTCTGGATTAGTCACAGGATGAGCCCTGAGAGTCCACGGGGAAAGGGCCTGTTCCACTCCGTGTGCGGATGGGGTGCTCCAGGAAGCGGGGGGGCAGGGGGTGCCAAGGGAAGGGAGCTGCTGAGCGGGTGGGCACAGCCCTGGCTCTGGGGGAGCCGAGGATTCCGTTGACCCTCTCCTGCTCGGCCATATCCCTGTCAGCCCAGCCCTGGCCCTTGGGGCTCAGGCTCCCGGATGCGGGAAGGAGGGCCCCGTGTTGCCGGCCCCTTGCCTGGGAAGGCGCAGTGAAGTCAGGGCTGGTGCACGTGGGCCTGCTGTGCTGACGGGCACAGGGCAGAGAGGAGACTATGTCTGGGGTGGCTGGCAGGGGAGGGGGAGCCCTGACCTTGGGTGAGGAGGCAGGAAATGGGGCTGGAGGCGGAGGGGACAGCACAGAGCAGCCTGGGCCTGGTCACAGGACTCACCTGGGGCAAGAAAAGCCGAGGCTCCTCAGCACAGGCCACACGGAGGCGCCTGCTGGGATGGGTGATGGAGTCTGTAATCTGGGCTGTTATTAAGGGTAATGACCTGTCAGTCACACCCATTGGAGCTGGCGGCCTGGGCCTGGGCTTTATGCCGTTGGGACACAGACCCCTCTGCAAGTCCGGTGCCTCCACTGAGTCCGGGGCCCTGCCACGGGGGGGCTGCCCTGTGTGTGCAGGGCCTGCACGCAGTAGGTGCTCAGTACATGTTTGTGGAGTGAAATGAAAGCAAGAATGAAGTCGGGACACAAAACCTCAGCCTCCATGAACGACCCTTTCAGCCAGGGCCCTGGCCACTGTGCCCAGAGTCCGCCTCCAGGTGAGAGGCTCCGACGGGTGGACACCCCCTCGGCCCTCCCCTCTCCTGGTGAAAGTCACCGCCCGGCGCCAGGTCGGCTGTTCAGGATGGAAGGTGGGGCTGGTCAGGACGGGCGGCGCCTCCCCCTGCCCTACCTGCCTCAGAGGGGACCCTGGACACACTGAACTCCCCAGGGCCCTGGCTCCGCTCCTGCTCTTGGCGGTTCTGGGCCTCGACCCTGAGCTGTGGTGCCTGAACCTGCTGTGCCGTTCGTCCCCGACTCAGTGGCCTCAATGTTCTCCTTCAGAGGGCTCATTTCTCTCTCCGTGAATTTATTCCTGTCCCTGTGCTTTGCCGGTACCGAGAGCGGTGATGTCGGCCCGGCAGCTCCTGGTGGGAGGGCGGAGGGGGCCGGGCCACGGGAATTGTACGGAATGTCCAGGAGAGAATCGGCTCCTGGGTCATGAGGGCTTGTGGCCTGGCAGCTGACGGCGGGAACGCATGGTGGGGAAGAAGGGACTCGGCCACCTCCCTTTCCAAGCCAGCGGGTGTCCAAGCCGGCTTCTCCCAGGATCTCCGGCGGCAGCCTGACTGTGAGGCCTCTGGCCCAGCCCCGCCCGCCCGGTCTCGGCTCACCTTCTGCGCCCTGCGCTTGTCCGCTCTCTGGTTCTGGTGGTAGATCCGGCTGAAGTTGGAGACGATCACGGGCACCGGCAGGGCGATGACCAGGACGCCGCTCAGGGAGCAGATGGACCCGAATATCTTCCCGGCGATCGTCTTGGGCACCATGTCCCCGTAGCTGAGGGGGGAGAGCAGGTGTGAGGAAGAGGGGCCGTTTGGGAAACAAGTCGGGCTCCCCTGCCAATCATTCACTCATTCACTCATTCATTCAGCAGCTGCTGAGGTGCCTCGTGTGTCAGGTACTGAAGTAAGACCTGGGAATGAACAAAGCAAACAAGATCCTTATGCCCCTCGAGCCAACATCCTACAAGGGCAAGGCCACAAACAGGAAGTGAATTCATGAAAGCACCTCGACCTGTGGTTACTTCCATGAAGGGAAGAGACACAGGTGCCGCCAGGGAGGGGACTGTGGGCAGGAACCGCCGCGGGAACATTTAAACTCATCTTAAAGGGGAAGCGCGTGCCGAGCCGAGGGAACAGACAGCACGGAGGCCTGAGGTCCAAGGAGCTTAGCTGGTTCTAGAAAAGGTTAAAGAGCCAGTGGGGCTGGAGGGAGGAAGGGAGTTATACAAGGGGGGGAGGGGAGGCAGGCAGGGGCCCGACCGCACGGAGCACGAAGAGCCACGGATGAGCCTTAACCAGAGAAGCACCATGGTCTCACTTATGATACTGGCATGTGCCAAACCCACCTGCCGACCGAGACTCCTGCCTTAGAAAGCACTTCGCACACTGACCTCACAGCCCCAGGAACTGCGAGCCTGGCGTCCTCGCTCCCATCACAGATGCAGCGTGAGGCTCCGAGGTGCCCTCGTTTGGGTACAGCTGGGAGGAAACCCACTTGCTTTCATCTTTTCTAGAACCCGCACTGAGCGAGGGCGGACCACCAGCTCTGAAACTCGGCCTGAGGGCCGGGAAGCCATTTCGGGACAGAGCCGCTCTGAAGTGCTTCACTTGGTCATGGCGGCAGCTGCCCCAAGACCGTCAGCCCCCGCAGCCAGAGCCTCTCCTCCAACCAGTGACTCTCCACAGCGGTAAGCGTTTAGCCTCTTTAGTGAGATAATTGAAAGATTATTAAGCGAAGAGCAAACAGGTGCGACTCCTTCGGGAGAGCCAGAACAACAACGCCCGGCTCAGGGGTCTGGACGAGAAACAGGCTTAGGATGACCAGGAATCGTTGCTGCTGAAACAGTGAGGCTCAAGGTCGCTTGTCCTGAGAGGGGACCACGGAGTCCTGGGCTCCACAGAGATGTGGGGGTCGGGGGGAGAGCGGAGAGCCAGCTGGGAAGAATGAAGTCCTCACCTGTGAGCACTGAGGGCTCTGGGAGGACAGGCCGGTGGTTGGCACGTATTTGCTGAGCGAACACATGATCTCGTTTAAGCCTCCCTCCCTGTGAGTCGGCTCCTGTCTCGAGAACGGCCTTCCTTCTCCTTCAGTGTCCAGGCCCTTTGTCCCGGGCAAGCTGTCAGCCATGTCCCTGATGTTGAGGCTGCGATAGGTCCTCTGGGGACCCGGGTCCAGGTCTGCCTTCTCTGCCACGTGCTCAGGGGCGTGGCTGAGGACTCGGCTTCTGGAGCTGGAGACCTGGGCTCAAGACCCGCCCAGCTCCACCAGAACACGAACGCATGACGTTGGACCTGTGTCCTTGTCTATAAAGTGAGTGGCCTAGGTCCTAACCCTGTAGCGACATACACAGCTCTATAAACAAGAGGTGCTGCTACTCTTGCCCAGGCATCCTGGTAACCATGGTCTCTGTTGCTGACCTTGGGACACAGCTGGTTGTCCCAAGTTCAAGTGCTCCCAGTGGCGAGGACGGGGCTGTCCTACGGAGGTGGGTCGTGTTAGCCGGAACCGACTGAAAGACGGACATCGGGCCGGTGACCGTGGACGTAAACGAAGCGAGGCAGGAACGTGTAAGAAAGTGCCCGGGCTCCATCTCAGAGCGATCGAGCGGGTGGGGATGCTGAGGGCAGCGGAAAGGTTGTCCCCCCACCCCCGCCCCCGGCAGAGAGGACGGGGAGGGAAGCTACGCCCACCATGGGGCAGATGGTCTGCTGGCAAGAGAAGACAGAAACAGAACAACTCAGCTCCTAGGCGCGCCTGGCCTTCTCCACGGAGAGCAGGCTCTGTCTGGGGAAGGCTGGGGCGAATGTGGGTACAGAGGAGCTTGAGGGAGGGGACAGGGGCGCAGGCCAGTGCCACCTGGGTCCCACCTGAGGGAGGAGGAGCGTGCAGATCGGGTCAGGGGACCGCCGCCATGCTCGGCGAGCAGTCACAGCGCCGCGGAGAAATGCCAGGACCAGAGAAGGAAACGGGTGTATCGATGTTTGTAAAGAAGGGGAGAGGAGCTAAGAAACCACGGACCAGCAGGCTTGCCCTCCATCAACTCTGCCATCAGGTTGCCGGCGGGATATGAGAGCCGATGAAGGGGGCAGCTGGCAGACACGGGAAATGAGTTGTATTGTGCACCAGGCACGGATCCTCCCAAATGAACCCCCATTCTGGTTTTGAGAGGGTTCACCTGCTGGTGGATCAGGAGACTGCTGCTGTCCTACTGCGTCATGATTTTGGCAAGATGTGTTTGTTCTTGGCCCAGTTCTTTCTGCCCTTGGCAAGCGGGAGGAAGGTGGTGGGGACGGCAGTGGCTGGTGGGGGCTGGACAGCCATCTGCAGGCTCCTGGCCCTTCTCAGAGACCACCACGGTGGGTGCTCGGCCAGCAAAGGAAGCTCAGGTTCCCGTGTTAGAAGGGTCCCCAGAAAGAATGGGCCTGACGTGAGGTCTCCCATGGCATGTTCCAGGATTTTCCAACAGCGTGTACCGAGCCCGAGGGAGGCAGCCTGGCCTCATGACAGAGACGAGGCTGGCGTCAGATCCGGGGTTAGTTATCTACCTAATTCCGGGGGCTGGGATGATTGTGAGAGAATTTAGGAGCAGGCCTTGGTGGGAACAGTAAATCCTCTATGAACAGCCAGTGTGGTGGCACCTACTGAATCTGGGAACGGTGTGCCTCCCCGATTAGGACATCAGCTCTGTCCAGAGCTGCTGGTCCTCAGAGGAGCCGCCACGTCTCCCTCTGTCCCTGTCCCCTCTGGTCCCAGCAAGTTCGGAACTGGGCACCTGCCTCAGGCGGGGACAGCGCTCCCACCACGGAGAACCTGGCAGGGCCCCCTGGACCCATTTTCTAACAGCTCTATGGAGACATAATTTACACACCATAACATCTGTCCATTTAAATTGCACAATTCAGTGGCTTAGTGTGTTTACAGAGCCTAATTGTGGAACATTTTCATCACCTAAAAAGGCATCTCACAGCACAGCAGTCGGTGACCTTTCCACGCCCACCACAGCCCAGGCGACCACTAATCTACGTCCTGTCTGTGGATTTCCCTCTTCTAGACATTTCTATCAGTGGAATAGGAGCATGTGACCTTCGCATCCGATTTCACGTAGCGTCACATGCTCAGTGTCAAGCCCATCCATGTGGTAGCGTGTCTGTATGGACAGACAGCATCCCGCTGAATGGATAGACCACATTTTGGTCATTCACTCATCAGCTGATGGCCATTTGGGTTGTCTCACTTCTTGGCTATTATAAATAAACTCTGCTACGGAAAGTTGTGTATGAGCTTTGGTGCGGACTGAGCTTTCATTTCTCCAGGAGTCCGCTGTGACATGTTTAACAGTGTGCGGGCCGGGCAGACTGCTTTCTAAAGTGCCCGCACCATTTTAGAAATCCGTTAAAGATTGGGCGTGCCAGCAATCCGTTAGGGCTCCCATTCTCTGTCTCTTCACCAACACGGTGACTACTGCCTTCTGATCCCAGCCATCCCAGCGGGTGTGAAGGTATCTCACTGCATTTCCCTGGTTGGCTAATGAGGTCGGGCACCTCTTCCCCTTCCCTGGATTTTCACTCTTGAGACCAGATCAACCTCCTTCGAAGAAGTTGAAGCTGCAACAAACAAGGCTCCGGGCTGCCCACAGCCATGCTTTCTGCATCTGGGAGGGAGCCAGGCTGTCGGTAGAGCGGGAGCCAGCTGACACGCAGAAGGGGGTGATGGGAAGGGAAGTCTGATGACGTTTGGGTTCCTCTGAATTCTCTCTGAGGCCCAGCTTCACTTAGCCTTTCCTGCAGCTCAATCCCTCCTTGACTCTGCAAGTTATTATGTTTGTTTAACCTTCCGTTTGGATCCCATGATGGTGATGATATGATGGTGATGACAAGCTACTGCTGCTTTCCCTAAGCAAGCTCTTCATTTCTAAACGACAGCGACTGCGGGTCAAACCTGCCGGGCAGTGTTGACCACTCACTACCCAGCAGCTGACTGCAGTGGCCATGGCCGCGAGGGGAAGTGCTCCCCGGGGGCCCCCTGGACAGTCCTAATGGCATCTATGGCCTATTTTCTCTGTGGAACGTGAGCAAAGTGAGGCGTGAGAAAAAGAAAAACAAAAAGCGTCTTGGGCTCAGACAGTATTTGAAGCTGTCCCCTTACTCCCCTTTTTGCCTTCCTCCTCTCATGCCAACCAGGGCTCCGTCCTCCCACCTCTTCCTGCTCTGTGCCCGGGGAAGGCAGGGGCAGGAAGGCCCCTCCTGGAGGTGACGCAGGTGCAGGTGGCTGCTGTCCCTGGTGAGGGCGGGGGGGCGGGGGTGCGGCTCAGGGGCTCCGGCTCTGCTTCCCACCTCTCCCAGCATCCTCGGATCCGAAGTGACGTCCGGGCCACAGGCGCAGGGACGCTCACCCTCCTAACATGGAAGGCTAATTAATTTGCATTCAGGCTTAGGGATAATTAAACCTTTTCTCTGAACTGAAGCTGCACAAACCACCCGCCTTGTACAATTAATTGCTGCCTTTACTTCCTCCTCCAGGTGCTGAGAGATAAGCGGGAGCTGAGCTCCCATCCGATCCTGTCTCGCTCAGATGGACAGGGCTGCTGTCCAGTGGCCCGATCTTTCCTGGAGGCCGGGCACGGTGCTGGGGGCCAGAGGCTAGGGCCCAGCCAAGGACACGTGCCCACTCCTGACAGGCACGCTGTTCTAGAAACCACCTGAGCCCATTCTCCCAGTCTCAGTCCCCGGAGACTTGTCCCATGGACCCCTCCACCTTCTTGGGAGTGGAGGTGACAGAAACAGCCGTGAAACAGCATGGTCAGTCCCCACGCTCCTTCAGAGACTTGTCCCCCAGGCCCGCACCACCTTGGCCCCAGGCCCCAGGCCCCAGTCCCGCACCACCTTGTCCCCCAGGCCCCAGTCCCGCACCACCTTGTCACCTGAGCCCATTCTCCCAGTCTCAGTCCCCGGAGACTTGTCCCATGGACCCCTCCACCCTCTTGGGAGTGGAGGTGACAGAAACAGCCGTGAAACAGCATGGTCAGTCCCCACGCTCCTTCAGAGACTTGTCCCCCAGGCCCGCACCACCTTGTCCCCCAGGCCCGCACTGCCTTGTCTGCTTCTCTTTGCCCATATGTTCATCACAACAGCTGTCTGCTGGGGCGGCCTCTCCGCCTTCCACCTCCCTGGCCAGCCAGCCCTGCTCAGAACGGGGGGGCTGCCTCAACTACAAATGGAGCACGGGCCACGACGGCCTCTGGTTAGTGCCAGGGTGGGAGGGAGGCACTCCCCAGGGGGATGGAGCACTGGGTTGAAGTCGAGGAGGGGACAGGGAGCTGAGACGCAGAAGCTGGGGTGGGTATGTGCCAACAGGCCGATCCCTGGGGACCGTGTGCTGCTGGTGCAGGCCTTGTCTGAAGGTCCAGTCCTGATTCTTCCCGCGCCCCAGGGGATGGCCATGGAGTCGGCGACAGACAGAGGTGGGCAAGAGGCAGAGACAGGGCCAGAGGAGCCAGCCCCTGCCGGGCAGAGGTGCCAGCGATTTGGCTGCTTGGCCCAGTGTACAGCCACCAGGTGTCCCCACTCACCACAGCACTGCGCCCTCCGCTGCCCATGGCAGATCCAATGCCTTGCTAGGTCTCATCGCCCCCCCTGGACCCCGTGTGGGCTAGCACCCGCTCCCTCATGGGGGTGCCTCTTCCCCGCCTCCCCCAGCCCCACCCTCCGAGGCCCAGGAGACTCCCTCCTCTGCCCACGTCATCTGGACGGCACTGAGTCCCGCGTCTGACTCCCAGACGCTGTCAGGGTCGTGCAGGGCTTCCAGGTGACAAGCGCAGCCCCAGCCGCGCTCGGGGTCCTGTCCACGCTGGCCTTTCACTGTCTACCCCCAGGGGCTCCCTGCACAGGCTGAGGGTCAGCCAGGCTCCGCCTACAGCTGAGAGCCCTCGGGCAGTCACAGCTCCCGGGCCTCAGTTTACCCTCCTGAAAATGGCATCGCAATGACCTACCCAGCAGGGCTGTCCTGGAAGTCACACCTGTAAAGGTTCTTTATAAACCGTGGGTGGTTTCATAAAGATGAGAGAGTTTACTATGTGTGTGTAAACTACAGTCATACACACATAATTAGCTGTAGTTATATATAAACCTGGTGTCGTCCTATGACTATATGTAACTAGTTATAACTGAGCCCTCAGTTATTCTGCATGAGACAGCCTGGTCACCTCGGCTGCTCACACTGTCGGGTTACCCATCACCCCCACTCTGGGTCATCTCAGACCCCCAGCTCCAGGACAACCAGACAGAACCGAGACGGGACAGGGCAATGGCCCGCCTCCCCATGCCAGGCCGCAGTGTGGGGAGCAGGTGGGGAACTGGCCAGGGGGCACAGAGAGGAGAAGCTGGGAGCTAGCCTGTGGGGGTGGGGGGGGGGGGGGGCGGGGGGGGGGGGGGGGGGGGGCGTGCTGGGAGGGCAGGGAGCCGCTCAGTGTGGGTGACAAGGAGAAACGCTGTGTTTTGATTAGTAAGAGCCTACAGAATCTAACACTCTGGCCTCGCCTGCTTTGTTTCAACAACAGAAAATCATTTTTCTAGACTCAGAAAAAGTTGTGTCACGCTTCCTCCGTGTGTGTGTGTGTGTGTGTGTGTGTGTGCGCGCGCGCGCACGTGTGCACGTGTGCTCGAGCACTCATTAGATGGAGGGTTCGCCAAGAACAGGGGCCCAGGTCTCAGTTAAAGCTATTGCTCGGTTGGTGGCCTTTGCATCAGGCACTGGGGACTCCAAAATGATCAGGACGGGGCCGCCTCCTGCCCTCAGGACGGCCCGGCTCCAGGCAGCCGCAGGCACGACTGTGGCGCCCGCAGCCCGGCCTGTACAGGGCCCTCTCCATCACTGATTGGTATCTGGTCCGGCCACAATGGCTATTCATGGCCCTGCCTGGCCTCCAAAGGCAGCACCGGAAATTTCAAGCAAGAATCCGCTTCCTGGCCCAGCGTTGCCCAGGGTGGACAGGATATTACTGAGATGGGGCTGGATGTGCCCAGTGGTCTCTCGTCTGCCCTTTCTCCCCCTGATGCGGGGCAGGGGGGGCGGAATAGGGGGGCTTTGCGGATCGGCTCCTGGCTCCTCCTTGAGTAAACTGGGTGAGTCCTGGTCTCTTCCTGCCCTTCTAGCTTTCATCTCCGTCCTCTGATCTGGGGTTTGGTTGGATGCCTGGGCTCAGTGGCCATTGGCCATTCGTCTCTGCCGGGTCTTGGTCCCACAGATGGGCCTTTCCCTCCCCGGAGAGGCAGGTCCCTCCTGCTGAGACCACACCTGGGGAGCAGTGGCTCCTGGTCACCCTGAGATCCGGGAGGGGGCACTGGAAGGAGCTCCACCCACTGTGCCCGAGTCTGCACCGCTCAGGCCCCGGGGCACAGGCTGGCACGCCCTGAACTCTGCCTTCTGGCTGGAGGGACGGCAGGTGTCTGAGAACTGTCCCTTCTGTTCCCAGAATGATCTACAGCCAATTAGCTGAGCCCAGGACGGTGGAGAATGCCTGTCTCCAGCCCCGGAGCCAGCAAGTCCGTGTTTCCTGGAGAGGGTGGCTGACCTCCCAGGACCCAGGAGCTGGCTTGCGGCTGCCAGCCCCAGGCTTTCATAACAGAAAAGGCCAAGGAACCCTGGCGGAATGGCTAAGAGAAGAGGACTTGGCCATAGCTTTTCCCAATGTGAATGGGAATTTCTGTGCAAGAGCCGGACTTTCCCTGGAGTCTCACAGATCGGGGTCTGTGCTGCGAAGGGCTGTGGCAGCTGGAAAGGGGGCAAGCTAGGAAGTGGGGGTTAAAATAATCGGTCTCAGCACGTGCACCCCCTCCAGCCTCCGCCTGTCACTCCTCCAGCTGCCAGGGCCCCAGGCAGGCTGACTCACCGGCTGGGCTGACACCTTCCAACACCACAATCCACATCCAATTTAAGCCGACTTTTTCCGTATAAAACTGTTGAGTAAGGGGAGAGGGGATGTGACGGTGACCGCGGGAGGCCCAGTTCCATCACTGGGTGTGAGTTTCAGCTGGAACTCTCTCCTCTGCTTCCCTGTCCTCTGCTCGGTGGGTTTGGTGACCTCGGAGTTACCTGCTCTGGGGAAGAGGAGACTCATGTTCGCTGAGTGGGGCAGGTGGGCCAGGCCCAGGGTTTTACACACACAGCTCCAGGAGCAAACGGGACAAGAGCGGCCAAAGAGTTGGTACAAAACCAGAAAAGGCTGTACTAATAGGGGAGTGACATACTGTTGCTGTTTGCTGCCCAAGTCCCAGCAACCCTGACAGGGCCTGGCACATAGTAGGTGCTCAAGAAACATGCTGAATGAATGGGCCCTGGGTTACTTGGGAGGTGTCTGTCCTGCAGCTCTGGCTCAGGGAGGGGAGTGGAAGGGGAGGGTGAGCCGGTGCTTGGTCCCTGGGTAAATGCCGTCCTTATTCACGAGCCAAACTCACTCCCAGGGCCATCAGTGTAAGGGATGGACAACCTGGGCAGGTCCCTTCTCCCTCGTATCGGCTGCAAGGACTGAGGGGTGACTGTGCTCCCTTAAGGTGTGACTGAAGTTCTATTTTTAATTTCCCCTGGAGGGACGTTACTCACCAGGAATAGGTAGCGA
Organism: Myotis brandtii; assembly: GCF_000412655.1. Taxonomy (NCBI): domain Eukaryota; kingdom Metazoa; phylum Chordata; class Mammalia; order Chiroptera; family Vespertilionidae; genus Myotis; species Myotis brandtii. The sequence continues at coordinate 3,503,176 of NW_005354632.1, read as the reverse complement.
CACTGGCATTTTTCTTTGAGAAAATTTTCTAGAGAATTTGGACTCAGAATCGCCCCCTCCCTGGGCCCAGCAGGGTGACTCCACAAAGCTGAGAGGCGGAGACGGGCAGCGACTCCGGCCCTGGGACCTGCAGTGTCACGGCCTGTCCCTCTGAGTGTCAGTCTCCCCAGTGGGTGGCAGTGC
>NW_005354632.1:3502492-3502967 GCF_000412655.1 Myotis brandtii | reverse complement strand
GCGGGGAATGCTCCTATGGGCGGCACTACCCCCTCCTACCCTCATCGGGTGAGGTGACCCCCGGCCTCTGGGGCTCCGGCTAGAGGAGAGCAGGGAGCTCAGCGGGAGGCCCTCAGGTGGGGCACGGATGGGAAAGAGGGGTCGCAGGGGCCCCAGATCACCCCCTGAACCCCAGCGAGGGTCAGAAGTCAGAAATTCTGGTGCCAGCCCTAGCAGACTACAGTCCTCCCAGCCCACTTAATGCACAACCCAATTTAGTTTCCCTTTAAGAAATTACGTGTTTTTAAAAAATACATGAAGAGCTGGAAAGGAGCCATGGCAACGAGGAGGCTGAGCAGCAGGGCCGAGGCCACGCCTTTTCTCCCTCCGAGGCTGCGTGTCCAGGTCAGGCCCGCCCGACCCTCCTCCCACCACCTCGCAGGTGCACACGGTGCTGTTTGTCGGGAACACGGGGCCAGCAGGGGTGGCAGCCCTC
>NW_005354632.1:3493717-3502293 GCF_000412655.1 Myotis brandtii | reverse complement strand
CTGCTCGGGGTGCCTCCCCGCCGGGCGCTGGCTCTGTCTGGGTCACGGTGCCTTTATGCCAAAGCACAAGCACCGGAGCAGCGCCAGCTGGTGGCCCTCGAGGTCCAAAAGGTTGGCGACCGCCGCACTGGAGGACTCGGCCGTGCAGCTTCCTCTTGCCTCAGGGGATGTGTCTGACCCTCAGGGCCTGGATGGCAGCACCTGGACTAGAATCCAAGCGGGGGGTGGGGGGTTCCAGGCTGCACTCACAGAAACTGCGTCCTGCCCTCTGGGAGCCAGCTCAGTTCCTTGGGGCCAAGCTGACTTGTAGGCAGCCCCTTTGGCTCTTGGTAATTTCATTCATCAAAGAGCCAGTGCTGTTCCCTCCCTCCCTCCTCTCCTTTTCCATCAGCCATTTCCCTGCTTGGCATTTCTGGCTCGTAAGCACCACTGCCCCAGAGGTCACGAAGGTGGTGGAAGGAATGTCTGGGCTCCTGCATGACCTCACACAGGACAAACTTCCTCCCGCTTTTCTTGGCTTATCCCCTCATCCCACAGCAGTCTATGCGGAGGAGTGACCATCACTCCATTTCTCATTTCTCTGAGGAAACTGAGGCTCAGAGAGTCTAATACTCGCACAGAGCTGGGCGGGCTGGGCAGGATGTGAACGCTGCTGCAGGGGAGGGCGTGCAGCCCAGCGCTCCTGCCTCTCTCCTGGGGGACGCTGTCCCGCCCAGGCCTCTCCCTCCTCTGTCTTATTCATGGAAAGAGCGGGACATGTCAGGGTGAGGGTGACCCTCAAGCCCCTGGGGAAGATGTGGATGCTCAGACCCCGGTTCTCCCAGCAGAACCGCATGTGCTCTCAGTGTTTCACTCCTTCCTTCCACCAACATTCACAAGGGGCGGGGAGGCCAGGGAGGAACAACCTGACTCTTACCAGGGCGGGGTTTCCCCTCTGCTCTCCTCCACCTGATGCATCAACTGTGCAGCCGCCAGGCCTTTTCACATCCCCTGGAGACCGGACTGAGCCCAGGGCCAGGTGCAGGGGAGGGACTGCAATGCGCTCCAGGCCTCCTGGGTGCGGTGAGACTGTGCATGGCCCCTGAGTTCACCCTCTGGCTCCAAGCCCTGGGCTGGCTGCTCAAGGGGTGCCCTCACTGTCTCCCTGGGTGCACAGGGCAGGTCTGGGCCTGGCTCTCTGCACAGCCCTCCCAGGCTCACACCCCAGGTACACGAGCCTCGGGCTCTGTCCCCTTTGGGGGAGATCCTGGGCCAGAGAGCCTTCAAAGACCCCTTTCTTTCTTGCTTTTTTTGTTAATCCTCACCCAAGGCTATTTTTCCATTGATTTTTAGAGAGAGTGGAAGGGAGAGGGAGAGGGAGAGGGAGAGACCGAGAGAGAGAAAGAGAGAGAGAGGGAGAGAGGGAGAAACATTGATGTCAGAGACATCAATTGGTTGCCTCTCACATGCGCCGGGATTGGGCCTGTAATGGAGGTACATGCCCTTGATTGGAATTGAACCCAGGACCCTTCAGTCCTTGGGCCGACGCTCGGCTAGGGCAAGACCCCTTTATTTTGTCTTTCATCTCTGAGGGGCAAACTCAGGACAAGAAGTAGCTTGAACCCAGACAGGCCTTTGCTTTTCAGGAAGGCTCACACGTCCCCCGTGTGGCCACACGGAGCACACACAGCCTCTCACTTGCACACACCCACACGCGTGTGCACTCACGCCCCCTCTGCCTGTGCTTGGATTCTGCCGGGGTGGAAGCAGTGAACTGCACAGAAGGTCTCACCGCCGAGGAACTGGGAGGAAAGGAAGGCACAGCCTAACTGGAATCCAGATTAGACATGAAACCAAAAAGACCCAGGACCTACCGGGAAAAGCTCATTAATGCTCTGTTCCCCTCCTCATTAAGCAAGAGCTCGCTCATAAATATTCATAGAATTCTAAAGTAAGAGCGAGGTTGAAAGTTAAGTTAATGCACAACAATGAAGGCTGCTCACAGCTCTTGAGCAGCCTGACCCGGCTCTTGTCTCACAGAGCAGAGATCTGGGGGCTGCTGGTCCCCCAGAGGGCAGGAGAGGGGAGCAGGTATTGGGACAAAGTGTCCAGGAGCAGACTGCCCTGTCCCCACCCTCAGGTGCCTGTGAAAGCACTCAGAGGCCCTGCTGGCCGCTGGGGCTGAGACGCGCTGGTTAGGGGAGGGTCTTGTCCTCCCGTGCCCATCACCGGACACCCCATCTTTCTTTTTAAAAATATATTTTTATTGATTTCAGAGAGGACGGGAGAGGGAGACAGAAACATCAATGATGAGAGAGAATCACTGATCGGCTGCCTCCTGCATACCCCCCACCAGGGATCGAGTCCACAACCCGGGCGTGTGCCCTGACTGGGAATCAAACCACGACCTCCTGGTTCATAGGTCGACACTCAACTACTGAGCTACACCGGCCGGACTCTTTTATCTTTTTAATTTCGGCTCTACTGGGGTGTAATTGATAAAACAGTAAAATATTTGGGTGCATCATGGTCTGATATCTGTATACACTGTGAGAGGACTGCCCCATCTAGTTAACACTCATCCACTCACACGTTTACATTTTTTCGGTGAGAATGTTTAAGTTCTATTCTCTTAGCAAATTTCAATGACACGGTGCAGCGTTATCAACCCTAGTCACTCCCCATGTTCCACATGAGGTCGTCAGACCTGACTCATCTTGTACCTGAAGGTTTGAGCCCTTGTTCCACTTCTCCCTTTTGCCACACCACACCCCGCAGCCCCTGGCGACCACTTTTCTAGTCTGTTTCTGTGACTGTGTCTTTTAAAAATTTTTAGATTTCACATACAAGTGATACCACGCAGTGCTTATCTTTGGCTTCTTCCAGGCGGCCCCCCGTCTTAAAGTGAAGTAGCCGTAACCAGAGAGGAGGTCCTGCTGCGCCACGCCACGCCATGCCACACCACGCCAACCCACACCACACGTCCCTGGGCACGTCCCACCACCCGCCAGCCTTTCCCCAGGACCTGGAAGGCTCTCACCGCCCTGGAGCCTCCTCCGGGGTCTGGCCCCACCTCTCCTTGCTCCTGAGCTCCTGGCTCCAATACACTGCAGCCAGATTAATTTTCTTAAATGCGGGTTTAATTGCATCACTCCTTGTAGAAAACATTCATTGGCTCCCCACTGACTATGAATTGAGTGCAAATGCCTCACGTTCCGTGGTCCACACGCTCCCTCACAGGCTAATCACCGTGCCTCATTCACTTCCCGGCGCTCCAGCCAAGTGGAACGGAGCCCTTCCCCAGGCGAGCCCTGTCCCTTCCTGCCTCCAGCTTGTCAGGGGGCGCCCACTTCCCGGGATTCCGTCCCCTGCACCGTCTGCCCGTCAAACCCCTATCCGTTCCCAGGCCTGTTTCAAATGTCATCCCTTCCCTGAAACAAATCCTGTGTCCCACAATCAGGGAATTTGGCTTGAGCCTCTGCTGTGCTAATACCTGAGCTGCTGTCATTCACTGAACTGCAGGCCTGTTGTTATTACATAGCACGTGCGCATGCTGTTGCTATTAGCTGGACTGCGAGACCAGGGGCACACATCTATGCAGTCAGCTAATAGGAATAATGAGAATGACAGTAGGCAGTTAGACAGGAGCAGAGCCGGAGCAAGGGGCCAGGCACAGAAGGTCACCAGGCGGAAAAGCCCTGCTGCCTAGCAACAGGCAAAACTGGGAAAACAAGTATTGTAGGGTGGGACCGTGCCGCCAGGGTGACCATTCCTCCCCTAGCACATCACAGGTCATGAGGCTTAAGACCCCCGCCACACACACACCTTTCACGTCGCTGGTCATATGCTTCGGACCCTCCCTGACCTCTCCTCCCTGACATGTCACTAGTCATGCGGTGGAGCCCCTTAGAGGAGGAGCGGGGGTGGAGAAAAGCCTCATAGGACTCCAGACAAGCCCTTGCACTGCACTCCCTTAAGCATTAAGCCCTCGGAACAATTGGGTTCTGATCCGCATCACGTGATCTTAGGAACCAAGCCTCGGATCTGTTGTCCACAGAGACGGGTTTTGGTCAAACGAGGGAGAACATCTAGGCCTCAGTTGTGTTCCGGCTCCAGGCCCAGAAAAGCAGCAAAACCAGCTGAAGCAGCAAGTCCAGCTGCAATGACCAGTGACCCCACCCTGATGCCAAGCCATCAGCAGAGCTCAGGAGCCTGAAAGGACACCCCCCTGAGACCTCCCCTGCAGTCCCCGCCTTTGGACAACAGATAAAACCCCTTAAGACCAGGACCCAGCGTGCACCCTCTTCTCTCTCTCTTGAGCACCCCCATGCCGTTCCTTCCCCCATTCTTCCCTCAAGAGAGGGGCAGGGGACAGGTTCTCTCTAGCCTCCTGCTTGTTCTGACTTGTAGCCTCCAGAACTGTGTGAGAATAACTTCCTGTTGTCCTAAGCCACCCCTGTGGTGGTGCTGTTAAGCAGCCCCAGGAAATACCCACAGTCCCCCAGGGCGTGGGAACGCCTGGCTTCCCACCTCGTGAAGGGCAGTGGTGAACTCCCCTCTGAAATCCTGAGGGGTGTCTGGGGGGCCAGGCGGGGTGGGCATGGGGCACTGAGGTGTGTCCCACAATTGGTGAGGGCCTTGAAGGACCCGCATCCTAAGCAGGCAGTGTGTGTGCCTCCCCCTGGTCTCTTCTCTGAGCTTCTTTCATCAGTTTCAAACAAGGGACAGTGGTCAAAGCCCCCGTTGTCCTCCACTGGAGCGGCTCTGGTCCCCCCACAATAAGCCTGATACACCCCATCAGAGCCCGCAGATCAGCCTGCCGGTCTTCAGGCGCCTGGGGGCTGAGCTCATTGAAAGAGTGAACGACCCCCTCTCTCTGCTCCTATTTTCAGCTCCGGTTCTCTTTTTAATGGTGCTGGGTTTACGCTTTCCAACCCGGAGAACATTTTCCTTGATGGGAAAAGCAAAAGAAAAATGGGAACTGAATAGCCTCTTTCCTGGTGGGTGCGTCACACCCTGCAAGCACTTTGTGACTGCGGCTCCTCCGGTCCTCTCTGCGACCCCAGAGCTAAGTAGGGCAGAGCTATTAGCCGCTCCGCGAGGTTCAATGACTGGCACAAGGTCCCTCAGCTAGTTAGCAGCCCAGGCGAGGCCTGAGGCATGAACCCCGGGCTGGAGACTCTTCTGGGGAATTCTGACCACAGGAGCACAAATAGCCCCAACCCGGAGGCAGCTAAAGACACTCATGTGGCCTCGCTGGGGGCGCTGCCAAGTTCACATCTGAAAGCAAAACCAAAAACAAAAGTCGAAGGCTGCTTTGCCTGTGACTAGACCAGGGGTCCTCAAACTACGGCCGAGGGCCACATGCAAATACAAATATTGTATTTGTTCCCTTTTTGTTTTTTTACTTCAAAATAAGATATGTGCAGTGTGCATAGGAATTTGTTCATAGTTTTTTTTTTAAACTATAGTCCGGCCCTCCAACGGTCTGAGGGACAGTGAACTGGCCCCCTGTTTAAAAAGTTTGAGGACCCCTGGACTAGACAAAGCTGCATGTGGCCCCCAGAGAAGGGAAGATGCAGGCTTTTTAGGGAAAGTGCCGAGGCAAACAAACATTTTGACTGGAGCTGATAGCCTCACCACAGCCAAGAAAGACAGGAATAAGTCCAGGCAAAGCTAGCAATCTGGTTGTTTGAATTTCATTTTGATTATGAGCAAAATTGAGGAATTGCCATCTTTTGGGAAAGCTGGCTTTATTTCTTCTTTAGTGAATTGTTTATCACGTCCTTGGCTCACTTTCCCATTGTGCCTTAGGGGGTTTTATTATTGATTTGTGTGAGCTCTTTATATGTTAAAGATACTAACCATTTATCGAATATTTGCTACAAATACATTTTTCCCAGTTTGACTTTCAACGTCTCGGCTCATTAGCGATCTCCCCGGTAGCCACATGGATTCCTTTAGATGCCCGTTTTCTTCCTCCCTGGAATTCTAGTTATTTTTATTGCTATTAATTTCTTTTTTTAAGAGTCTCTTATTCTTGTTGAGCTATGTTTTCTTCTAGAGTTTGCAGCCATGGGACTATAATGGCTTCACTTCTAAACTTTATTTTTTAAGATATGTTTTTATTTGTTTTAGAGAGAAAGAGAGAGGAAGAAAGAGGGAAAGAGAGAAACATCGAGCCCACAATCCGGCATGTGCCCTGGCAGGGAACCTAACAGCAACCTATGGGTGCACAGGACAGACCGCCAGGCCCGGGCCTCAGCTTTTCACTCTTTGTTGTTAATGCTTCTAGGAGTCAAAGGTCCTTCCCAGGTCGTCTCTTATGCTAATGAGCTCATAGTTTCTGAAAGGTCGGAGGCTGAAGATTCTCATTCAGGGTTTTCACAGGACAGTGGCACCTCGAAGAACCCCTACTCCTAGGAGACGTGCCTTCCAACAGTAATAACAGAACAGCTGACACTGAATGGTCACTTAAAACAGGCCCCAGTGCTTCACCTGATGACCTGGTTTGATCAACAACCCCAGGAGGCCAGCACTCTGATTCCCAGCTTTCAGATGAGAAAACAAAGGCGCGGAGTGGTTGAGTGATTTGCCCACGTGCAGGGCAGAGCTGGGAGGCACACGAGTGGGGGCTGCTGGGGAATGGATGTGCACGCAGATGACGCAGGGATTCCCGGCGTGAGTGACAACTGAGGCAGGACAGGACCGGGCAGGGAAGAGAGGGAAGGCGGCGGGTATTGCCCCGGAGACCCAGGGAGCACATGCTGGCACCCGGCTGGGCTCCAGACCCTCAGGGGTTTCATACTGCAGAGCCGTCTCGCCCGGGAATCTGGAATCCGAGTTCTTGCAGGGGCCCCAGGACATGGAGCAGGCAATTTCCACACCTGCCTACATTGCCAGTTAAGCCCTGGGGTCTGTAAGCCCAGTGAGGGCAGGGGCAGATAATCACAGTGGCAACAGTGACCGTGTAGTACCTGTCACGCACCGGGCTGAGAGCCTACGTGCATAATCTTATGCACATCCTGTAACATTCCAATGAGGCTGGTACCATTATCATACCCATTTTATAGATGAAGAAACTGAGGCTCAGAGAGGTTACACAGCTCTAACTGGCAGAGTCTGTGTGACATCAAAGTCTGTATAATATCATCACCATGTCCCTCTGCTACCCCGACCCTCGGGTGGGTGGCACTGCTAAGTCCAGCTTTCCTCTCCCTCCTGCTCTGGGACACCCGATGACCAGCAGGGCTGAGCAGAGGAGGAGAGACGGGGCTCCGAGGGACCTGGTAGGGGACCTGGCCATTATTTCTAGAGCCCTGCGATAAAGAATCAATAAGGAAAAAGATTTGCCGTTTCCAGGCTGTTCTGTTGTATCTTCTTCCCACTAATAAAAACTGGTACTGAGGAGGATTGTGGGGGGAGGGGGCACCTGGAGCAGCTCCCGGGAAGGGGAGTGGGGGCCGAGGCTGGCCCTCCACCCCAGCAAAGCCCTGACCGAGCCCAGTGATCCCAGTTCCAGCCCTGGTCTCCGGGTGCAGGTGGTCCCGGGGCGCCGACGGCAAGACCTCACAGAGGCTTTCTCCTTCTCACAGAGCGTGAGTTCCCATCATCCCTGCGGCTGCGAACAAAGGCGGAACCTAGCCTTTGCTCCTGTCTACCCGAGCTGTCTCCTAACAATTGCCTCGCTTTATGGGTTTCTGTCTCGGCTTTTCCCTTGTTACTGCTGGTGTTAGAATAGACAAAGAGAGCACATTTATACACTTCAATTCCATCTCCATTCGGTCCAGTGAGAGCCTCTGCCCTGGCTGGGCAGCTCCCTCACGTCTCCCCCAGCGACAAATGCTACCTGTGGCCTCGGGTGCTGCAAGCTGCTGCCTTGCCAGGCCCTCTGGTCCGAAGGCTCTGAGGCCTTCATTTCAGGTCACTGAGAGGGCCCGGCAAGTCCCGGCTCCCAGGCCCGTCCCAGAGGCCCTGCCTCCCCATCACCTCGGCTGAGTTTCCCCCGCCCCCTGGGCACAGCTGGGTATGAGGGGGCCTGCCCACAGTCTCTGCTCAGCTTTCTCTCCTGGTCCGATACTGGGCTCTGCTCTGTGCTCCGGCCACTCCCCTTTGCCACACCGGCCTCTGCTGGGGCTGCTCTCTGACAACGAGGTACCTGGAACCAGGGCACTCCCTCCCACCTGACCTTGAACTTTGCGATGCTCACAGCCCTCCACAGCCTCACTCACACCCCAAACCGATCCACGCTGGCCTTGACACTGGCCCCCTGGCTGGCAGAGCCACTTCTCTAACCCGCTGCTTGGCTCCCTTCCTTCCCCATTAGGCCGAGGTCTCAGCATTTATTCAGAAAACACCCTGAAGCCAGGACTACAAAGACCAATCAACACAGCTCCTGCGGGCACGTGGCTCCCGCTTAAGGCAGAAAGTCCTGTGAGCACACAGCTGACCTGGCGCTGCGAGTGCAGACTCAACGAGGAGGTGACCAGCTGCATGTGGTGTGCGCGCTTGTGTGTGGTTGGAGGCGGGGCTAAAGCAGGTCTTGAAGGAAAAGCAGGGATTCTCCAAGTGGACAAGCCTCTGATGGGTAGTGGAGG
>NW_005354632.1:3472838-3493668 GCF_000412655.1 Myotis brandtii | reverse complement strand
AATGAACGTCCCAGACAGAGGACAGAGTGGAAGAGCAAGAAGCAGTTTAGGGGTGTGGAGGGTAAGGGCGGAGACCTGGGCGGCTCAGGAAGCCCTGGTAGGCGAGGGTTGGACAAGAGGGGCATTCGGGGTGATAACAGGGACATGGCCATGGGTGCTCCTAACTAAGATGGAGAACTGTCCAGTTCTGGGGAGACAGCATTTCTGACTTTGAGACAAGTTGAGTTCGAAGCAGGTGGCAGGAATCGGAGGGCAGGTGTTGGTCCCTCTCCTCACTGGGTGACATTCTGCGCTCCCCACCGGAGCAGATGACACCTCTTACATCTCAATCTCCAGCCAGTCCTCCCTCCCAGACCCGAATGACACTGCTCTTCCACGCACCTCAAGCTCAACATGTTGCTCACCAAGCTACTTATCGTTCCCGACAAACGCGTCTCCTCGTGGTGCGCCATGTACACCCACCTGCCTGAGTCAGCAAGCTGGGCGCCACCCTGGACGCCCCCACGGCCACATGGCCTACCTCGTCCTGGATGGCGCACCTGGCCTTCTACGTTCTCTCCTGCTCATTTCTACGGCCGCTGCCCCGGTCCGCATCACTTCTTCCTTGGACCATCGTCACAACCGTCCACATTCTTCTTGCTCGGTCTAACTCCCCGCCAGCCCATCCTCTGTCGCAAACAGGGACGTCTGTACGTTCATATTTATTTACTTCCTGCTTCCCCACTAGAATGTAAGCTCCACGAAGGTGGAAACCTTCTCTGGTCACTGTCATCCCACACAAATAAAAGCTCTTCGGGGTCCTCAAGTAATTTTTCTGAGTCCAAAATGATTGAGACGTGCTTTGTTAAACTAGAAGATGTGGGGAAACATTTTTTTTAACATCAAAATGAGTATGGTTTGCGTTAATTTTATAATTAAACTAGAATTCGTGCACGGTGGGGTCGGGCCAACCCGCCTGATCGGGGGCCAATCGGGCAGGGCCGGCCCCACCCCCTGGTCAAACTCAGGTTGAACTCCTGGTCGAGGGGACAATTTGCATATTACCCTTTTATTCTATAGGCTAGGGCTTCAGAGAAATCGCAGTGAATGGATTCAGGCAGCACCCTGTTGACCTCAGAGGTTCGTAAGGCTCCCTTTTCTTTAATGCTGGCTGTGTTCACCCCCATTTCCTCCTCAGAGAAGGACAGTGGTGGAGGTAGGTGCACATCTCTTGCCCTAAATGCCAACTCATTTTTGCAAATGTCTCTGACCTCACTCCCCTCCTTAAAGGGCAGGGCAGCTAGAACTACTTCTAAGATGAGTGAAGGAAAAGGTGACCAAGGAGGGGGTCCCAGGTCCTGCTCCCTTTAAACTCTCAGCTTCCATTCCGAGTCGCTCTCTGTGTCCCCACCCCCAGAAGGCAGGGACAGAGGACAGATGTGGTGCTGGAGATAGCCAGGCTGAAGGAGGTGCGGTCCTAATGGGATAAATACATCTTTGGTAAATCTTCCCACCACGATTCTATACCTAAAAACAGCCACTCTGTGCCCATGGTTGCTATGAAGGCTGACAGGCTTCCGTATTTCTGTGGGGCCATCTCTCTTCCCTCCTCCAGCTCATCACAAGCAAACCGCCGTGGTCATCCTGGGTCCAGGCGGTAATTCAAGTTTCAGGGGCCGGTGGGAGGCAGGAGGGCAGTGAGCGAGGGGCGCGAGCCAGGAAAGCAGCAGGACCACGCATCGGCAGCGTTGCCAAACCGGCCTTGCTCCCTGGTCCCTGGTGACACATGCCCTCATCTGTATGGAGACTGAGAAGAAATGGAGGCTGTGCTCTTTGCCAGTGTTGACACCTCTCTGTTTTGCACATTAACAGGCTCACTGCTTGTCACCACGTGTGAGCCAGCCACTGCTCTGTGGAGGCTTCAAGCAAACTTGCTGGAGATCCTAGGGCCCAATTACAGCGCCCAGTGTACACTTGGGTCTTGACAGATGCTGGCATGATTAGTGCAGATCTTCCCTTGCTTGCAAGCAGCCTGGAACCCTTGCACTTGTTTTGTCGGCATCTGACGTATCCCTAATGAGTGGCCTTTCCCAGGGTGGCCCAGAGGGGCAAAGGCTCGGTGACAAGGAGCTCGAGGCCCAGGAGGAAAGGTGACTTGCCTGAAAATAGACTTCAAGCCTGTAACAAGTTCTTGGTTCTGTAGGAATCATGCTCAAAATAAGAAATTCAAACAGGTCAGGGCAACAGCAGCCAGCCAGCCAGCCAACATTTGTTGGAAGAAGAAAAGAGAACAAATTAAGGGGAGCGCTGTCCAAATGCTGGTGGTGCTGATCCCTGGCACCGCAGCTCTGCCTTCTGCCACCCACACAGGAAGGCCAGGAATCCAAAACAGACTCTCCCAGTATCACTTTGTTTATCAATTTCTTAATCTGGGGGTGGGGGGCAACTCCCCAAATATATGACTGATAAATGGTGTGGAGGTCGGTGCTCAGGGAAGGTGGTGGGAAGTGGTAGCTGAAAACCTTTGAAAAGAACAAACTCAATCCGACTAAAGAGGCCGAGAAAGGAAAAATGAAGAAAACCCAGCAAGAAGCTGCACCAGGCAGGGCTTATTTCGGGGCGACCTGCCCGGGGCAGGGGTGGAAGGCCCTGCGCACAGGCGAGGAGCAGGTGAAGATGGTTTGAGCGCATCCTTGACAAGGTGAGAGGCCGGGCTCTGAGCCATCTGACATGGCCGCTTGGGAAGCCGTACTTCTACTTATCTCCTCTGCTACCTCACACGGGACAGAGCAAGGGTTTGACCCGTAGGGGGTTAGGGTTCTCCCTTCAGCTCTCCCTGTCCCCATGACCACCTTTCTAAGTTGGAAAAGGGGGTGAGGCCTGGGGAATGAAAGTCGCCGCTGATGCCCACTGGAATTTGGGGAGAGTTTTCCTGTGAGGAGCAGCTATCTTTAAACACCAAACAGAAGGCAGGTCTGGTCCTGGGGCTCAGATGCAGGTTCACTGCTCCTTCTGTTCAAAGGGGTTTGAAAAATAAAACCCAACAGCTTAAAAACCAGGACTCACGATGAACTAAACCTAAGGATGGTCTCCCAGCCACAGCTACTCATCTCCGTTCCCTGTGGCTAAGCAGCGACCCTCCGCCTCTGCCCTCTCCACTTACTGAGAACACACTAACCCGCTGCCTGAAGCCTGGGATGGAATTCAGAGGCCTCCTCATCCGACCTTGGTCCCCGGTGGAGCTCTCAACAGCATCCTTGGCCGCGGCCGTCCCGTCATGGGCCCTGCCATCGAGAACAAGCCCTTTCCATGCTCACCCCACAGTCCAGCGAGCTGTGCGTCTTTCTCAGGATGAAGCCGCGTCTGCCGCCCGCGAACTTGCATACCTGGGTCCTTGCCTTCTGAGGACACGCGGAGGAAGTGTGTCCCATCTTCTACAGGACAGCTCCTAAGGGGTCTGAAGACAACCACAGCCCCTCGGAGTCCTCCTTCAGGGTTCCCAGCAGGATACGGTCCATCCCCCCACCCGCCACGCTGCTCAACGGTGGACATGCTTCAGCCTGTCAATGTCTTTCTGAGAATGTGGGGCCCTGTTCTGAGTCCAGGGAAGCCAGCCACCTGCTTCCGGTGGGTACGCACCCACCTGGAGGGGCAGGCAGCGGCCTGCACCCCGGTGGCTGGGAGGAGGCCCAGTCTGTCGAAAAGGTAAGCTGAGAACTGTTTCTTGGAGAAACTCTAGGCTGATCGTCCTCCAAAGCAACCTGCGGAGACGAGGCTGTGCTGGCAGGAGACCCGGAGGGAACCAGCCAAACCTGACGAGGGTTCAACTCCTGACCTGGGAGCATCTGCACTCACACATTCACCCTGGGCCCTGCGGGAGCTCTGCTGCTTGGGGGAGGGAGGGACGGGGCGGGGGTGGAGAGAGAGAGAGAGAGAGAGAGAGAGAGAGAGAGAGAGAGAGAGAGAGAGAGTGTGTGTGCGTGTGTGTGTGTGAGAGATCCATTGTTGTTGACTTTATAAAAAAGTATTCAGAAAATCAGTGTCTGTGTCGTTTTATGTAAATCCAGACCCATCTGTCAGTATCTATTGTACCTCCGGGCTCTGTAACAATTTTTGAATACAGTGTTGTTATTTTTCTCCGAAAGCATGTGGTCACATCTTTAGAAGTCTCGGGTGTAAGGGGATTTTGGCCCAGCGCATGGCTTCATGCCCTGAAGGGTGCTGAGACTCGCACGGGTGGGTGACTTCGGTTGTCTGGGAGATGCAACAAGTCGGCAGGAACCCTGAGGGACCAGGTCGCTGGCACTCCGTCTGCTGTGTCCCTGTCCCCGGGCTGCCTCTGGGACTGGGCACTGCTCGTTGGGCCACTTGCCTTCTCCCCAGGTTTCCTTCTAAACCGCAGTCACCACAGGGTCCTCTGCAATGAGTTCCCATCTCGCTCCCCAGCCCGCTTCCCCTCCTTCCCGGTAACTGACTCCCTCTGGGCTCTGATTTTACCCAGAACCTCCTCGACTGTTAAAAGCTCCATAAAAAGTGTTTTTAAAGTGTCTGGCACGGATTATTATTCTGTCTGTACTCCACGGACTCAGCCTCCGCTCGCTGCCTCTCGGCTCTTTCCCTGCGCCTTCCAGCTTGTCTCCCACGAGGGCCTTGTCCCTACTGACCGTCTGGAGTCTCCAAGGGCAGCGATGAGGGCATTTCACTGGCAGGACCTCAGGACGGGGCCTCCGCTCACCACCACGTCCCCACGGCTGCTGAGGGGCCGATCACCACAGCAGCCACCCCTGCCCACATGCTCGCTGCGTGCACACAGTGATCTCCATTTACAACGAGGGCACCAACGGTCAGACAGCTGGGCCCGTGCGTCCGCCCCAGCCCAGCCCAGCCCAGCCCTGCTTCTCTCCACCAGCTCATGACACCGGACTCCATGCCAGAAGAAAGCCTCTGTCCCTGACTTGCCCTCGATGGCTTTGCTGTTAAAAAGAAGAGCAAGCATTTCAAATAGCGTCGTCTTGTCCTCTCCCTCAGCTCTTGTGAAGGCGCAGTCGGAAGTACACGTGTGAGGTATTTTAACAGGACAACACGCTGCCTGCAGCTGCTTTTCGTTCGGTGCACCTCCACACTGTACCCTCTCACTCACTCGGCCAGGTTGACCAAAGGTGTCCTCATCTCTATTTTGAGGACAAGGAAGCAAAGACCTGCCGGGCTTAGGGCCACACCTAGCATTTCAGGAAATGAGTGAGCAAGACCGTCACTTCCACCTGCTGGCCCTCACTCTGCATCGAAGCAGTAGCTCCCCTGGCCCAGTCTTTCGTCCAAGGTAAGTTCCCGGTCACGCCCTCATCTGATGTGAGCCTCGGAGACACTCCACACTCTTTGAAAGAAGGCGTCCTCTAAAGACCAAGGCGCAGGCCCGCCTGCCCTGGGCAGAGACCCACGCACCTTGTAGTTACTACGGGCCAGGGCTTTGCTCTGCCCCCTGGCTCTACCAGGGACTTACCATGATTTGCCCACTTTGCAGATGAGAAAACTGAGTGCTAGGAAGGTCACGTGACTTGATTAGGTTCCTAGCGCTGGCATGTGGAGAGCCTGGGACACACTTACATAAAAAATCAGTCTGGAGCCCTGACCCCCCTTAAGGATGATGGCTATGCTCTTCCCCACACGTCAGATCAAAAACTTGTTCCCGTCAGTGATGAAAACGGAAGCAAAACGAGAGGCAGGCGGCTCCATTTTCTCACCCTCCTGAGCGTGGCTCTCCACACAGGCGTGCGCTTGCTCCTTCCTGCCCTTCAGGGCTACTGAGTCCCTTTCGTTAGATATTTCTTTCAAACAAAGTTAATATTACGTCATATTTCCCAAGGAACAGTCCTTCATCTTATCACTTTCCTGCTGCAGGCATTCCTTAACCATAACAAAAATCACTCAAAGTTAACCTTGATTGAAGGGCCTGGTAGCCAGAACAGGAGTGCCAGGGCGGTACAAGCAGAGAATAATGAGGATGAGGATGGCGACTATGAATTGCACCAACGTGCCAGGCGCCAGGCCAAGCCCCCACTAGGCATTATCGAATTCATTATTTACAACTATTTGCGAATAGACATCACCCCATTTTACAGATAAGGAAACTGAGGCTTGCTGAGGTTAAAGAGCTTGTCCAGGGTCACGAGGCTGAGATTCAGACCAGATGGGTCTGCTTCTCAGATCCTTGCTCTTCGAAATAGTAACTAGAGGAATACCAAGAGTGTTTTGTCATTGTCCGAATTTTTTTTAAAGGTTTATTCTGGGCTTAGACTCCAGAGATAGTTTCTGCAGGTGGGATGCCCTCTGGGACGCCTCCTTGTCATGAGCCACCTGTCTTCCGACGAGCCCCACACCCTTTCTGAGCGGGAAGTCCTCGGAATGTGGTCTGCACCCTCAGGCGTTCTTTTAGGGCAGATCTTCCCATGAGGTTGCCCACCCTCCTGAAATTCTACCCAAAATGTTGTGCATTTAAAAAAATATATTTTTATTGATTTCAGAGAGGAAAGGAGAAGGAGAGAGAGAGATAGAAACATTAATGATGAGAGAGAATCATTGATCAGCTGCCTCCTGGAGGCCCCCTACTGGGGATCGAGCCTACAACCCGGACATGTGCCCTTGACTGGAATCGAACCCGGGACCTTTCAGTCCGCAGGCCGACACTCTATCCACTGAGCCAAACCGGCCAGGGCATGTTGTGCATTTTTTTTTCCCCTGGGAAAAACTGTATAGTTTTCATCAGATTCTCAAAGTGATTTATTATGTACCGTCTCGTTCAAAAATGTATGTCATTGCTTTTGGTATCTCTCCTTTTCTTCGACAGAGATGGCTGGTGACTGTGATACGGACGTGTCACTTTGATCATCTCCGGGCCCTCCTGAGCTGTATCCCGTTTTGTCCCCTACCACCCCTAAGCTGAACTTCGCTCCATTGCACCTTCTCGACTCTTCCTTTACCCACCCCAGGCTCGCGTGGGAACCGCCAGCGCCCCTTCCCTGGCCCCAGCCATGCTCCAGTGACGTGGCTGCCTCCTCCAGGTGTGCCCACCTGTTCTCCCTGTTCATGTGCCAGGCACCGTGCCAGGCAGAGAGGGTACAACGCAGACAAGGTCCGTGCCCCGCGACCAGCACTCATCACAGCGGCCACAGCTCAGTCTAGACTCAGTTCCCCTATTTGCCCGCTCCACCTTATTTTAAGGGAGAAAATGATTAGCAGGCCGAGTAAAAAATTTATCAGCTCCTCTGCTTTTAGCAGAGTGATATTTGCAGTCGCCTAATTAGTCAGAGGCCCCGTCATCACTCCTTTCTGTCCTGCGGGCGGTTTGCACGTCATGCGGCGGAGCTCTGCCCAGGTGAGCGACCCCACCCCCGTCTATAGGACCGTCTGTATGGCAGGTGCCCTCCCAATTCAGAACGTGGGGCAGGTAGGATACACCAGGGCGTTGCCACAGAAGAGAAAAAGTGGGGAGACACGACAACCCCAGGGATTCAGCTTGGGAAGAAGAAATACCAGCCCCCCCCCCCACGCTTTGGGTCCTGGGACCCCGAAGTCCCTGTGGTCAGTCACGGGACAGAGAACAGCAGGGGAGCAGCTGGAGGACAACGCTCCTGTGTCCGTTTCTGGCGTCCTCAGCATCCTTACAGGCCCAGGCCCCCCTCTGCTGGTGAATGAACCAAGGATGTTCTCTATTATTATTGGGTTGAGCTCAACGGGGAGTCTCTTTATTGCTTTCACTGCCCTTTACCCTCCGAGTTATAGGTCTGTTCCCAGTCCTACAGGAGACTCACGCTGAGTCAGAAAAACGCTCGCCGGGTCTGGGCGGGACGGCAGAGTCAGAACGGCCCGGAACTGGGGCTCCCACAGCAAGGCCCTGGGAGGCCCTGCCCGAGCCACAGCCCTGGGCACAGGACGACCCTGGGGTCCTGCAGACTGCGGTCCCATCGGAGGCCCTGGCACGCGGATCCCTGGCGTGGAAAGTGTGGGCGTGAGAAGGCCCCGTTCCCTGCTCTTCGTCACGAGTGGGCGCCGGCGAGGCTGCCGGTCCCTCACTACAGCCAGATGGTGTGGGCCCCAGGCTCTCCGTTCTCAGAAAGTGGGGCAGGGCTCAGGGGCCCACCGGGGAGCTAAAAATAAACCAGCCTGTTTCTGCTCCTGTGGTGGGGGTCTGGGTGGCCCCCAGGAGAGACGAGCTGTGGTCCTCGCCGGGGTGACATCTTGCTTGGTTTTGCGCCCGGGAGCCAGTGCAAGCACCTTCTGCCTGCATTTCAGGGTCTCTGATCACGGCTTCGAGCCAGGCTGGGAAGTAAGGAAGCAGGAGGTGACGGGGACAAGAGACCCCTCCAACCTGAACCTGTGCTTCCCTTACCCCCAGTCACCGCAGCTCCCTGGGCTGCCCACTGCAGTGTTAGTTGCCGCAGCCCCAGTGCTGCTGACCACACACAACCTTCTGTGGTGGCGCACGTGGGGACGGAGCCGCATGCTCGCTGGGACGCTGGTTCCCTCAGAGTGACAGGGAACCCTCCTCTTCCTGTCTGTACCATCCTGTCCCCCAGACGGCCCCCAGAAGAGCAGTGTCTGCACGCACAGAGGGTCAGCAGACACACGCTGGGACAGGAAGAAGCAAGGCCTAGGGCAAGGGCCCAGGGTGCTGGTCCCGTGGAAGCCAGGACAGGGCCACCGTGAGTCCAGTCCCGCTACAGTGAGATGCCAGGAGCGTGTGAGGAGGGTCCCAGGAAGGCAGGGCCAAGGGCCAGAGGGGCTGAGGTGGGAAAGATGCCCCGCCAGGTGTCTGTTTTTGCTGCAAGAGGCTCCTCTTTTGCCTGTCACCCAAGATAAAAATAGACAAAAGAATAGAAACCTCCCCCAACCATTTCTACGTTCTTTTCTGGAGTAAAAGCTACAGGAAGGACAGCCCAGAATGCCATGGGCCTAGATGAGCATTTACAGTAGTTCAATAACAGTGAAGATGCATATGTGTGCATGTATGTGCACACATGTGTGCCTGTGCATGTGTGTGCATGTGGAGGGGTGATCAAGGTGGCGGTTGGCATGTCAGTCCCCATTCCTGAGGCTAAGCAGCAGCAAATCAACAACAAAAAATTATTCCTACCAGGCCTCACACGGCTAAAGAGTAAATATAATCATCCTAATCAATGCAGGCCCTCCAGCGCTGCTCACGGCTGTCCTGGGCTTCCTCGTTCGCAGCAGGTGGGGAGGGAGGGCGGAGGGCACGGGCCTCCAGCGTCCTCCCGCAGGGCAGGGTGTCCTGAGCTTCCAGCAGGAATCCCCGGGGACCCTCGGAGCTGGCCCCGGGCCTCATGCCCCTCGGAGCATGTCCCCGCTTGGGAAAGGAAGGATGACCCAGGTAGGGACACACAATAGATCGGTCTCATCACAATCGCTCTGGGACCTTACAATGCACTGACGCGGGTCACCATCTGGGCACAGCGACGGGGCCTCCAGGAGGCCGCCGGGAGCCTCTGCTCACAGGGACTGTGGTGAGTCTGACACGCCTGGCCAGTCACTGGCCGCAGACACCCACTGCAGCAGGCGACTTGCCCATGTTTGCCTTCAATATAGGAGGCCTAGGGGCTGGGAAAGTGATTGGTGACATCGCTGGGGGCAGAGGAAGGCCGGCTCCATGTTCAAATGCCCCTGACACACCCATGTAGGGCTCAGGCCTGTCGCTAAGACTGAACCGGCATGTTTGTCTTGTACAGAGAAACCTGCAACGGGTTTGTTCTCCGTGACCATCATTCGGCACCTAGGAGGTTTGCCTCCAATGCTCGGGTCCCCGTTATCTCTCATTTGTATTACGGTCGACCTCCTGAATTGCCCAGCTGTTCATGTCCTTACAATCACCCCCACTGACTTTATAACCTGGTACTTTTGACCTGGAAACTCCTAATCATCCTTCAAAACCCTACTTGGACATACCCATCCCTAGGAAGTCTTCCCTGAGCAGCTATTCTCCCCACTCTCCTTCCTCTCTGTACCCTGAAAAGGCTCTTCTTGTGAAGGATATAGTCCATGGACTTGCAATGTATTTTGTTTGTCTGTCTGTCTGTCTCCCTCTAGACCAGGGCAGTGATCGTGTCTAATCCTCTTGGTAGCTTCTGAGTCCAGCGCAGCCTCTGGTGTATAGTAGGTGCTCAGTAAATGCTGCTGAGTGAATGAGTGCCATGCGAGTCCCACCTGGAGTGCAGGCGCCTGAGTCTGGGAACCACACGTCTTCACAAGCCCCATAATGCTTAGCACAGACTTGCACACAGACCTCTGGGGAGTAAAGGGAATGTTGTGCTCTGGTCCTGCCCCCAAACTCATCTGTACACAATGAAAATCACAACTCTCACCACCGACTCCTGGCAAGTATCGTCACCCCCTTCTCTGTGTTCAAACCTCGCAAGCACGCCCGCATGATGGTATCTATCCCTGTTTTGCAACCACCTGCTCACGTATCTGTCTTCCCCACCAGACACGAGCTCCTTGGGGACCGAGCGTGTTTCTTATTCTTCGTTATATTCCCCATCCAAGTGCTGAGCAGAGCGTCTGGCACAACGGGAGTGCTCAGTGCCTGCATATGAATCACCACCGTGAGGGCGGCTGTAGCTAAGGGACCAGGAGTGGCTCACAGCTCAATGGAGACCAAGAGCCTCACAGAACAGCCTTGCACGAGCCACTGCCCACTTACCGGGGGCAGTAAAAATGGCCGGCTCCTGGGCACGGCTCCCCGCAGCCTCCTCCTGTCCCTGTGCCTATGGCCCAAGAGCACCTGCGCCATCCATCTTTACAGCTGCCACGGCGGGCTAGGGGACTATTTGTGGAGGTCAGGGAACATGCGGGTCCCAGGCTCGGGTTCTGTCCCGGAGGGTTAATGGAGCAGCCCTTCATCTTCCTGTCACCCGGACCAGCGCCTGCTCAATATTAATCAGGTGCCCACTATAGTCCCTGTTCCAGGTGCTGAAAGCACTTACTGGCCAGAGAGCCTCAGTGGTCAGTGGCTGACAAGGTTGGAAGAAAGTCGGCCGAGGGCAGAGGGGTCGGGGCTGGACCAGCAAAGCCAAGGCAGGAAACAGCAACTCACAGATGCCAGGAAAGCAGCTTCCACCCCTGAGGGCGGCCCAGCTCTCTGTGGGCCCTGCTCCCGGGTATGGCTGGGATGCCCGTCTGGGAGCTGGTAAGGGCGGGCGGGGAGTGAACTCAGCACTGGGCGTCCGGGGTCTGCGCGCTGGCCCAGGTGGCTTCTAGCCCAGCGTGGGGCTCAGTCCCCAGCACCTCGCTGAAGGGTAATCATTTTAATAAATCTGCATTGTGGGGCTCTTGCCTGCGAGTGGAACGGAAACCGAATCCATAATCCAGACAGAGGGGCTGCAGCTGCCGCGGGTTAATTACATGCACGCCAAGCATATGGCGGCGCACCTCCAGACCAGCGGGCGGAGAGCACGCTTTGGGACGCAATTAGCGCCTGTGCTTGCATAAAAACGAGCCAGTGCCTCCATGACAAGAAGAAAACCGCTGAAGTCACACCCTCAGACCCGTGATTACCATCACTGAGTCGCGCCACTTCTGTGTAAGCAACGTTGCCGCCTCCACTGCCGCGCAGGTGGGCCTGCCTGCGGAGGTAGCTTTCCACTGAGACCTGCCCGCACACCCACTTCCGTGCCCTCTGCTCCCCAGGGCATCCCTTCCTTCCCCAGGGCTGGGCATCGCACAGGCACCTGGTCCACCAAGGGGTGTCCATCAGGAGCCCATTATCCTTAGAACAATAGTAATAGCACGAACGCGCGAATCCGGCATGTTACACGTTGTACCTCCTGAGCCTCGGTGCATGCGAGGAGGCAGGCCATCATATGAACCCCGCTTTTCAGGTGGGGAAATTGAGGCTCAGGGCGTGAAATAAGTTGCGCGAAGCCACCAGAGTCTGACCTGAGGGCTGCCCGTTGCACTGGGTGGACGTGAAAAGGGGAAGCCAGGCTTGGGTCCCAGTGATGGCGCTTCGGGCCAGTCATGTCATTGTTTTGAGTCTTTGCATTTTTCCTCTCTGCACAAGTGTGATGATAAAACTTCCCTTCAGGTTGTTCTGCTGTGGGGGTGAAATGAAACCATGTGGAAGGGAAAGGCAGGGAGCACCCCTCCATCCAGGTGTATGGGCAGCGACGCACCGTGATGAGCCCACCAAGCATCAGAGATGTCAGCTGGTCTCCTCTCTTGTCTCCCTAACCGGGATCCCCTCTCCGCACCCTTTGCTTTAACCGCAGCCTGGGGAGGGGCTTCCCTGGCCAGCCTAATCTGAATGACAACTCCCTCAGTGGCACACAGGGACTGGAGCAAGGAGGATATGCACTAAGCGTCGCTGAAAGGTTATTGTTGAAGGCCCTTGGAGTCTGACCAGGCGCAGGGGTCTGTTAGAACACGAGGTCCTCTGATGTTCCCGACACTCAGGGACCAAACAGGTCACAGGTCAGACTGAGGAGGGGCATTGCTCGGAGCATGGCCCTCGCCACTGCAGGACTGGCCAGGGTCTCTGTAGGGGTGTGGGCAGGGCCTGCTGCAGCCACGAAGGACAGGCAGCACCCGGAGCGAGTAGAGCAGGGCTGCCACCAACTCCAGGGAAAGCGATTCACGTCGACAGGATCCCCTGAGAGGGGCTCGGCTTCAGGTGACTCACGGGGGCAGCCAGGGGGACACCTCCACTCTCCTCTCCCCTCCCACCTAGCTGTTGCCAGGACTCCTGGTCAGCAAACCGGGCCGAAGTAGAAGGACCTGGAGGGAGCCATCAGCCCCCTCTCTGGACACCCCTCCCCCCATGAATAACGACAGGGATGGGTCTTTCACCCTCCCTCCCCCTCAGGAGAGAACTGAGGCAGGACAGCAGGGTCCTGCTCACATTAGCTTTGGTGAGGGCAAGGACGAGGTGTGGGTAGAGGTTTTTAGGGGTTTCAGGAAAAGGAACACACACTCTGGTCTCAGAAGCCTCGGGGCCCTGACTCTGTGGGTGACCTTGGGGAAGTCACCCTCTTCGAGTCTGAGTTCTCATCTGTGAAGTGCAATACGGACCACCAGGCCCACTGGGAGGACCGCTAGGATCCTGTGAGTGAGGACTCTCCGCATGGTGCGGGCGCACAGTAGGTGTGCAATAGGCCTGACCCGAATCTGACTGCCAGCTTCCTCTCTAATCCCAGGCCTCTGCCTGCCGTCTCCCCCAGCGCCCTCTGGCCAGAGCCGCCACCTCGCGCGTGTGGATCGCCAGCCTCTGCCAGGCCTGGGGTCAGCTCCAGGAAGCCAGCTGCCAGCCCTACCTGCCAATTTCCATGGCAACACTCTCCAGCACTGAGCCCTGTCCCTGCATCCTCCGCTGGCTGCTGAGAACGGACTCCATGCCCCAGGGTCTGTGCAGAGCTGCTGGAGGGGCAGGAGGGGCTGGGGCCAGAGCGGGCAGAGGAGGGAGGGAGAGCCTCCCGGCAGGGTCCGTCCTGGACACCCTATTCGAGCGGCTCTGGAGGGCAGGGGGAGGGAGGGCCCTCCTGCCGGGGAGAGCCAGCGCTGCCTGTACCTCGTTAACCGTTAACAGTTATCCGAAGGATGAAGGCAGCTAGGGGTCGGAGGAGGCGCGTGTTTATTCATGTGCCTTTCACACAGTCTTTCTGGGCCTGTCACAGTCCCGGGGCTCGGTGGCCACTCCCCCTTCTTTACTGTCTCTGCCCCCCAGTTCCTGGGCGCTCCTTCGCCGTCTCTCATCCTCTCGTTTACAAGGGGAACATGAACATCTGTATAATGTCTTACAGTTTACCAGGCACTTTCCCATCCATTACCTTGCATACGTCTCCCAGCAGCTTGCACGCTTTCCATAATCACCATCACCCCCATTTTACAGATGTTCTGCGCCCCCAGGAGAGGCGAGGCTGGCGTAGCCTGGGGCTTGGCGGTGTGCCCACGGGCAGCTGCGGTCTCCATCACTCACTGGGCGCTGGGGCTCTGTAGTGGGGAGCAGAGACGAAGTGTTCCCAAGGCCGGAGGAGGGACTGTCTCAGGTGAGCTGTGGTCCTCTCCTCTGCCCATGGCACAGCAGGAAAAGTAAATACCTTCGCTATGGGGGGCGGAGTGTCCTGCTGGCAAGAACAGGTGGTAACTGTAGCCACCTCAGCAACCCTATGCCTGGTCCGGGCTCCAGGGGACTCCAGCTGCCTTAGAGAAGGGGTGCCCAGAGCACGCCAGGTACACCCCTTTCTCAGCGGAAGGGCCGTCCCAGCCAGAGGGGACCTCACCTGCCCACACAGCCATCTCCGGGAGGCTTCCCCTACCCACCCTATGGGAGGAGCCCCGGACTTCTTACAGGATTTTTCTGAATGGCACACACTCACCCCAACAATTTATGATGCTCATTTCTTTCCCGTCAGTCCCTCCCACTGGGAGAGAACTGTCAAAGGGAAGGGTCCTAATTAGATACTTGGTGACTGAATGTATAAACGAATGAATGAAACAGACTTGATCTCTGGGAAGGTTCAATTCATATTCACGAGCACCTACTGTCAGTCCCGGGCAGACTGGGATGGCTGTACCGCAGGCCCCCACCACCTCTCAGAGCTCAATGTCTACTCCCTCCCCTCGGCCAGTTCCAGCCCAGACGCTCGGCTGGGACCTCTGGGGAGACCCTGAAGGACACGGCGCCCGCCTGGCAAGGGAAGCGGTGCCAGGATTTTCCCTGGAAAGACTTGCTTTCCTTGACCCCCGGGCAGTATTGGGGCTGGGCATTGTGGGGGCCGGGGCGTGCAGGCTCCAGGCAGGCCTCCCTCGCGTCTACCCTGCATCCTGCTGTGCAGCTTCACTCCGCCTGGAAGTGGGGAGCCAGAGACCCTCCTGCGAGGAAGCCCTTTGTTTCTGTGAGAGCCGCCCGCCCCCAAACAATGCAAATGAATGTTTACCAAGCTTTCGCCATGGCCACACGGTCCTTAGCCACTCTGCACACAGAGTCCTCCATTCCTCACAACAGCCCTGGGAGGTGGGTCCTACGAGTGAGTTTGAGCTCCTACCTCCCAGGAGGTGTGGGAAAGCCTTCCCCGCCCCGCCCCTTGTGGGAGGAACCCTCTGCCTTCTCCAGGAAAGCAGCTGGACCACTGGGGACAATCCGAGGAGCCCACCTCACGGGTGCTATCCTGCCTCGTACAGCTCCATCCCACAATCCTAGGCACCCTCCAAGGTGCCTGCAATATGACGGGCACTTAGAAAATACTTGGTGAGTAAATGAACTTATTGAGCACCTGTGTAGTGCCAGGGCTCTGAACGAGAATGTGCACACATCATCTCATTGAAGCGACACAAAAACCCTAGAAGAAGCTGTTGTGCATTATACTTAACAGAAGAGAAAAGAGCAGCTCAGACAAAAGAAGTGGCTTAACCGAGGCCACACAACTAACAAACGCTGAAGCTGGGACGTGTCCCCAGGACCATCTGACTTGTGCCTAACAGCGTAGGTGCTGGATTAATACTCGTGAGAGGCTAATAAAAACTGGGTCGCTGACAGCTCTCCCTGGGATAAAACACCAACACCGTGCAGCTGGCCCCTGGGGAAAAGGTGCTCTGGGCATGGGAGGAGAATCTGGGTCTCCCACCCCCACCTCCCTGGCCTGGAATTGAGCCCCATCCACGCTGCTAATGGATGACCCATGGTTCCAAGGTCCCTCCCAGCCTTACCCAGTCTTGAGCGGCAGCTGTGAAATCATAGTGACAGATCCAGTTTAGTTCCCAGGACGAGCCTGTGATTGTGTCTGCCTCGGCAGGGAGGTGACCCTCTCTGTTCTTGCCCTGTGACTAATGAGCTCTCCTCTCTCGCTCAGGTAGCTCCAAAACCCCACCACCACCAGGAAGCCTTCCTGGATTGACGAGATGTCAGCTGTCAGCTGACAGAGTCCTTCCATCCATCCATCCAGAGAAAGCTTGGGGCTCAGGTCTCTGCCAGTGTCTGTCCTTGCCTTCTTGGATTAAGAAGGGGATCTCTCTCTGAAGGTTTAAGTCCCAGCCAGGAAGTCTCCCTCTTGTTCTGGAGGGAAGTCCTCTTTCAAGCAGGAGCTCCCCTTTGCAAAGGGCCTCCCTGGGTAAGCACACTAGTGGAGGGAACCCTGTGAAAGGCCACGGGACAGAAGGGAGGCGAGGGGTGGGGGTGGAGGAAGTAGATGGCACGGATAATTTGGGGGGAGGTGGGGAGGAGAAGCTTCCTTTAAAGAGAGAAAGGAAGCTTTTCCCAGGCAAGGCTGGGCTGAGGGTCCCTGGGAAGATGTGCGCTAACTCCGGGCTCTGGGACTTCGGCACATGGAGGCACTTCCGTTTAGATCAGGGGTCCTCAAACTATGGCCCGCGGGCCACATGCAAATACAAATATTGTATTTGTTCCCGTTTTGTTTTTTTACTTCAAAATAAGATATGTGCAGTGTGCATAGGAATTTGTTCATAGTTTTTTTTTAAACTATAGTCCGGCCCTCCAACGGTCTGAGGGACAGTGAACTGGCCCCCTGTTTAAAAAGTTTGAGGACCCCTGGTTTAGATGCTGGGATTCTTCCAGACTTCCTGCAAACCCCTTCCGTCCCCTCCCTTGGCTCTCAGGAACTTGGAATAATGAGGTTTGTGAGGCCCCTCTAAAAGCCTTCCTTCACAGATAAGAAAACGGAGGTCCTGAGACTTGCCAGGCCTGCGGCTCAACCCTTGGCAGGAGGCTCGTCCTCTGCGTGTGGATGGAGGGGGGCCAGCAGCAGCAGGGGCGCCGGATGGGACAGAACGTTCCTCTCATCCCTCCCCTGCCACTCCGCCCCACTCCCCGAGGCAGCATTTCCAGGCGGCAGAGCAGGGCTGGGGTGCAGGGAGGGCGCTGCAGGAAAGGGGGGCCTGCAGAGCCGGGGCAGACACCAGTGACAAGAGCAATTTATTTCTCGGGCACAGATTAGACGGCAACTGAGAATTTCTCCCTCTGCCATCCATCAGCGGGCCGCCTCCGGCAGCCTCCGTGGGGTCAGGACATTTGTCTCGACTGCACGGCTCTGCCACTTTATTTGGCTCCTGTGGCTCGAGTCATGCCAGAGACCCCCACACTAGCAGAAGGAATCAAACCCTAAGACTATCCACAGGGCTGGCACCTCACAGCCTGCATCCGCCTGCTCCACCCTGACTATACAGACGCGATGCATTTCCTCGGGCCTCGGGGAACGAGGTTGCGTCTGCTGGGGCACTGCCCTGCCTGGCTGGGAAGGGCGCAGCCCTGGATGCGCCACCCAGAGGTGGGACCCTGGGATCTTCCCACCCCACAGCCACAAGTCTGCGCTGGCTGAGTGCTCTAAGCTGAAGGGGGTGGCACCCTTTTTGATAAAGGGCCGGACAGGAAGTACTTTAGGTTTGCAGCTGTCAACCACTCAGCTCTGCCCTCTAGAACAGAGGTGCCACGGGCAACACAAACGTGAACAGAACAGCCACGTGCCAACTGGACTTCGTTTACAGAGCACAGGTGCCTGGCCCAGGGGCCAAATGCTACCGGCCCCAAACCCTGGGGAATGTGGAGAGACTCCACCTTCTTAACAAGATTTATCACTTAAAATGATGATTATTTTTACAATGAAAAACTGTAAATCAAGTGATGGGGCCACTGGAGTTTAGCCTAAATCTAATACGGCAAGTCTACACATTGTCCCATGGAATGTCAGCAACCATGAGATCTGCCCTTTCCTGGACACGGAGCTATGATCTTTAGAAACATCCTTAATCAGCGCTGCACAGAAGTACAGGAGCTCTGAGGACGGGCTCCGGAATCACCAGTCATCACTCTACTACTTACTAGTTGTATAAGCTTAACCTCGCTTGTCTCAGTTTCCTCATCTGTGAAATGGGGACAGGAGCGGTACCCGCACAGGGCCACCGTGCAGCTGAGTGGGTTCCTACAGAGAAAGCATCTAGAAGAGGGCCTGGCTTGTGGTCCGTCCTCACGTGTAACTGTTGCCAGACCCTGGTTGAGCTTCACAAAACACTGACCACAGGCTGGCTGACCTTGGCTGACCTTGGAGGTGTGAGGACTGCTGGGCTACAGGCGACTGTCCCCATCCAGACGCCGTGGCACTGGGCATTTGGGATTTCTTTGTTGTCTTTGCCTATTTTGAATAATAAAATATAAATTCTGATGTTATCCTAGGACCCAGTTACCTGGCTTTTTAAGGGCTAAACAAAGATGAACGAATGGAGACCTTCCTTGCAGCCAGCCCTCTTTTCATGTACCTTGAAAATAATTGCCTAACCCAGTGATGGCGAACCTATGACACGCGTGTCAGAGGTGACACACAAACTCATTTTTTTGGTTGATTTTTCTTTGTTAAATGGCATTTAAATATATAAAATAAATATCAAAAATATAAGTCTTTGTTTTACTATCGTCCCTGCTGCTGCTGCGTTTGCCTCCACTAGGACATTCCTGGGACCAAGAGGGCACCTCGGGAGGGACTCCTGACTCAGCAAGGTCAGTCGTTTCCCAGACTGTGCCCTTCGGAGTGGCTCACTGCGGGCCTCAGCCCTGACCTCAGAGAAGGACACGTCAGAACCATCTCTCCCCCTTGCCTTTTCCTTTACAAAAAGTCCGCTTAACATTCATAACTACAGACCCTTTCAAGCGAGCTCATGACACACAGAAAGGTGCAAGCTGTTAGAATACCAGGCAGACACAGGGCTCCTCACGCCCCCACCTGGCCCGCAGGCCCCCCAAGAACGCTAGGTGTGGGCTACTCCAGCCTTCATCCCAAACGGTCCACCAGCCCGAACTCTCCTTCGTCACAGCATCACCTCACCCCCGGCACTACATGCACTAGCCCACATATTCCTCTAGCCCCTGCTTACAGACTGAACACAGAGAAAGAGGAGCTAAGACAAAAGGTCAACAAGGGTCACTGAGCGGTCACAAGGCAGAGAAGGGGCCAGAGCTGAGAGATGCTCTCCTCCACCGCTGCGTGATGTAACTCGTGAGTGCCTGCTGGACACAACATTGGCCGAACTGGTCCATGAACTTGAAGCTCATGGCTCCAAGCGGCACATGGCCCTATGCGCTCAGCTGGGATGGAAGAGAGGCATGAACCAACACAGTGAACATCCACCAGGCCCGGGACCCTGGGCCAGGCAGTTTCACGTGGATCATCTCGTGTAAGAACCCTGAAAGCAGGTAGTGCTGGCCTGCTTTCATAGACGAGGAAGGTCGGATTCAGAGAGATGAACATGCAGCCAGCAAGCAATGGATCTAGGTTTGGAATTCACATCTGATCAAGCCTGTACTCCACCCCCTTCACCCCCCCAAAAAAACAACTACCTCCCAAAAGAACGAAAACACACACACATACAAAGTCAGGTGTGGAAATAAAGTGTCTGCATCCAATCACATCAAGGATCACTATAGTATGTGTGTTACTGGGGCAACTGAGATGGGAAGCAGACTGACTGAGATACTGCTGGCCGAATGACACTAGGTAACACCTTCGGAGCACCTGCTAGTACCAACCACTGCCCTGCGTGCTTTCTGTGTGTTGGCTCAATCAGACTTCTCAGCCATCCCAGGAAGCAGGTGGTTGTTCCTCCCATTTTAAAGATGAGAAACCAGAGGCACAGAAGATCGGGCATCGGCCCGAGGCCACAGACCTAGAAATAGCTGTGCCAATGACTGACCTACTGCTCCAGCTCCAGCCCTTGTCTGGTCCCTGTTCTGAGCTGGACCCCTTGCCGCCCTGATACCTGGCCTTCTATCAGGCATTCGCAGGGGATTGGAAAGGGGGAGGGAGGGGAGGCGGGAGGGACTCCTCTCCTAGTTTTTCCTGTGCCTGCGGTAGCTGCTCCGGCAGTGGCTCTTGGCTCCCCTGCTGACTCTTCGGGGCATTTCCGATCCAGCCTCCGGGCTCCTGTGAGGACCACCAGCACCTCAGGGGTCTGAGCACCAGCTCCTTCAAGCCCCAGGCTCTGGTAGGTCCTCCCTCTTGTCCTCCCAGCCTGGAGACGGCAGCCATGGAGTCCAGTATAGTGAGTCAATGTGATCTTACAGTTCTTACTCTAGCAGTCCCACACTTTGTCATGAACTCCCTGTATTAAATGCCCTCAGTCTGAAATGCCCAGGGTGGCTTCTCCCTGCCTGACTGGACCCTGACCACGCTGGAACCTGTTTCCATAGCTTCTTTCCAGAGCGCATTCCCTTGGCCACTGCCTCTTGGTAACTGTGGGAATTCAAACCCCTGCAGGCAGGATCCCAGAAGTCACTTTTATTATTTCACATCCCCGCCCCCTCCGCCAGACACTGCCCCCCAGTGAACACGTACATCCCCTAGCACGCCCTGGGCACAGGCTTCACGGGGAAGGTTTCCAGCTGCGGGAAGCCTGGTGGAGGGCCGGGCACGGTGGACACTGAGAGCAGCCTGTCTCCCCTCATTCCGACGCTGGGCACCAAAGTCACTCGGCCACAGACTCAGCCTGAGCCAGATTAAGAGGACAGATGGTCACTTCCACACTGAAGGACATTATGGGGAAAACGAAGGTTTACAGCTTTAATTAGAGGGCCGGCTGGTGTCAGCACCATTTTGAAGACACGGGCATCATGAAGCTACGGGCATTCAAAGGCGGGCACTGCTTGAGCCAGAAGCCCTAGCCGGTTTGGCTCAGTGGATAGAGCATCAGCCTGCGGACTGAAGGGTCCCAGGTTCGATTCCAGTCAAGGGCACATGCCTGGGTTGTGGGCTCGATCCCTAGTGGGAGGCATGCAGGAGGCAGCCAATCAATGATTCTCTCTCATCATTGATGTTTCTATCTCTCTCTCCCTCTTCCTTCCTCTCTG
>NW_005354632.1:3460211-3464963 GCF_000412655.1 Myotis brandtii | reverse complement strand
ACCCAACCCTCCCTGCTGCTGCTGCGTTTGCCTCCACTAGGACGTTCCTGGGACCAAGAGGGCACCTCAGGAGGGACTCCTGACTCAGCAAGGTCGGTCGTTTCCCAGCCTGTGCCCTTCAGAGTGGCTCACTGCGGGCCTTAGCCCTGACCTCACAGAAGGACACGTCAGAACCATCTCTCCCCCTTGCCTTTTTTCCTTTACAAAAAGTCCGCTTAACGTTCATAACTACAGACCCTTTCAAGCAAGCTCATGACACACAGAAAGGTACAAGCTGTTAGAATACCAGGCAGACACAGGGCTCCTCGTACCCCCACCCAGCCCGCAGGCCCCCCAGGAACGCTAGGTGTGGGCTCCTCCAGCCTTCATCCCAAACGGTCCACCAGCCCGAACTCTCCTTCGTCACAGCATCACCTCACCCCCGGCACTACATGCACTAGCCCACATATTCCTCTAGCCCCTGATTACAGACTGAACACAGAGAAAGAGGAGCTGAGACAAAAGGTCAACAAGGGTCACTGAGCGGTCCCAAGGCAGAGAAGGGGCCAGAGCTGAGAGATGCTCTCCTCCACCGCTGCGTGATAAATTCGTGAGTGCCTGCTGGACACAAACATTGGCCGAGCTGGTCCATGAACTTGAAGCTCATGGCTCCAAGCGGCACATGGCCCTATGCGCTAGCTGGGATGGAAGAGAGGCATGAACCAACACAGTGAACATCCACCGGGCCCGGGACCCTCGGCCAGGCAGTTTCACGTGGATCATCTCATGTAAGAACCCTGCAAGCAGGTAGTGCTGGCCTGCTTTCATAGACGAGGAAGGTCGGATTCAGAGAGATGAACATGCAGCCAGCAAGCAATGGATCTAGGTTTGGAATTCACATCTGATCAAGCCTGTACTCCACCCCCTTCACCCCCCCAAAAAAACAACTACCTCCCAAAAGAACGAAAACACACACACATACAAAGTCAGGTGTGGAAATAAAGTGTCTGCATCCAATCACATCAAGGATCACTATAGTATGTGTGTTACTGGGGCAACTGAGATGGGAAGCAGACTGACTGAGATACTGCTGGCCGAATGACACTAGGTAACACCTTCGGAGCACCTGCTAGTACCAAGCACTGCCCTGCGTGCTTTCTGTGTGTTGGCTCAATCAGACTTCTCAGCCATCCCAGGAAGCAGGTGGTTGTTCCTCCCATTTTAAAGATAAGAAACCAGAGGCACAGAAGATCGGGCATTGGCCCGAGGCCACAGACCTAGAAATAGCTGTGCCAATGACTGACCTACTGCTCCAGCTCCAGCCCTTGTCTGGTCCCTGTTCTGAGCTGGACCCCCTGCCGCCCTGATACCTGGCCTTCTATCAGGCATTCGCAGGGGATTGGAAAGTGGGAGGAAGGGAGGCGGGAGGGACTCCTCTCCTAGTTTTTCCTGTGCCTGCGGTAGCTGCTCCGGCAGTGGCTCTTGGCTCCCCTGCTGACTCTTCGGGGCATTTCCGATCCAGCCTCCGGGCTCCTGTGAGGACCACCAGCACCTCAGGGGTCTGAGCACCAGCTCCTTCGAGCCCCAGGCTCCGGCAGGTCCTCCCTCTTGTCCTCCCAGCCCTGGAGACGGCACTGCCGGCACTTACCATCTCTGGGCTCCTGCAATGCTCCTTTGCTCCCCCAGCAGTCCCACACTTTGTCATGAGCTCCCTGTATTAAATGCCCTCAGGTACCACCAGCACCTCAGGGGTCTGAGCACCAGCTCCTTCAAGCCCCAGGCTCTGGTAGGTCCTCCCTCTTGTCCTCCCAGCCTGGAGACGGCAGCCATGGAGTCCAGTATAGTGAGTCAATGTGATCTTACAGTTCTTACTCTAGCAGTCCCACACTTTGTCATGAACTCCCTGTATTAAATGCCCTCAGTCTGAAATGCCCAGGGTGGCTTCTCCCTGCCTGACTGGACCCTGACCACGCTGGAACCTGTTTCCATAGCTTCTTTCCAGAGCGCATTCCCGTGGCCACTGCCTCTTGGTAGTTGTGGGAATTCAAACCCCAGCAGGCAGGATCCCAGAAGTCACTTTTATTTCACATGCCCCGCCCCCTCCGCCAGACACTGCTCCCCAGTGAACACGTACATTCCCTAGCGCGCCCTGGGCACAGGCTTCACGGGGAAGGTTTCCAGCTGCGGGAAGCCTGGTGGAGGGCCGGGCACGGTGGACACTGAGAGCAGCCTGTCTCCCCTCATTCCGACGCTGGGCACCAAAGTCACTCGGCCACAGACTCAGCCTGAGCCAGATTAAGAGGACAGATGGTCACTTCCACACTGAAGGACATTATGGGGAAAACGAAGGTTTACAGCTTTAATTAGAGGGCCGGCTGGTGTCAGCACCATTTTGAAGACACGGGCATCATGAAGCTACGGGCATTCAAAGGCGGGCACTGCTTGAGCCAGAAGCCCTAGCCGGTTTTGCTCAGTGGATAGAGCATCAGCCTGCGGACTGAAGGGTCCCAGGTTCGATTCCAGTCAAGGGCACATGCCTGGGTTGTGGGCTCGATCCCTAGTGGGAGGCATGCAGGAGGCAGCCAATCAATGATTCTCTCTCATCATTGATGTTTCTATCTCTCTCTCCCTCTTCCTTCCTCTCTGAAATAAATAAAAATCTATTTAGAAAAAAAAGAGCCAGAAATAATGGTCTCAAAGACAACAATAAAAATAACAACACCTCTGTTTGACGCTTACGAAGTGCCAAGTACTTTCTAAACATGGTACATGTGTGAATTCATTTAATCTTCACAACAGCTCTATGAGGCGAGTGCGACGATTACCCCCACATGACAGATAAGGGAGCCAGGGCCTGGAAGGCGCGACGAAGGAAGGAGGAGACTATCGACGTCCCGTGTGGTCAGCAGAACCCTTGTCCTGTAAGAAGGCCACACACGAGGTCTCTGGGTGGAGTGTGCTGGCATTTGCCCTTGTAGAACGCAGATTAGTTAGTAGGTTGAAGACTGAGGTGCTCTGCAGGGAAGAAACTGGCTTCATTTTGTTAAATCCAATGTTTTCTAAATTTATTTGCTCTGCAAACCTTCTGACCATAACCATTCTCTGGACGGTGCACTACAAGGCCCACTTTGGGAAATGCTGGTGTCAAGATTCTTTCATAAAATCATGAACAGAAATATGGGAAAGGGTGCGTGTTCTCCTTTATGACAAGGGAGCAGCACTTGGGGGTGAGCTAAGGGAAGTGAGGGTGAGAGACAACAGGAAATAAGGAATCTCAGTGCCACACGGTAAGTCAACAACACGTTGATGGAGCTCTGAGCTGGGTTTCTTGGAAAAGAGACCACAAACGAGCAAATTCTTACCAAGTGCTCGTTAGGTTGGCCTGCCCACTCCTTTGTACACACTGAGCATGCTCACCAAGTTCATCAGGGCAGATTCCCTCCTGGTTTTAGGGAGCAGTCAGATCGTTCTGAATCTTCTCTTCCATTCATTTGACAAATGCAACTGGGCTGACCCTGGGCCTGTGTAGTGTTGGGCTCTGGCCTTACTCCGATGCTGCCTCAGCTCTCAGCTCCTGGTGTGCAACCTGGATGCTGCTCCTGCCTGTGGTCCTTGGACCTGAAGCTGTGCTTGGTTTTCCCAGAGTCTCTGCTAGTCTCTGGCTAATGCCTCTTTGGCTCCCAGGGCCCCATGGACGTTTGGGTACTAATGCTGATCCAATCCTGGGCCCTCCGCCCCTGACACTGTGACCTGGTGCAGGTCCCAGCCTTCTGCTAGGAAGTGTGTGCATTGGGGGGAAGAGGGAGATAGAAGAGGGCACTCAACAAGAACAGAGCCTGCCCTTCAGGGGACACAAATAAAGCCAGGCCAGAGGCGGGGCATGCTCTCCTGGGACTGCCCACCTAGAAGCCTATGAAGTAGGCGTGCAGTGGCACGGCACATGGCACAAGGCACGCATGGTGTGACAGGTGGCGGGAGTTATTGGATGAAGACTCTTGAAGAAAAAAAGGCTTAAGCCAGTAGCCCCCTGGGGGCAGGGGGTTGTGGGCCGAAGGAAGCCTGGCTTGGAAACTCTGCTTTAGGAATAAGAGGAAGCCTGTTTGGGCCAGATCCGTTCCTCAGGACAGGAAAGGCTGCCCACTCCACCGGGGGAGGCAGGGAAGTGTATTCAATGTGCAGCTGCGGCCTCAGCCAGGGCCCTGTCAGGCCCAGGGTCTCGCTTAAGCAGATGCTTATTACAGACTTGCTCTGAGCACTTGACATGCCTCCGCTTTCCCAGCTGCTAAATGCCCATTTCCAAGGTCTCAAAATGCACGGGAAAGGATGGTAATATGCAAATATAATTAGCCTCCCTTGCCATGGATGCAAAGCTGCCCACTTGGCAGCCACTGGTACTCAAGATTCATGAAATATTTGGCACAAGCAGGCAGAACAGAAAATGAACTGGCCGGGGGTGAGGACGGGGCAGGTTTAATTCCTGCACTCCTAATGAGTGCAACTGCGGCCGACACCCGATTATGCTCAGGTGGATTACACATGGGGCCAGTTGTCTGTACAAGATGTGAAATCCCTGCCATTTCCCCATGCTCCACATTCCCAGAAAGCTTTGGAGCAGCCTGACCCAGCCACTAAATGGTGTGTGCTCACAGCGGCCAGCTCATTTCCATACCGGTTGAAGCAAACATAATTAGGAAGGCAAACATGCCATGAGATGTGTACAATGTCTATACATCATACCACACATTGGAAGTCAAACAACAGTGAGCTTTTTGG
>NW_005354632.1:3443431-3460139 GCF_000412655.1 Myotis brandtii | reverse complement strand
TTTTTTTTAGGGGAACTGCCTTTCCTACTTGCCCATTCGAAGTGCCTGTCTGCACACCGGAGCGGATCTCCACCTGGGAGCACAGAACTGATTTCGGTGACAGCAGAAAGCATTTGGAGTCCAGTGTAGTGAGTCAGGTGTGATCTTACAGTTCTTACTCATAGAGATTTGTTTACCCAATTTCCTCTTTTTCCCCCTAAGAAAGCAGTCGAAGATGAACTTTGCATTTGTGAGCACTGCCTAAGTGAGGGGTGAGCTCATCATTGCTCCCCCGAGTGAAATGAGCAAGAGAAAGCCAGTCCCCCGACAATGACACAGAAACCCTTTCTTCTTCTGAGCCACAGCTCCCAGCCTGGCACCCACTGCC
Organism: Myotis brandtii; assembly: GCF_000412655.1. Taxonomy (NCBI): domain Eukaryota; kingdom Metazoa; phylum Chordata; class Mammalia; order Chiroptera; family Vespertilionidae; genus Myotis; species Myotis brandtii. Next base: position 3,459,772 of record NW_005354632.1, on the reverse strand, counting down.
GGCCACGCAGGCACAGTGACACTGAACTAGCCTCCAGGGCCTCCCCTTTGCCCGCTGCTGGAACACTGCCTTCGACACCTCGCTCCGGGCCAGTTTCCCTGGCCAGCCAACCACCTCTTCACCCAGAGCCGCTCACCAGCCGGTGCCAGGAAGGACAGATTCATGCGAATGTCAATGTCCAAGGTAATCAGAGGCTGCAACCATGGCAACAGCCTCCAGGGAATGAACCAAATGTCCTGAGGAGGCATTCTGGTTCAGAGGGGCAATGTGGCTCGCAGTGATCTGGGGCGGACCCTGGTCCCAAGGAAGGCCTTGCAGCCGTTCCAGGAGACGTGGCGACAGTGTGGAGCCCCAAGGGACCTCTCAGGGGAGTTCAACTCCTAGTTGGAATCTGATGTATCAGTTAAAAACTAAACCGAATGCTGTCGAGTGTGGTCGGAAAGCGTGCTGGCCCGGGATGTGCAGCTGCGGCCTCAGCCAGGGCCCTGTCAGGCCCAGGGTCTCGCTTAAGCAGATGCTTATTACAGACTTGCTCTGAGCACTTGACATGCCTCCGCTTTCCCAGCTGCTAAATGCCCATTTCCAAGGTCTCAAAATGCACGGGAAAGGATGGTAATATGCAAATATAGATTAGCCTCCTTGCCATGGATGCAAAGCTGCCCACTTGGCAGCCACGCTTTCCCAGCTGCTAAATGCCCATTTCCAAGGTCTCGAAATGCACGGGAAAGGATGGTTAATATGCAAATATAGATTAGCCCCCTTGCCATGGATGCAAAGCTGCCCGCTTGGCAGCCGCTGGTACTCAAGATTCATGAAATATTTGGCACAAGCAGGCAGAACAGAAAATGAACTGGCCGGGGGTGAGGACGGGGCAGGTTTAATTCCTGCACTCCTAATGAGTGCAACTGCGGCCGACACCCGATTATGCTCAGGTGGATTACACATGGGGCCAGTTGTCTGTACAAGATGTGAAATCCCTGCCATTTCCCCATGCTCCACATTCCCAGAAAGCTTTGGAGCAGCCTGACCCAGCCACTAAATGGTGTGTGCTCACAGCGGCCAGCTCATTTCCATACCGGTTGAAGCAAACATAATTAGGAAGGCAAACATGCCATGAGATGTGTACAATGTCTATACATCATACCACACATTGGAAGTCAAACAACAGTGAGCTTTTTGGTTCTCTGCCGTTCTGAATGGATCACCCGCCCCCCCTCCCCGCATGAACCCATTTGAGAAGCTTCGGGCTACGAGGCTGTTTTAACAAACATCCGAGAACATACACATTCGACTGTGTTGTTCTTTCGAAATGGTCACCTTGGGACTAGCTGCGCCTTGTTAACACACTCCTGGAAGCTTTAAAAAAAAATTTTTTTTAGGGGAACTGCCTTTCCTACTTGCCCATTCGAAGTGCCTGTCTGCCACTGGAGCGGATCTCCACCTGGGAGCACAGAACTGATTTCGGTGACAGCAGAAAGCATTTGGAGTCCAGTGTAGTGAGTCAGGTGTGATCTTACAGTTCTTACTCAGAGAGATTTGTTTTCCCAATTTCCTCTTTTTTCCCCCTAAGAAAGCAGTCGAAGATGAACTTTGCATTTGTGAGCACTGCCTAAGTGAGGGGTGAGCTCATCATTGCTCCCCCGAGTGAAATGAGCAAGAGAAAGCCAGTCCCCCGACAATGACACAGAAACCCTTTCTTCTTCTGAGCCACAGCTCCCAGCCTGGCACCCACTGCCGGCCACGCAGGCACAGCGACACTGAACTAGCCTCCAGGGCCTCCCCTTTGCCCGCTGCTGGAACACTGCCTTCGACACCTCGCTCCGGGCCAGTTTCCCTGGCCAGCCAACCACCTCTTCACCCAGAGCCGCTCACCAGCCGGTGCCAGGAAGGACAGATTCATGCGAATGTCAATGTCCAAGGTAATCAGAGGCTGCAACCATGGCAACAGCCTCCAGGGAATGAACCAAACGTCCCGAGGAGGCATTCTGGTTCAGAAGGGCAATGTGGCTCGCAGTGATCTGGGGCGGACCCTGGTCCCAAGGAAGGCCTTGCAGCCGTTCCAGGAGACGTGGCGACAGTGTGGAGCCCCAAGGGACCTCTCAGGGGAGATCAACTCCTAATTGGAATCTGATGTATCAGTTAAAAACTAAACTGAATGCTGTCGAGTGTGGTCAGAGGGCGTGCTGGCCCGGGGAGGGGAGCGGGCTGTGTTGGGGTGGCCACATGCTTGGTAAGTCAGGGTTTCATTTATCAAGGAAGAGACACCATAGACCACGACCAGGTCCCTGGGAAGGCAGGGGAGCTGCTCCAAACCCTGCTCACCTAATCATTCCCCCCTCCTCCCTTTTGAAAATATCTAGGCTACAGACGCTACTTTGGGGACTGGCCATTGTGTACCAATGAAAGAATGAGATTTCTAAGAATGAACATTCAGGAAGCCAACTCCAAGGGAGGGTCCTGCCGATTGGGGGAGACCACGACCAGGTCCCTGGGAAGGCAGGGGAGCTGCCCCAAACCCTGCTCACCTAATCATTCCCCCCTCCCTCCTTTTGAAAATATCTAGGCTACAGATGCTACTTTGGGGACTGGCCATTGTGTGCCAATGAGAGAATGAGATTTCTAAGAATGAACATTCAGGAAGCCGACTCCAAGGGAGGGTCCTGCCGATCGGGGGAATCTCTCCCCGAAGCAACGTCTTGTGCTCTGTTCTCACCAGGGGCCCATAACCTCTGTGGGCATCGTCCCCGGAGATGCTCGCTGACACTGGGGAGAAGTGCATTCTGGGTTGCCCCTAGTGTCTCCTCCCCTGTGCTCTCTGGCTGCTCCAACAACGCCCCTGCCTTCGTTTCCCTGGACACGGGGCCTCCAGATTCAGAGACACTAGAATCCCATTCTTTCCTCCGAGGAAAACCATTAGACCTGCACTTAGCAACCACGGGAGGGTATTTTTAGCTCTCTGGCAGAAGTGTAATGTATAAAATGTAATCATCTCGGCCTTGAAGTTCCTCACAGCCCCATTCAACATGCAGTTGTGGCTGATGGATGTTCACAGAAGGAGCAGAAAAACAGAGCCTGCGTGCCGTCTGCCGCTTGCCTTCTCCGCTCAGGTCGTGGGTACTAGGGACGGCGGGAAAGCTCGGGAATACACAGACCGAGAAGTTCACTAGTCCACTGGTAGGGAAACTAGCCCCCTGCGTGTCTGCTTCTGCTCAGGTCAAGCTGAGAGCCCGTGGGCTAAATCCACCAACCACTTCTGAGTGCTCCCGTGGCCCCGACTCCCTCTCCTGACTGCGCTTGGGCAAGTTCCTTCACCTGTCTGGGCCTCAGTTCCCACACCTATAAGATGACTAAGAACGAACCACAGGACATTCTCGACTTCCAAGGGCCACTGCACAGAATTGATTGCAGACAAACCCCACAAGTGGGCAGAGGCCCCGGGCGATCCAGCCGTGCATTTGCCGAGTGCCTGCATGGCTCTCCGTGCTGCCACGTGGCTGCTCCGGCCCTGGCCCGTGTGTGCCCCATCCACTTCCTTGTTCCTCGTTAGACGAATGTTAATTCCTAGGATGCAACCCACACCGCCTGTCCCCTCTGCTTCCAGGCTGCCTACCTCGACTTCAGCGGGTGGGACCCCAGGAACTGTGAGTGTAGTTTAACTCCAGCCCCAGCAAAACAAAACCAGGCCGGTCCAGTCGGCTCCAGAACACTCTCGGGACTTATTCTGAGGTCAAAGAAAGGTGACGTTTGGATTGGTGACTATTCAGGCAACCTAGGGGTAGGGAAAGAGACTTATTTGGTCCCCCCTCTCCTGACCACGCTCTTTCCAAAGCAGATGAGGCAAGAAGAGGAGAGGATGATGGGCTAAGGGAATTTATCTGGAGAAGAGGGAGAGGGGATCTGGAGCAGTTTGGCCCAGAGGTGGGGGAGGAGCCGGGGATGGTGGGAGCTGTCTCTGGTCCTGAATCCCCACCAAGCCTGGCTCCTGGGATCCTGGCCATCTTTCTGTATCCAGGGAGGATGGCTCACATCTGCACGGACTGTCTGGGATCCTGTCTGAGCTCCATCACTCATTCACTTGCCCACTCGTGCAAATGCATTCAGAGAAGTTCCTACTATGTTGTGAGCACTGGAGTACCACTCACCTCTAGGGGAGCTGGGGTAAGGTTTCTCGGTATCTTAAGTTCACCTACATCCAACAATGCTTGAAACTCCATGCAACTGCCAACTTCCCGACTAGCAAGCAGAGAGGCGTGTACGTGAAACCTCTTCCCGTCTCTTTGCCGAATCACATTTCCCAGAGTGTGAAATGAGCTACCCTCCCGCCAGCCACAATATGGTCCTATTATGCCTAATAAGACACGGGACTCCTAGTCAGCATGAGCTCAGATGCTGAGCCAAGGGGAGACACGGGGACTCTGCTTCCACTCCAGCATCCTTCCATCCAGGGTACCCAGTGTGGAGGCCAAGGCTGCAGACCAGGCAGGACCCATAGGTGGACCCTTCTCCCCATCCCTGGTTTCTCTGCCCCATTACCCCTGCTAGCATGGGGCCTGGGGAGGAAAAGAAGGGAGTGAAGGGTGGAGAGAGGTACTCCCATTGTCATGCACTGATGCTTTAACCTGCACAGCTGGCTGACAAAGATGACAGATGTAGGTGTCCAACAGAAAGGGCAGCCTCATTAGAGGAGCTGATGGGGCGCTCTACTAAGCACGCTCCCCTACACATGCAACTGCCAACTTCCCGACTACCAGGCAGAGAGGCGTGTACGTGAAACCTCTTCCCGTCTCTTTGCCGAATCACATTTCCCAGAGTGTGAAATGAGCTTCCCTCCCGCCAGCCACAATATGGCCCTATTATGCCTAATAAGACACGGGACTCCTAGTCAGCATGAGCTCAGATGCTGAGCCAAGGGGAGACACGGGGACTCTGCTTCCACTCCAGCATCCTTCCATCCAGGGTACCCAGTGTGGAGGCCAAGGCTGCAGACCAGGCAGGACCCATAGGTGAACCCTTCTCCCCATCCCTGGTTTCTCTGCCCCTGCTAGCGTGGGGCCTGGGGAGGAAAAGAAGGGGGTGAAGGGTGGAGAGAGGTACTCCCATTGTCATGCGCTGATGCTTTAACCTGCACAGCTGGCTGCCAAAGATGACAGATGTAGGTGTCCAACGGAAAGGGCAGCCTCATTAGAGGAGCTGATGGGGCGCTCTACTAAGCATGCTCCCCTACGTTCCTGCCTCTAGAACACCAGTTGGAGAGCAAGCAGTAGCGAATGCACCCAGGCAGGGGCTCTGTGATACTTAATTTTCTGTGTCAACTTGCCTGGCCACAGAATGCCCAGATATTTGGTCAAACATTATTCTGGGTGTGTCTGGGAGGGTGTTTTTGGATGACACAGATATTTGAATGGTAGAATGAGTAAAGCAGATTGCCCTCCCTAATGTGGGTGGGCCTCGTCTAATCAGTTGAAGGCCCGCATAGAACAAAATGATGGCTTGAACTGTTGCATGGATCTTTTCTGGCCTTTGGACTTGAATTGAAACATCGGTTCTTCTTGAACTTGCACTCTCAGCTCTCCTGGTTCTTGGGCCTTTGGACTCAGCCTGGAGCTACACATTGACTCTGCTGTATCTCCAGCTTGCTGGCTGCAGACTGGGGACTTTTCAGACTCCATAATTATGTGTGCCAATTCCTTGTAAGAAATATATGCATCTCTCCTACTGACTCTGTTTCTCTGGAGGACCCTGACTAATACAAGCACCATAAATATTCATTGGTGGGGAACTGGCGTGGAGCTTGGTGGGTTGGGTTTCTGCGTGCAAGGGAAGGTTCTGAGTCAATGCATTTACATCCTTGCCTCTCAGCTTCCAGGGATTACTCTAATGGCCCCTGAAATGCAGCCTTGAGCAGGAAACTCAACATGAAGTCACTTCCCTGGCCAAATGTTCCTAGACATGGCCTATTTTTCAAAGTTTGAAATTAAAGTCCATGCACAGAGCTCTTCACTCTTTCCCAGCTCTGTGCTATGGGCTGAAAAGAACCATATGGTGTGAAAGTTGGGACATGCTTTATCTCAGCCTTCAAGCAAGAAGCTTGCTTGGGTGTCCAGATGCAAGTACAAAGTCCAGGGAAGACAGTGCTGACTCCAGGGGGCTGTCTTGACCAGTGTCCTGCCTCCAAGGGGAAGGGCTCTCATCCGGGCATGTGTCTCTGTGTTCCTCAAGGTCTCTGAGGGAGGTACCACCGCAAGCTTTCCTTGCTTATTCCAGAGTTGGCTCATACAGAGGATTTAAAATATGTTAATTCTAAGGAAAGTGAATGTTTCTGCAATGCAGCCTTGACTAGGTGAATCCAGGGTCAGCCTGGGAGCTAAACTGTCTGGGTTGATCCCACCTCTGATATTTACCACCTCTGAGATCTCAGGCAAATTACTTAAGCACCTTGTACCTCAGTTTTCTCATCTGAAAAATGTGGTGATTAGAGTGGTAACCACTCTTCAGGTTGTTGTGAGGATTAAATGAACAAATATGTATGTGTGTGTGTGTGGGTGTATATATATATATATATATGGCTTAGCAAATGGCTGGCATAGAAGCACTACTATTTTAACTATGATTAGATATTTATCATTGGCAGAATGGTTTACCCTTCTTTGCATTCCCCTCTGAGCCTAGAACTTGCCTGCTATTCAAAGAACTATACCTAGGACAATAACATAGGGAGAAGTGAAACATCTGAGTGCAGATTCCAGACATCACCCACTGCCAGGATCCCCGCCCAAGCTAGACTCAGCAGGGGGAGACTTGAGACTTGGTCTTGACTGTCAAAGGACTGATCAATTGAGTTACAGCAGCTTAGCTACATTCACCAGGTTGTAAATTGGCAACTACCAGTGCAGAAGGTACAACTGAGCAATGAGCAGAGGTTAGCCAGCCTGGGGGGAATGTATCTGGGCACCTCTGGGATCTGAGGGGCGAGCCATGGCCTCAGGATACCCCAGCTGATGTCCTGGGAGGATGGAGGGGGCCTGGCTCCTCCGGGGCCTGGGTTAGGAGAGAGGCACTAAGGTAGCACATACAGTTTTGAAGTTTCCTGCTGGGACTTCTTTGCTGGTGCCAGATAAACTTAGTGCAGGAGCACAGTGTCTTAGTAATAAAGGAGGAGGAGGAAAAATAATCCAGGGAGAAATCAACTTATGGTTTATTTAAACCTTATTGGAATTTCGAGCGTGGAAACATTTAAATATCATAGTTACTGCCGTGTGTCCTCCTCCTGCTATTCCCCAGTGGCTGTTTTCCTGCACATTTGGTTGGGGAGCAGCACAATTAAGCTGCTTGAAAATTGCCTTCCTACTGCTAGGTAATTACAACAGGTTTTTATCCCCAATGTAAAGAATGAACCGTTATATTTTTAATAAAGGGGGTGCTCGATGGGTCCCGGCCCCCTCTGCCCCCAGCCTCTCTGCTCCACCTCCTCTGCTCTGTTCCCTGTCTCCTCCCTGTTCCTCCAGGACTCCTCTTGTCCCATGTTCCCTCCCTATCCTCTCCCTGTCCCCTCCCAGGCAGTTGGAAAGCAGCGCTGCGGGCTGGGCCGGGCCGGGCTCCTGGCCCCGCTGTCTCCCAGCCAGGGAGCCCTGTGTCACTGTTTAGAGAAAGGAACGGCCCCTCCAAGTCTCTGTCAAGATCATTAACTATTTAGCCTGACTCAATCCAGGCCATCAGACACACTCCCGCCTCCCTTTCTTACCCAAAGGGACATCTTTCCCATCTCTATCTTTTTTTAAAAATCCCAAACCAGTGCGTTTGCGGGATTAACGCAAATTCGGCTCTGAGCACAGGCGTGAGCTCATTGGCTCCTCCCACCAGACTGCGCAGAGAACGTGCTTTTTGTTCTGGGATGTGGAGGTCAGCCTGGCAGCCACCTGAGCACCTGCCCCAGGCCACACAGTGGCTCAAGTCCCCACCAGCTGCCCACACGCAGCTTCTGGTGGTTCCTCTGGGCTGCTTCCCGCCTCCTGACACCCTTCTCTCCTAACCCCTGACTCTGGCCACTATGTGCTGGGGGAAACAAATTCTCTTTATGTGATGTCACTAGGAGGGAGAAACCATGGCAACAGCATGCACAGGCGTGAGCTCATTGGCTCCTCCCACCAGACTGCGCAGAGAACGTGCTTTTTGTTCTGGGATGTGGAGGTCAGCCTGGCAGCCACCTGAGCACCTGCCCCAGGCCACACAGTGGCTCAAGTCCCCACCAGCTGCCCACACGCAGCTTCTGGTGGTTCCTCTGGGCTGCTTCCCGCCTCCTGACACCTTTCTCTCCTAACCCCTGACTCTGGCCACTATGTGCTGGGGAAACAAATTCTCTTTATGTGATGTCACTAGGAGGGAGAAATGATGGCAACAGCATCTGTGCCTCATGCGACAAAGTGGGAGTCCAGGGTGGCCTCTGGGGCAGGTAGACAGCAGGGCCCCGGAGGTCACCCCACTGTTCTGCAGCTGTGTGGCTCTGAGTGGCTCCTCCCGCTGTCTAGGCCTCAGTTTCCCTCTCTGTAAAACAAGGGAGGTAGACCAGATATCTTTGCATCCCTTTGACCTATGATACCCAGGATGTGACTTTTCAGCTTTTAGTATCCATCTCGATCCACTATCTGCTGCTTTGCCTTATCCGGGCCCACGTGTCCTCCTCTGAGTCTAAACAGAATGGCTGGAGCCAGGCGAAAGCACGTGCTAGGCTCAGTCACATGGCAACTGTCTCCTAACTTCCAGGCTTATTCCCGGGAGAGGAGGGTGAGGAGTGTCACCTGCCCTGGTGAGTGGGAGAAACATCAATGGAGACCCTGCAGCCTCGGAGGGAGGAGGTGCGGCCTCCTCTGGACAGACCAGGGGCTCGCCTTGGGGGCTGGCTCCCTACTCCCTTTCTCCCTCTGACCTTTGGGGAAGCCACTTACGCTCTCTGAGCTTTGGTTTTCTTCACTGATTTAATGGGAGGACATTATCCATGTCCCCGACTTAGGAACATCAATGAGGGAATGAAACAATGTTCTTTGGGAAAGAAAAGAAGCCAGAGGACCAAGGGGGAAACCGAGGCACAGGGTGTTCCACAGAAGTCTAGAACTGACGGACACGCCACACTGGAGCGAGGCAGGGCCTCCGGCGTCCGGGTGTGCATTCGTCAGGCGGGGCCTGTGTTTCTGGGGTCAGTGTTAGTGAGGAGAGAGGTTGCCCATGGCGTCTCCCTGCCCTGGCCCAGGCCCCTGGGGAAGAGAAGGGCCTGGAAGAGAAGGTGTGTTGTCTGCTCTGAGGTGTGTGTGTGTGTGTGGGGGTGACAGTACAGGAAGGTGCCTCAGTGTGTGAGCCCAGGCGGTGCCCATGCCCAAGGTGCCCGAGGCTGGTTTCGGAGGCGTGGCCAGGAGGGTGGGGGATGAGAGGAGAGCAGGCTGTGCTGGGGGCGGACAAAGGGAGAAGACAAAGATTATTTTAAACCTGGATTAATCACTGCTCCAAACGGGGACTGGGGGTGGGAGCCGCAGCTGTCGCCGGGAAGTGGTGGAAGAGAGGCCAGCAGGGAGGGGCCGGAACCCTCCACTGCCCACCAGGACCTCGGACCTTGCTGAATTTCAGTGGCTTGCTCCAGAGGCCAAAGTAAGTCGATGGTAAAAACTATACTGTGGCCCGGTTTTCTGGGCCAACTGGTCTCCCTGGCGCTAGGCACCTGCCTTCCCTGTCACCAAGAGTTAGCCTGCGACAGTTTGGATCATGTCACTTTTCTCTCAAAAGCTGGTAATGACTTCCTGTTGCCCAAACAACTGGCCTCCTCCTTGACTTGGTTTACTAGGCCCTTGACAAGAAACCCATCCGCACCTTCCAGCCCAAGATCAAGCCTAGAGGCACGGGTCCAACAGCGATTGTCCACTCACTGAGCCAGGCACCGAGCTAACTGCTTTCCTATGTGACCTCACTGAATACTCATATCCACCTTGCAGGTTACTTTTTCAGATGGAGAAATGGAGGCTTAGAGAGGTTAGATAACCCGACCAAGGCCTGTCTAATACCTAAAGCTTCTGTCCCTAACTTCCTGGAGAGCGCCACACACATCCCTGATTTTCTGTTTGCTCAGCCCTTACACCCCCCTGGGACATCTTCTTGGTCCTCTCTGCCCGTATGAACTTCCCCCTTGTTCCTCAGGGCTCAGCTCAAATGCCACCTAGTTCCAGAAGTCTCCCTGGTTGAAGCTCAATCGAGGACACAACAAGCATTTATTTAATATTTACGGCTGCTTAGGTAGATCCTATTATCTCCATTTCATAGATAAAAAAGCAAAACCAGAAAACAGAGGCACAGGGAAATGGAGCCAAGCGTCCCTGTTTGCACCGCTAATGAGCCATGGGGGAGGGATTCAAAGGCAGGTCTTCCAAGGACGCCAAGTTCAGTGTCTTCCAAACACTCCCAGCTGCTTCAGCGAGCAACCCCTCCTTTCTGTGTCCACAGTCCTTTGTGCCTTTATGTAGAGCTTGTCAGATTCTGCAGGTCCAATGTCTGTGCTTGGAGGTCAGCGTCCTCGGTAATGGCCGGACATGGACTTCCGACCATGTGCACAAGGCATTGTCTTCACGACCATGAAGCCGCTATTGGTGTCGCCATTGCTGCTGAGGAGAAACCGACCCTGGGAGGCAGGAAGTGCTGAGTCCAGTGAACACAGTCACGCTGTCCCTGTGGGATTTGGACACAGATCTGTCCCAAGTTCATGGTTCCCGCTATATAGGTTGGGGCTTGTAGGCTCTGGGAGGGCTGGATGCAGGCTTATTTATCCCCCAACGACAAGGGCCCTGGCAGCATTTTGGATTCAGTGGGAGCTCAGTGAATATGGACATGGACCAGTCCTGGCTGGGAGCCCTGGGCCTGTGGTCTCCATAGGGAATCTGGGCTCTGGGGACACCAACAGCTCCTTTAAAGCTTCCACTCAACTCTCTTCGGACGTAGTCTTCTCAAGAGGCGTGGGAAGTGCTTTTTCTACCCATTTGTCAAGGTTTTGGAGATGCTCATTTGGGGACACTGACACCTCCCTAAGTGGGAATGGGCACATTTAAAGGTGGAAAAACGGCCGCTCTCCTGAGCCTGTCCCCTTGCCGCTGACATTTCTGTACGACTTCTTAACCTTCCACAGGGTCCCTACCACTCCTGCTGGGTGGAGGTCACTGGAGGAGAGAAGCCAGAACTGAAGTGTCCCCAGGAATGTGAGCGATCCTGGGAAATAGGAGAGGACCGCCAGAGCGGAAACACACCTGACATGTCTCCATGGAGCAGGGCACCCCTGTCGGTCCCCGGAGAGGGGAGGGGACTCTACACGAGGCGGGGGAGTCCGGATGAATGTCCATTCAACCAGAGGATTCTCTCTTGCCAAAAATAGTGTATGTTAATATAACCTTTGAAAAGTGGTGCTGATTAAGAACCAACAAGGATTCACGAAGACCAGGTAACACCAGGTTAATCTCTAAAATTCGTCTGTTTTGCTAAGGTCTAGATCCGGGTTTCTCAGCCTTGGCACTGCTAACATCCAGACCTGGTAACTCGTTCTGTGGGGGTGGGGGCAAGAGGGCTGCCCTGTGCATTGTAGGATGTTGAGTTGCACCCTGGCCTCTACCCACTAGATGCCAGTAGGAGTGCTCCTCCAGCCCAACTCCTCCCCCCTCTACACACACTCAGTTGTAACAACCAAGATACTGTCTCCACACACTGCAATGTCCCCAGGGGAAAGAACTTCCCTGGCTGAGAACACTGTTCCGACGATAGACCAGGAAGCTGCAGAGCCAGCTCTGTAGTGAGGTGTCTGACACACCTGCGCACTCTCCTGGAGAGGAAGAAGGAGAAAGATGGTCTTGACTTATGGGTAGTCATCAGCCTGGGGCTTGGCCGTGGTGACAGGCTCTGGGCTCCACACATGTCTATCAACAACCTGGATAAAGACACTGATGAAATGCTCAGTTCATGTACAAACGTCCCGAGTCTGGTGGATATGAAAGTATGTCCGAGGAAAGACTGAGGACTCAGAAGGATCTCCGCCATCGTCAGGGGAGAAAAGCCAGCTTCCGAGCTGTGTGGGCCACACGCTACCGTGTGCAGAAAAGCAGGTGACGCACAAGAAACACTGGCATTGCTCACTTGTAGCTGCACCAAGAAACTCCAGGAGGAGACAGAGAAACCACGAGTGCGGTCACCACCTGTGTGGGGAGGGAGGCTGGGCAGCAGGGTGTGGGGGAGCTTTTCACAGTTTACCCTGTTACAATTCTTGGTTTATGAAGATGGAAATATAGTCTCCCGGTAATGAAATTAAGAACAGATCTTCAACCTACAGTAGGGGTCAGAATAAATACAATGCAATTGAACAGACAACAACATCCGTCCTGCATTAATTAAAAACCCTAATTCGGCCAGCACGATGAGGTCGGCTGGAGAGAAGTCAGGAGGTTTCGGTTGGCTGCAGGTTGCCAAGTCAACCAATCAACAAACACACACCAACAAAGGCGGTGACTGTTTACAGTGTCCAGATCAAGGGCAGCCCCATCTGTGCTCTGGGCAAGTCAAGACCATATTCACCGTCACCCCTCCACTTCCCTCTGCTGCAGCTTTTGGAATTGACAAGTGTGTACGAAGGACAGTGACCTAGATGGCGCAGGGCCCGGGAACCATGAGAAATATGAAGACTAGGTGGTGAAACGAGGGATACTTAAACTGGAGAAGAGAAGACTCGGAGGGGACGCGGAAGCTGTCGTCGAGCATTTGAAGGGCTGTTCTTTGCAGGAGGGAGTAGGCCCCTTTTGTGTGGCTCCAGACTGCCGAACCGGGCCCTCTTCAGTTCATTGGGAGGCCAATTTTAGTTCAGAGCCAGGTAAAGGCTGCCTTGTGAGATAATAATAAAATAGCCGCACTACCGAACACTTACAAAGCATCCGGCGCTGTGATAAGCCCTTCTGCCTGCATTATCTCCCTGATGCTTCACAACACCCTGACAGAAGTATATTCCTCATTGTCATGTTCACAAAGGGGAAAATTGAGACTACACAGGCTACGGAAAGGTGCCGGAGGTGACTCAACCAGGAGACGGAGGCTCAGTGTGACCCCAACAGGTATATTCTTGACCACTAGGCCTGCTGCCCGAAGGTAGTGAGCTGTCCATCACAGCCAGCATTCAACAGAGATGTCAACACGGCCTGGCCACCCTGCTATAAGGAAGCTCCTACAGGGGGTAGGAGTGGCCTGTTTCATGCCTAATGCACCGTGGCCTTCTAAGAAGGTAAGTTCTGTGTGTGTGAGAATTGCAGGGACTGGAGTGACCAGCATGCAGAGTTCCCACTCACATCTGTCTGGGGTAAATTTGGAGGTTTTGGTGGAGGTGGTGTCTGAACTCAAAAAGGTGAGAGACAATGGGAAACACTGCCCCCAGCTGGAGCTGCCCTGCCCCCGGGGGCTGGGACGCCACTTACAGACCAGGCATTATTATGCTTTCCAATTCGCCACACCCCTTCGTGGACACGATCTCATTTAAATATGCAACAGCCTCGTGAGAAAATATCCCTCTGGCAGGTGGGGTTGAGGAGGGATGGGAAGAATGTCTCCAGACCAAAGGGGAGAATGACAGAAACAGAGAACAACTTAGCTGCGGTCATACTAGGGATGGGAGAAGAGGGGAAGGAGGGAGAGGACAGAAAAATACGTCACAGTCCCCCACTTCATCTGGGGGCCGGCCAGACCCCCTCTGCAGTCCTCAAGTACTTAACAATGTTTTCAAGTGAAACAAACCACCGAAGGAAAGAACTGCCCCGCCTCCACACACACACACAGTGTCCCATGAACCCTCTGTCACCGAGGAGCAGGGTGAACCTCTACCAGATGGAAGAGACGGCGCGTAAGCCAGGGGATGGGAAGTACAACCCAAGGAATACAGTCAATACTGTTGTAATAACGGTGTGTGGTGCCAGCTGGGTACCAGGTTTATCAGGATGATCACTTAGTAGGTTATATAAATGTCTAATCACTGGGTGGTACACCTGAAAGTAATACAACATTGTACGTCAACTGTAATTGAAAAGTAAATTATTTTATTAAAAAAAAACCCTGGCAGAATGGAAGTAAATCAACCGGAGGCTGGTGCTACGTTTTATAAAGTTACCTGACGTGTTGACTGGACAAGAGGAAGATGGGCAGAACTTACTACGAAAAGCAGTCACTTTGGAGTGTCCGGGTGTGGAAACCGTGCTCTGGGGAAGAAGCCGCACGGAGGATCTGTAATTGCTGGGAGTGGGTATGTGGGGGTGGGGGTGGGAGAGGCATTTCCAGGGAATCCATTTACACAGGAGACTCAGAAAATTAGCACGAAGTCTAGAAGAACCACCTGTGCCTTAGATCCGACAGTGTCAGCCCTGGCGAGAGGGGTGAGGTCCCAGGTCCTGGCAATGGCCGTGGGCCCCCAGAGAAGCTGACGGGTGGTGCTGGGACAGGTCACCCTGGGTGGGAGGACAGAGCCTTGGCCAGGAGCACTAACTAGGCTCTGCTCAGACCACAGGCCAATGTCCTGGGTGGCAACCCTAACGGGTGAGAGGGAGGAGCCGCAGGACTTCCTGGGGAGCACCTGGGGAGGGGAGGCAGAGCACCACCCCTCAAAGGCCAGAGGCAGAGAGGAGGAGGCTGCAAAGATTAGAGACAGAGGCAAATGGACACACGAATGGACGGAGCCAGAGAACAGCATGGAAGCCCTGAGACAGAGAAACTCCAAGACAGAGAGACAGAACCCCTGCAGGGGCCGCAGAGAAAAGGGATGATGGAGGAGCAGCAACAGGAAGACACACACACACACACAATCTAGAGGAAAACTGAGAAGAAACCGGCAGATGGACGGAAGAACCCTGGGGTTTGGCAGGCGGGGCTGCTGGCGAGAGGATTGAGCTGTCTCTAACTGTCTGAAGTCCCATAGCAACCCACCTTCCTGTCACTCACTGGTGACAGTTTTGCTGACACGGGGCTTTCCTCTGGGTTGGGGTTGCGGGGGGCGAGCAGGAGGCTGCAGAGGTCAGCTGATCACTCTTTAGACCAGACTGCATGGTTATCTCCGTGGGTCTGTCTGGGTAAATGGGGGGTGGGGGGAGGAGGAGGAGGAGAGGAGGAATAGGAGGAAGAGGAGCAGGGGGGGAGGAAGAGGAGGAGAAGGAGCAAGGGGGAGAAGGAGGAGGAGAGGAGGAAAAGGAGGAGAAGAGGAGCAGGGGTAGGAGGAGGAGGAGGAGGAAAGGGAGGAGGGGGAGGAGGAAGAGAAGGAGGGGGAGGAGGAGGAGAAGGAGGGGGAAGAGGAGGAGGAGGGGGAGAAGGGGGGGCGTTCTGCCTCAGCTGTGGGACCGGTTGTGGACCAGACTGCCTGGGCTTCCCTGCCTTTACTCTGAGGTCAGGCAGGTCCTGGGAAGGAGCACAAGCGATCACTTACCCTTGGCCTCTCGGAGCAAAGTGCACGCCTAGTGGGGAGGTGGAGAAAGGGGTAATAAAAATTAAATTTAAAAATTTTTTTAAAGTTGGAGGAACACACTATTTGAAGACAGAGCAAAAATATCTGACATGCGGAGCGCTGTCTTAATGACAGTGCGTGTGGGAGGACAGTTTAGTCATATTTTTCATTTTCTCTTCCCCGGGGAGCTGCGTTCCCGCGATCAGGCCCTGATAGCAAATTGGCGTGCTCCCTAATCAGTCCCCTTCCAGGATTATTCAGCCGCGCGATGAGTCAGGGGCCTGCGAGTCAGCCCTGGCCACACGTTCAGGATGCTTTCCCTGCCCCCCGGGGCGGCGGGCTGTGGGTGGGCTGTGGGTGTGCAGGAAGCTGAGGAGGAGGAGCTGCCAGCGCCCAGCAGGGTGCCGAGAGAGGCCCTGGGGTGTCCACACTCCTGAGAACTTTGGGGGTAAGCATGTGGCTGGTCTCCCGGCGGGGGCCACGCGAGCGTGGAAAAGGATATCTTCCAAGAATGCCTGGCTCAGGGCCAGGAGGAGGGAGTTAGGAAGCAGCTCGCTGTCCCTCGGGCATGAACACCCCCAGGACCAATGATGAAAACAGTGATGATGGTTAGTGACTACAGGAGCAGGCACTTGCTGTGTCCTCCCCACAGCAGGGGTGCCACCCACGGCACCAACTGACATGGGGGGGTGGTGACAGAGGTTCAGGGAGGTGAAGTGACCGCCCTGAGGATGCCGCTGCTGTCGGTATCTGACGCCCACCCTGCGCACCAGCTACAAACTTCAGTTTGCGGAGGGGATGCCGCCTGGAAGCATGGAACAGAATGGAACAGACTGGAACCTCACAGGGAAGGCGGGGGA
>NW_005354632.1:3431545-3438822 GCF_000412655.1 Myotis brandtii | reverse complement strand
GAACTTATTTGCATAACCCATGGACACAGGCAATAGTGTGGTGAAGGCCGGGGGCGGCAGGCGGGGGTGGGCTGGAAAGGGTCGATGGGGGATAGAAGGGGACGGCTGTAATACTTTCAACGATAAAGACACATTTTTAAAAAAGATGATTTCAATGTAGTTTTGCCATTTAGGAGCTCTGTGGTCACAGGCAGGTTACTGAGAATCCCAAACGAAACGGTGTTTATCTGTACATCGCGCTGTGCCCAGTGCCGGGCAAACGGTGACGGCTGAATGGATGAAGAAATGAATAGAGAAGGGTTGCTCCTGGGATGAAATGAGGTGGGAGAAATAAAGCATTTATTGCAGCGACGTCATACATTAAGCATTCAATGCAAGGTAGTTACTATCGTGAGCGATTATCCAGGAGCAAAATCTTATCCTTCAGTCACACTGGTTCCCAGAGCTCATATAAAGCCAGGCAATTAAGGCTAAATAGTGACTTGTCCCCAAGAATCTAAGCAGTTGCCCCTGGGGTCCGAAAGGCAATATGTTGAATGCCATCCCATTGGTTTTAACAAGTTTAGACTGAGCTCGCCTGTGTGCCTGGAGTGGGTGGGGCCCTGGGCAAGAGGCAGAAGAATGAAGTCAGGCTGCCCCCCTAACGGAGCTACTCTCCAGTGGCAGAGGCAAGATCAACACTCATTAGCATGAAAGCCTTCCATGTGAGCCAGAGACGCAGCCCGCATTCTCCAGGCCAGTGCAAAACTGTCATTTATTCCTTCAACAAACATCCGCAGCTCGCTTGCTGCACAGCACACGCCCCTAGTTAGGCACTGGGGACACCGAGACGTCTGGGCTGAATGAGAGGAGGGGCTCCCAGACCGAGGAGACCTCTTAAAAGTGGGTCAGGACAATAATGCCAACTCAGAGCTCGAACACAGAGCACGGCCTCTGTGCAGACCAGGCTCCTTCCCAACACTTCCGGGGACGGGGTAGGAAGGACACTTTCTCTTCACAGGAAGACGTGCTTACACAGACCCAGGCCAAACCTCCCTACCGGGGCCCCAGCCTGGCCTCACTCCGGCTGGAGGCTGGAGAGCCAGGCTGCCCCTCCAGACGCCTCATGCTGACCCGGAGCGAAGCACCTCTCACAGTGGCCTCTACCCCCCTGGTTCCCAGGGACCCTGAGAAGCTCGGAGTATCAGGGCTGGAATGAAGGTGGAACCCCACAGAAGCTGAGGACCTAATCGCTCCATCAGGCAGTGACACAGCCGAGGAAGAGCCCATCTGTCTGGATGCCTGGCCAGGGCTGAAGCTCCTAAGGCACTAAGACGCTCCAAGACTCAGACCCTCCCAGAGCACCGCCCCTCCGGGCCTCACTTGGGAGCCTAAGGTACTGGAGGGCACCTGTCAGACACGGCAGAGGAATGGGCTAGACAGCAGGGGCACAAAGAGCAGTGGGGGGTGGGGGGAGATGTTCCAAATGGGGTTGAGATAGCTTACAGGAAGCCAGGCTGCCGGGACCCTGCCCACCCAGGGCATCCCAGGCCAGCTGTGGTCCAGGCTCTCGCAGGCCCAGGGGAAAGGCTCCAGGAAAGACGCCACAGATTTCTCATCTGTCTTTTAACCTGCTCCTTAAGCAGCAGGGTCATTTGTATCTACTGCCATATTCGAGCAAACTTTCAGCAATGCTAATGAACTTGGCACCGGACTCCTCCCCTGGCATGGCGGCCATCCTGAAGAATGCTAGGCCGGCTACATACCCTCCCCCTTCCCCATAGACTGGCTGGGGAGGGGCTGCAAGGTCTGAGCCAGGTGGGTCCCCTGCCTTCAGTCCCGGTCCCAGACCCTCTGACCGTTCTCCCGTGGCCCCTGTACTAGTCACGCACTCATTTTGCACAAGCATCTGTCCACCTGTCTATCCTGCAGTCTCTTTTTTTTAACATTTAAATATCTTATAACATTTAGTAGTACTACCTGAGCTTTTCTATTGAGGTAACATTGGTTAGTAACATTATGTAAGTTTCAGGTGTGCAACATTACGATTCCATATCCATATACACGACAGCGTGCTCCCCACCCCAAGCCTAGCCTGTGTTCCTGGGAGCTCAGAGCCTCGAGCACTCAGAGCCTCCCTCTTTCAGGAACTTCTCTCTGGAGGCCTGGGGCTGAGGGAGCTCAGGGCAGCCCACCGCTGGGTCACCGCTGGGGCAGCAGCGGAAGTGTGTGCGAATACCTGGTGCAATCAGGCAGTGAAACCCTCTGTGGGCCCTGGCGCGCTGCATCCCTTTCGCTCATCTTTGGAAGGATTTGGGGGAGGAGGGGAGAGGCTCACAGCAAGTCTCCAGGCTGCCAGGCCATTGACCTGGATTTCCAGTGAGCCTGGTTTCTCCTGTGCCCCCTCCCTCTGAACACAGAGCCCTGGAAGGGTCAGTATCTAGGGCTCTGCTCTGGGCAGCATCTCAGGAACCGAACTCCTCAATGCAGGTCCCATTCTCTGCAGCTCCTGCCCCAACGCCCGCCCTGGCCGGCCCCAGCCACGGTCCAGGTCTAGGGATGGGGTTGGGGGCAGTGGGTGGAGGGCTGTTTCGGGGCAGTTCACCGCGTTGCTATAAATCAGTGTTGTTTTGCTTCTTCCCTCTTGCTTCCCTGTTTACCTATTTTTTTTAGCCCTCCTAATGGGTAAACAGCCCCACTAGGGCGAGCCTGTCTGAGAGGTGTTAAACCTCCATGGGCCCCAAGTCAGTCTCGTTCCCAGCCGGCCACCGGGATGCACAGTGCAGGAGCTAAATATAGAAAGGGCTCCCTCCTCCCCCCGCCTCGCTGGCCTCTGTGGGCACGGCACGGCGAGGATCGATGCCGTGCTTGGCGGCAGGCTGCCTGACAGCTGCCCCTGCCCAGAGACCCTTACCTGCCCCTGCCGCCCATTGGCTGGGCCGGGAGCCCTGACACACTGGGGACGGGAAGTCACCATGGTGACCTGCACAGCCTGGCGGGAGGGGGCAGGGGCTTGGCTGTGGGCTTGACCGGCTGCCCTGGCCACTCCAGGCTGGCGGCTTTGTGTCCAGGCCCCCTGCAGAGGGGGCAGCCCCGCGGGTGATGCAGGGAGGGCACTGTGTTGTTCTTGCCGGAAGTCCACGGCCTGCTCCGGGCCTGCTCCGCGTGCCTCCCCAGAACGCCGAGGACGGATGAATCAGTCCCAGCTCATCAGAGCCTTTCATGCTCAACCAGCCCAGATGACAGATTTAGAAACTGCGTGGTCTTGTTCTTTCGGTGGATTTCTGAGGAGCACTCCGCAGCAGGCCCAGGTCTTCATTATCTCCATCCACACCCTCTGATTAAGCATCTGCGACCGCACGGCTCTGGTGCTGGGTGCTGGGTGCTGCACCCACAGAGACACGGAGCAGGGTCACTAGTGCAGAAAGGGCCCCAGGACACCCAAGCCACAGCAAACAGCACGATGCTGCCATTGGTACCAGCACCTCGCTCGATCGTCCCAGCCCTGTGAGGGATTGCTAACCTTCTTCTTTGATTCGAGAATGGAGGGTTCGGTGCCTTTCAAAGCGCCCCCCTCCCCTCCCCTTAAGTGACAGAAAGTACACACTCAAGCTTTCTAGCTCCGATGCTGGATAAGACAGCTGGTGTTTCCCAAACTCTGGGCCGTGAACCTGAGGCATCAGAAACACCTGGGAGGTTCTTCAGTGCAGACCCCGGCCCGGGACACACGCAGGCTGGTCAGCACGCCCGCCCAGGCTGCAGGCCCATCGGGAGGACCACCTTGCCCAGGCCACTCTAGGAGGAGATCCTTCGAGCAAGCATCAGGTATTTGCAGTTGGTTCTCTACTCGTGGCTCACGACACCTGGCATATCGCTGTATTATTTAAGAAACAAGCAATTGTAACTCTCTCCGGTCTCACCAAACCAAACCAGTGACTTGATTTTTGAATGCTGCCCCCGCCTTGACCTGCTTCTCTCGGGACACTGCGTCTGGCACCTGGCTTCCCTGCCCACTCTGGGCTCAGACACCCCTCTCCCCTCAGTCCTAGCTCTTGGGGGCTGGGGGTCAGGTGACGGCTCATTCCTTCCTGATTCCAGCTGCACTGTGCTCAGGGAACTGCTCCTGAATCCAGTCTGATCAAGGCCAGCAACACGGATCTAAGGAGCTGGAGAATCAGCTGTCCACTTAGCCGCTGGGCAGCCGTGCTCCCACAGCCTTCCATGTGCCCCGACTTGGCTCTCTGGGACCCCAATAGCTCTGAGCGTGTGTCGTCCCCACACATGATGCCTTTCTTCCCTAGGAACCTGCTTTCACTGCCCCACAACTGAAGCACCCACTCCCCACTCAGGCTAACGTCTGTTCCTCAGGATCGGCTCCGGATTCACTGTGGGACGATGTCCCCGCCCTCATGCCCCTCCGCTCTCCACCTCCCCCTCCAGCCCCTGTTCCCTGCGTTCGGCCACCTATCGTGGCATCTGCCACGTTTCACAGGGCACACGTGCTCGATGGAGACCGAGGGGCTGACTGAGCTCCACAAGGGAGCAGACTTGTCACTGGGCTGTCGTCCTCAGACTCAGAGGCCTGGAGGACAAGGCCTGCTCTGTGCCTGTGCAAAATAACACCGGGAAAGGCCCTCAGCCCGGCGTCCTCGGTTCTCCTTTCTGCCGTCCTATGGGGGCATCCTAGGCCCCCTCCTTGGCTCCCCATGACTCCTGCCTCCTGGTAGTCACCCCTTAGGTACTGCCCTTGCGTGAAGACTAGACTCATTGACTTGCTTCTAACTAACAGAACACGCAGAGGGGATGGGATCTCATTCCAAGATTATAAAAAGACTGTGGTGTCCACCTCAGGGTCTCTCTCTGATGTACTGCCCTGGATGGTGGTGGGGCGGGGGGTAGTTGCCATGTCAAGCGTCAGGCCACATGGTGAGGGGCTGAGATGGACCAACAACCTTGTGGGTCAGGCCTTCAGGTGACTAAGGCTCTGGCTGCCATCTTTTTTTCTTTTCTTTTCTTTTTTTTAAGAAAAAATGTTTTTATTAATTTCAGAGAGAGGAAGGGAGAGGGACAGAGAGAGAAACATCAATGATGAGAGAGAATCATTGATAGGCTGCTTCCTACACACCCCACACTGGGGATCAAGCCCAAAACCTGGGCAGGTGCCCTGGCCGGGAATCAAACCATGACCTCCTGGTTCATAGGTCGATGCTCAACCACTGAGCCATGCTGGCTGGGCCCTGACATCTTGACTCTAACCACACGAGAGTCCTTGAGCCAGAGGCACCCAACTAGGCCAGACCTGGATTCTTGACCCACAGAGTCTGTGAGATAATAAATGTCTGCTGTTGTAAGTAGCTAAGTTTTGGGGTATTTTGTTACGTGGCAACAGATAACTAATGCATGGCCTTTGCATTCCTCCTTTGTGCACCTACACGGTGGACATGGCGAGGGTAAGTGGCACCTAATGGCACTCAGGGCAGGCCAGTGGCTGGGAGGGAGGCTTCAGATCCCAGAGCCCCTGGGAGGACAAACAGGTGCGACTCTACCCTCCCAAAGCCTGCTCACACCCTCACTCCTCTCCCCACCTTCCAGACACCCGAGCGCTCACTCGATGCTGCCTCGGTAACGTCTCCAGCACACACCGGCTCTCTTAGTATTTCTACTTAATTTGTCTTTCTACTTACATTCATTCATGGAACCAATATTTGCGGAACATGTACTGCGGGCCTCGCACTGTTCACAGTGCGGGGGGTTCTGCAGCTCACAAGGCAGCCACCATTGTTTCCCCTGCCGTTTTCTTTTCCCCTCGGCTCCCCTGAAAGCCCCTGAACCAGGACGCTCTCCGCACCTCTGGACTCCCCAGGGCACCCAGCCCAGCTCAGCACTCTGCCCACATTTCCTGTCTGAGGAGGAGAAAACCAAGAGTTGCCTGTCAGGGGCTTTTTAAAGGCATATGTTTGTGTGGGAAGGGACAGAAGAAGGGGCGGCTGAGAGCTCTGAGAGCCTCTCGCCTGCCTTCCCCCTTCAAATAGCAGATGGACTGACGTTCCTTTGGCACCTAGTGTATGTCTGGAAAGCAGCAGCCGGGCACCGTCCCGCACATGAGTTTGTTTCGTCCTCACAAATGGCTGCTTGGGAAGCAAATGTTGTTCCCATTTGACTGGTGAGTAAGTCAAGGCTCAGAGAGTTTGCACAGTAACAATAACAGTGAACGCGTTTGGAGTGTTCTGAGTTAGCTCACGTGATCCTCCTCCAGTGCAAATAAATATGAGATGACTTGTCCAAGTTTATCCTTGTAATTTAGTAAGTGCCAGGGCCAGCCACGGGCCTGGAGCCCGCCTGTAGGAGTTCACACGCTGATGGATGGACGCAGCAGAACTGAAGATCAATGTTGGGCCTTCAGGCTCTGAGCCTGGCACTCTCTCACCACCCAGAGCTGCTCTTTCCTGCCTCCCGCCCAGCTCCCAGCATCCATCCAACTGCAGCTCACTCTGCATTCCAGCGACTTCTGATCTGACAGTGGATTTGTCTATCTTGAGTTCTCCTTTGATTGAATTCAACATTTTTTTTTTGGTTTCAAAAATAAAGAAATCAGAGCCCTTCTTGTTTGTGTGGAAATGTCACCCATTTCCTCACCTTGGAGGTTGTGTGTGAGGGCAAGGAGAGAGAGGAGGAAAGACAGGAAAAAAACAAAACACAAACCCAGAGCAACAAGGAGATCCTTGTCTGTGGAGAAGTTTCGGGTCACAATGAAGCTAAAGCCTCGCTCCTGTGCCTCTTTTTGGCAAGACCGTGTCAGTGGGAGGATGACGTGACCTGGCAGGCAATGACGCGGGGACTTAAAATTCAGAAGGCAGCTCCCCAGCTCTGAATCCACGTCCCCTCTTCGGGCCTCGAGAAGGTCTGTTTCTCTCATTGTCTCTCCAGCCCCACATGCTCATTCATGCAAGTCAACATTCTGCCCCACAATAGGTGTGATTGCTTCCCATTATGTTGTCATGGCAACACCCAGTGCCATCCAGGGGGTGGGGAGGTGGCAGGGGAAACAAATGAGTGGCCAATCAGGCTTTCTAGGAAAGTCTCACGATGACACACTGCTCATTGCCAAATGCCGGAGCCACGCAGAATGAAGGTTAGCACACGAGGAACCTGTTAGCGGCACGGGGACGGCCTCCCTCTGCCTCAACCGAGGCACACTGAGTCCGTGTGAATGTGCTGGATGAGTGATGGATTACTGGCCGGAGTGAGAAGGGAGATACAACTAGCAAACAGGATCGAGAAAAGCAAAAGGCCCTTCG
>NW_005354632.1:3421226-3430834 GCF_000412655.1 Myotis brandtii | reverse complement strand
CAGTGGTCGGCAAACTCATTAGTCAACAGAGCCAAATATCAACAGTACAACGATTGAAATTTCTTTTGAGAGCCAAAATTTTTAAACTTAAACTATATAGGTAGGTACACTGTTATTAATTAGGGTACTCCTAAGGCTTAGGAAGAGCCACACTCAAGGGGCCAAAGAGCCGCATGTGGCTCGCGAGCCAGTTTGCTGACCACGGCTCTAGGAGAAACGTGCTGGGTGGGAGACTTTTCCAGGAGGCTGACAGCTAGGCGTTACTCTTCAGGATGGTTGTTGATGTCACACCGCCACCGACTGAGGAGTTCCTTTAGCCCCACCTGGGACGGTCCATGAATGGAATGGGCTTTGCCTTGAAGGTGAAGCACATCGTCAGCCAAGGGTGCCTCTGCCCACGTCTGTGGGAAATCTCTCAAGGCTCAGACCAAGAAGTCTCTGCCTCGCATCGCTGTCCCAAGGGCCACTGCCTGGCTCTGAGCCCCTGGGGCTTTCTGATCAAGGCCGGGAAGACAGCCAGCCCGAGGAGGCAGCTGAGGTCGACTGGAGCAATTAATCCTAAAGGTTACTGGAGCCTGTCCTGCTGGGGAGCAAGAATCCAATTACCCATAGTGACAGCAGCTCGGTCCCCGGGGAGACACGCGTCTGCAGGGCGGCCCAACAACCTGTCTGCTTGAAACCTTCCTGACAAGCAGTCCTCCCCTCCATTCCTCCACTCGCCACCGCCGGGCACACACGTCAGCTGACCAGGACATCACCTGGGCTGCAGTGCCCAGTTTGTGGAGCAAAGCACTGAGTTCTGGGAGGCTGGGCCAGGACCAGCCCTGAGGTCTCCTGAGAAGAACCCATTTCTCCTATAGAAACAAAGACCAGAAGAACTGGTCAATTTTCCAGGCTGAGCCAGACCTTCACGATACATCAAAAGCGGGAAGGAAAGAGAATGAGTGAGAGAATCCAAATGAGTTTATTTGGGCATCAGATGAGTATGCAAAATTATGCAGATATGGAAATGGGCATATCATTTTCAATCAATCGCTCTGCCATCATCAGAAACAGATTTATAAGTCTGGATAAGGGGACCACTGAGAGAGAATTCTGGCTCCCTGGCCTCCACCATTCCCCCAAATGTAGGGGAGGGAGCAGGGAGGTTGGAGGGAGCTGTGCTATGCCAGATGACCTTTTCCCCCTTGAATGACTCAGACCAAGACAGGCTCCTACTTGCCCAGGACTTCCACGCTGGACAACAGTGAAAAAGAGGTCAAATCTTTTGCGAGGCTGCCACTGGGGAAAAGAATTTGACTTTTGTAATGCAAATTGGCTTCCTGGCTGGCAAGTGCATGATTAAAATGATATGTTTCAATGCGGGAGCCAGACAGCAGATTTGGCATTAGAGAGCAGCTGCTGGTGCCACATAAACCAGTATGCAAGGTGCATGCGGGGGTAGCTAGAGGAGAATTTGTGGGGCATGGAGACCCCAGGACTTGCTAATCAGCGTGGACCATTCAGGGGGATTATATAAACACATCCTGGGTGTATTGTAAGAAAGGCTGAGTGCCTTCTCTCTCCTTCCTGGGAAGAGCTCCATCCAGTCCCAGATCGCTCAATCAATTATTCATTCATTTATTCAGTGTGGACTGAGTCCCAACTGTGTACCAGGTGCTGTGCTCGGCGCCCAGCATACAGCAGTGAACAAGACAGGCAAGGCCTGTGACCTCAAGGAGCTAACAGTTTAGTGGAAACTGCTCACCAGAACTCAGATCTGGACTCTGCCACTTAAGAATAACCTTGGGCAGGTTGCTTAATCTCGCTGTGCCTCGGTTTATCTTTAAAATAAGTATAATGGGAGTGCATACTGCCACTGCTGCTTCCAGTCATGACAGGGACTGGTGCCTTCCTGTCTTCAACAACTAGGAAATCATATAAAATATATGAAACAAAATGATTCCAGACACTGGACAACACGCAGCACAGGATTGTGATCCCCGAGAGAAAGAAATCAAATAAGGAGGAGGGGCTACAATTCTGCCATCTTACACTCTGGACCCAGTCTCCAGGCTGCAGCACGGAGAAGGGGAACCCAAACAGAAGCCAGCCTTTTAGACTTCAAGGAGACCAAGACAGCTAGAATGTTCAGGACAGAATATCAGAAAGAGTTCTGGATAGCTGAAAGGGATCCCCTTAAATCTTTGGCTAAATACTGATTTGCACATACAAAAAAAAAAAAATGAAACTCCATACAGCTTGGAAAAGAATCACAAAGAATCAGGCCAAACAATTTTCAGAGCTTAAGTGGGGCTGGGGAGAGTTGGCGTTCCCATGAGTAGAGTAGACAGACCTTACAATAAATCAGGTAGGGTCCTCAGAAGGGTACTACCTCAGTAGTAGAGCTAAAAGGCAGTGCCAACTCACCCTAAGAGAGCTTAAAAACAAGCCTTTGAAAGGATCAAACTGATCCCAAATATACTTTATATTTACAGTAAAGTATATCGTGGACCATAGATTAATCACTAAAAAACAAAACTAAGAGCTATGACTAATAAGTTAGTAATGGAGATAAAATGGAATCATAAACATGATCAGTTAATACATAATAAGGCAGAAGAAGAAGAAAACAGGAACACAGTACAGATGGGACAATTAGAAAATAAATAGCAGGATAGTAGACTTAAACTCAGCCATATTACATTAAATATAAATGGTCTAAAAATTTCAACTAAAACATTATCATATTAGATAATGAAGACCTACTGTATGCTGTCGATAAGAAAAATACTTTAAATATAAAGACACAGGCAGGTTAAAAGTAAAAGAATGGAAAAAGACATTCCAAGAAAACACCGATCAAAAGAGAACTGGGGTGAATATATCAGACAAAGTAGACTCTAGAACAAGGGCTATTAGCAGGGCTGTATATGTGAGGTGAGAGGCACACGGAGATTTTGCATAGATTATAGTAAGTATTGGAGTGTTAGCAAGTCTGTGTGCTTGGGAGGTGCAGAGGAATTCTGGGAAGAGCAGAAGATACCTGTTACTGAGATCAGCAAAGATTGGGAGTAGATAAAGTAGTTTTAATATGAAACTTTGGGGCTGAATAGGGCCCAGACAAAACAAAACAAAATAAAGACAAACCCAAAACTGAATCCCCTTGTTGTACAAAAGGAACTAACAGAAAGTAGTCTTCCAGGCTGGAGGCAGCGAATGACGAACCAGGAAGCACAATTAGAGATGATGGAACAAGATTATTGGAGCCATGAGATTATTTTTCTGTGTGTGGGTTACACCCACAAAACTTTGCCACTTAATGTTAAAGTGATGCCTGCATTTTCAGTGTCTGTGTGTAGAAGGCACTGTGGGAGGGGTGGGGGGGGCACTGAGGAGGGGTGAAGAGGGGAGCTGTCCTGGGGATGGTAGGTTTAGGGCACCTTGTGTTGAGCTGTGCTAGCCCAGAGCCTGAGATCAGGGAATCATCTGACTACAAGGCCCCCTTCATTCATTAATTTATTCAGCAAAAATTTCTCAAGCACCTACCACATGCCTGGCGCTATTCTAGATGCAGGGGACATAGCTGTAAACAAGACATTCCTTGCCCTCAATATGCGTACATTCTAGATGGCAGACACAGGTAGTCAACAAGTATAAAATAATAAGATAAATATAGGTAATGATAGGTGCTATGAAGGAAGTAAATGAGAGTAATGGGACCAAATAGAAGCGGATGGTGGGCACATGGCTGGGCAGTGTGGCACTTTAGATCCAGTCGGTGTTCAGGGAAGGTGTCTCTGAAGAGGTGGCATTTGCTGAGACATGAATGATGAGAAGAGGCAGCTCAGTGAAGATCAGGGGAAGTGAGGTAACATCCAGTGCAAAGGTCCTGAGGCAGGCATGGGACTGGCATGCGCAAGGACCGAAAAGAAGGCCACAGGGGCTAAAGCCCTGAGGGCAAGGAGAGGAGGCAGAAGTTGCAGCAGACAAGGTCTAGAAGGCCAGGTAAGGGGTCTGAATTTTAAGTGCCTCATTTTGTCTCTTATGAAAGTAGCCTTAATCTTGATTGGACAATGTCCCCGAAGCAGGCTGGACAAAATTACACATTAACAAACACAGAATCTCAATTCAAGGTTCTCCTAGTCAAACCCATGCTGTGCCCAGCTCCCGAGAGGGCATCTTTGGAGCATTCTGGAATTAATTGGAAACAAGTGCCACTCTCCTCTGAATGAATGACACTGTCCCAGAGGAGCCGGCCTGGATGCAGGGAGATGGGCTCCAGTTAAGAGCTCAGGTTGTTGCCATACCATCCCCACTCCTCTCCACCTCCTTCTTCTTGGGAAGAGAGCAAAGGACAGCTTTGCCCCTGGGCCACTGGACACATGCCCGATCTGATGCCATGGGCAGCACAGGGGAGGGGGAGACCCCAGCCGGCCCCTCCAGCTGGTAGCTGAAACGGAGGCCTCCACTCCCTGCCGATGCTCCATCTGGGAAAGGTCACCCAGACCCTGGTCTCCCAACCAACTGGGCAGAAACAGCGCTGGGGCGGGCAGTGCACGCAGCCACACAGGCACTGTCTGCATGTGAGTCCTGACCCAGGGGACGAGGGGACGACAGGTCGTCTGCCCACAGTGCGGCCTCATACATTCCTCCCGCATCTCTGGGAAATAATCACACTCCCCACACCCAAGAAACACAGTCAACAGATCCTGGTTTCCTAGATACGCCGGTGGCTTCTAAAATTAGCCAGGCAATGACAAAGCAAATTGGCATATGGACGGCAAATAATTCCAGTACCAGCTAGCTTGGCAGTGCTGTAGCCTCCCCGAACTGGGTGCTTCCCCCTCGTCCTTCTCTTGTTTCTGAAACAGTCTCTTGTTGCTGAACACCCCAGACCAAGTGTAAGCTGGAGGGGCCCTGCTCGGGACTGGTGCGTTCGGCTGGGCGGGAGCTGCCCCGGGCTCCTCCTACTTCACTCATATCCACCCCCAGGCCCTCTGCCACAGCCCACACCTCCCATGCCACCCAGTAGCTGTGTGTGCCATGCTAAGCAGCAGGCCCCTTCCCTTTTCGTGACCATGTGGAGCTCCTCCCCTGACATTCCCACCTCTGGGCTCCTCTTCCTTTGACCCAATCGCTCTCCTGGCTCCAGGAGGAAAACTTTGCAAAGTATCGCCCTTACCTAAGCATCTTCGTTCCCCAAACCGTGATATTGGGGATGCTGACTCCAGGCTGGGCCCCGTGTGGGCAAACCCAGAAGTGGTCCCAAGAGGAAAAAAGAGGGGGGCCATGCCCCAGAGAGCAAGGAAAGCCAACGCTATCAAGCTCCCCGTCCCTGCCACTCTGCAGAGTGCCCTGCACAGCTGTCTCAGTGACTTCTCCAGCCTTCTTCTCCCACAACGCAGGGATTGCTACCTCTTAGCATCTCCTCCACTCTACTCTTCCTCCTAACTCTGTACACCAACTGAGGAAAGACACTTAAGTGAGTTGAGTAACTGCCAAGGCGATAGGTGAAGAAAGTTCTGCTGGAATTCCTTTAACAGCCCCATGGCATAATGGCCCTCATACCCGACTGGGTCAGGGCCAGGCAGTTAGCAGACCCTGTCTCAGAGGGTCCGAGGGGCTCTGAGGAAAGGGCCATTTACAGAGTGGGGGCAGGATTAGTGGGACCAGCAAGCGGTGCCAGGTACTTGGGGACCAGCAATGACCAGAGGCTGTCACCATCCCCAGGCCAAAGGGGTTGGGGCGGGAGCACGGAGCACCAAGGGCTACCTGGCAGGTGTGCTTAGGAAGGAATGGTGCCCAGAGCAGTGAGGACGTGGTTTTCCCACTCTCAGGCCTCCTGCGTCACCCAGCTGGACGCCAGATGGCCAGGGAATGCAGGGTGAGTCCAGGGCCTGAAGCAGGCCCCAAAGGGCGGAAATGAAGCCGGGAGGAACAAATAGAATGGCCTGTACATGCAGGAACCGCTCAGGCCCACATCATCCTTGATGCTCAGAGCCCATTAAGCCAGGGTTGAGATAAGGCAGGGACATGAAGGGCTGTGTGGACAGAAAGGAGAGGAAGGAAGAGGAGGATTGGAAGGTGAGCCAGGAAACGTGAGCTCTGGTCTGAGTCCCTTTGGACAAAACGCTCCACCTTACATATTAATTCAAATCCTAAAATAATTTTTAAAAGCATTTGACTGCAAAATAGACTACTTAATCTGCAGTCTGTGCCTGGATCAATTTTTTTTTTGCCTCGCTCTGTCCCTTGGGCTGAGTACAGAATCGGTGGTTTTAGTGGTGTTCACTGTTGAATGAATGACAGATCTTTTTCCTTGTCTTCCCTTCTCACTTGGTTCTTTCCTCAAGGACAGAACAACCTCTACCCAAGGAAGTGCAGCACTTCACACACACACACACACACACACACACACACACACCCCTAGTCACTGACAAAGGACAGAATCAGAGGATCTCAATACTTCAGGCTTCTCATTAAGCGGATGCTCACATATATCATCCAGGATGTTGCCTGCATTATCTCAGAATCCTCCCAACCACACCTTGGACAGGCTGTGTCGTCATTCCGACTTACAGGTGAAGGAGCTCAAGATGCCTGCCCTGCACATCCCTCACCTGCTACCTTTCCTGCGGTCCTGTACCACCTGGCTTCCAGCTGGACCCAGCCAATGGGGGGCACTAGCAGAAGATGGGAGGGCAGAGGAGGCGAGAAGCTGGGCCTCTCTCTCTTCCTTCTCTGCTGCGTGTGAGGGAAGCCGAGGGAGGGCTCTTGTAATGTAGCCCCCCCTAAGGACTGGACTCAGACCAGAGCTGCTCATCTGCCTGCATCTCCACCCCAATCTGGCTCCTCACTCTTGTCACCTGCTCACAGTTCCCTGCATTGCGTTCCCTCTCTGTTTCCCTGGTTTGAACTTGGACTTTGATAAACAAGGTATAGAATGCGGTTCAAGGTCACAGGTAAGAGAGGGTAGGTACGGTAGGAATTTGAGCCCTGGTTTCTGAATAAAGTGCTCCTAACTACTCTCATTGACAGCATCTTAACTCAGATTTCTGAATAAAGTGCTCCTAACTACTCTCATTGACAGTACCTTAAATCAGAAATCAATTTGAGAGAAAGAGAGAGAGAGAGAGAGAGAGAGAGAGAGAGAGAGAGAGAGAGAAATCAGCTTAGTCCGAACTTCTCAATGTACTGAGGCCCAGAGAGGGTGAGTGACTTGCCCAAGGTAACACAGCTAGTTAACAGCAGAGTAAAGGTTCAGAGTAACAAGTCTCCCAACTGTTGCCAGTGATGTTTCCCCCCTATATCATCAATCCCCTATTTCCTCCAAGGTCTCGGATAGGTGGAGTTGCTGCTTATTTTCAGAATGGACTTCCTTTTTGCGTTAGAGCTGAAAGAGCATTCTGTCCTCCCTCTCCCAGAGCTGTTAGGGAGATCGGCACGATAAGCCAGGGCTCTGAGCTTCGGGGGAGAGAATGCGGATGCCTAAATAAAAGGCATTACGGTGGTGATGATAGCAGGGAAGCGCTTGTGGGTAAGCAATGATTTAAAAAAAAATTAAAGTTACTGCCACAGCCACGGTGCTCTGTTCTCAAGGCAGCTGGAAACTCACTCTGTAGACATTTCTGTCTCCAAGTATTGGTTGCCTTGAAGCTCGAGAGTGCCTCCAGGCAGCCCTAATTTGTCCGAGATGAACACAAAGGAGGCGATGCCATTAGGAACCCGAACCTGTGGCCACAGGCGGCATCTTTAATTCATGAGCCCGGTGGCAACCGGGAGGAGAGGCAGGGAGGAAAGGCAGGGAGGTATTGTGAGGAACTGCCTGGAGCCTCTGCCTTGAAGGCCAGGTGAGGCTGAGACTGCAGTCTGCTCCAGCATAGCCGAGCGGGTCCCATGTGTAGGAGAGGTGACGCGATCCTGGTGGAGAGAGGAACTCAGGCAGCGCAGCCGCCATGTGCAGGGGCACAGGGAAGACCTGCCGGCCATCACTCCCGTCCTTCTGTTCATTCACCCGGCAGACGTTACCGCGTGTGTGTGACACAGTGTGAGTAGGGAGCTCTTCGGAGTCAGGAAGTCGGCCTTCACATCCTGGCTCTGCTCACTGGCTGTGTGACTTGGGGAAAGATGCTATCCTCTCTGTGCCTTTATTTTATTTTTGTTAATCTTCACCCGAGGATGTTTTTCTCATTGATTTTTAGAGAGAGTGGAAGGGAAGTGCTATAATAAAGCAATAAACACGATGCCCAGGCAGCATCGAAGATCTGGGCAGCATCAGGCCTTGCAGAACACACTCAGTTAAGAGAGGAGGAGACCGGGCTCCACCGGGCCTGCACAGATCGGCCAAAAGCATGTCTAGTTCGCACTTCTGGCCCTGGAGCCTCTCTGTTCTGGCTGTTAACGTGTGCATAGACCAAGCCACAGGTGGCAGCTCAGCCCGAGCCTCTAAGCTGCCCAGCCATCCCAGCAGAGCAGCCAAGGGCCCCTGGTGCTGAGAAAATGCCTCCCTGTGAGGTCTTTGCCAGGCTGCCCTCAGCGCGGGCTCAGTTTATTTAGGAGGCGAGAGGCCGGGCTGCCACCGCCCTGGGCTATTCAGGACACAGGCTCTTGAGAAACAGCAGCCTGACCTGTCTTCTTTCCGACTGGGCTCCCTGCACCCGACGCTAATTTCCCTGGAGGGGGAAGGGTATTGCTTCTGGCTCTGACCCTGAGAGGGACAAGAGCACACTCCCAATCTCGCCTCCTGCCTGACACAGAAGCCAGACTGGCACACGCTCAGTAAGTGAATTCGGGGCAGGGATCTGCGAAACCAAGGCCTCCGCTGCTCTTGTCCCTACATCCTGAGCCTCCCCACGGGTGCAGGGACCAGCATGAAGGGTTGAGGGGATGCTTCAGACCTTACATCAAGTGCCCCTTGACCTCTGTGGTCAGCTGACTGGGGAACCCGCAGAGCAAGGAAGGACCGCCGGCCTGGCTCCCCACTCCCAGGGCTGTGCAGGCCCCTTGCCACCAGCGTAGGCGGCAATTCTTTCCTCTCGGCGCTGGCATTCTGCAGCCCCAGACTGTGTGCCTACAGCCTGCCAGTTGCCGAGAGGCCGGCAGGAGCAGCTGCACACAGGGTCTCTGCCCAGTCGCCGTGCTGATGGCTCTTTGGGGGATGAGGTCATCCCTGCCTTCACAGGGGCACGCTTACAGCTGGGGTCTGAGTCACGTTCTCGTGCTGAGAAGGAGGCGACAGGGCCCGACTGACCCAGAGGGGTGCTGTTGGCCACAGTCTGAGGCCAGGTCGTGAGGCCAGGTCGCAATCCCAGGTCCTGCCTGTGTTAGGGGTCCCCCTGCGATAAAAGCCAGCCGGCCAAAACCCCTGCCGGGGGTCACCCCACGCTCCTCTGACAGGTCGGCTGGCTCTGCCACCAGGAGGGGCTGGCCCCGGATCATGACTGCACTTCCCGATGACAACAGCTGACACACACGGGCGGACTCAGTGTCAGGCTTCGTGCGCAGCACCTGACAGGGTCGCCTCATCAGTGCTCCCAGCAGCACTGCCTCAGCTCCTACTGCTCCCCAACCCTGCAGGTGGGCAGGAGAGGAGGCCTGCAAGGTCACAGCTGGTAATGGCTGGGCAA
>NW_005354632.1:3411504-3420860 GCF_000412655.1 Myotis brandtii | reverse complement strand
CGCCACTGGGGATTGAGCCCACAACCTGGGCATGTGCCCTTGACCGGAATTGAACCCGGGACCCTTCAGTCCACAGGCCGATGCTCTATCCACTGAGCCAAACCGGCTAGGGCTAACCAGCAGTTTTAATGATGAACAGGGCAGGCTCTGGAGTCAGACCTGGGTTCTAACCGGGTGACCTTGGGAAGAACACGTACTCTCTTGGACCTCAGTTTCTTTATCTGCAAAATGGGTTGAGAACACTTGCTTAGAAGGATGTAGAAATGTCATCATGTACTGAGCACAGTGGCGTTCACTGGACAACACTCAGAAAATGGTAGCAGTTATCTTGTATGAGTGTGTTTTCTTGGCTTAACATAGGTGAGCTGCCCAAGAGTGAACTGATTACTAGCTGGGTGACCTGGGTGGGTCATTTCACACCACCCGCCTTCCAGGTGTAAACCTCAGGCTGGGCAGTGGGGAGAAGGCAGTTTCTGGATGGCCTGTGATTTCACACTTCATCACAGAAAAGCCACCAAGTATACACACCACACACACACACACACACACGGATGCATAAAGACCGAGACCTCTCTACTCTCACTGGGGCCAGTTTGGTCCCCACCCTACCCCAAGCTCTCTTTACTCCTCCTCCTGACTTAAGTGCTCTCCATAGTACTTAGCACTAAGGGATACACTGAATATTTTATTGACGTTTATTAACCCTCTTCCTTGCTAGGCTCCAAGCTCCAAGGGGCGCTTGTTCCGTTCCCTCTCGTTCCGGCCATACCACGAGCTCCTGGAACAGGGCGCACCGGGTGCTCCCTGAATGTACACGTGCACCCAGGGAATGGAAGAATGGGCCTGGGGCACCCAGCTCCATGATCTGGCTCCACCGAGGGCCCTGTGTCAGGACTGCCCCCCGCCGCTCCCTCCATCTGCCCATCTCTCTGCTACTAAGAGAAGCGAGTGACTCAGCTTCATGAGACGCCGATGTTTACCGACAGGCCATAAAAATGGCTAATAAATGTCTTCATTTGGCACCGATGATGGACTCTGCCCTGGGCTGAGCACTTTACGTGTATTCAACAGATTAACTCATTTACTCCTCCTCTCAGTCTAACTGTCTCCAACTCACAGGGCACAAAACTGAGGCGCAGAGCAGCCGATTGCACAGGGAACCAGGCCAAGCAGTCCCGTTTCAGAACCTACACTCCTCACCCCTCTGTCCTAGGGCCTCCCAAAGGGTCACGGCAGCCCTGCTCGCTTCCTCTCTTATCCCCCCTCCCCAGATTTTCCTATCTTTCCATTGCTTCTCAGTTACCAACATCTCTCCCATAGGCATTGCTATTCCTTCTTTCCTCCCTCCCTCTCTCCTTCCCTCCCTCCCTCCTTTCCTTCCTTCTTTCCACAGATATGGGTTGAGGCTTCCCACATGCCAGTCACTGTCTTAGGCACTGACTATCCTGGTAGAGAAAGGAGTCCCTTCCCCGTGGGCACCCGGAGACCCTCCCAGGGACAGTTAGTTGTCTCCTTTCTTTTCTTGGAACAAGTCCGGTGTTTGGCGAGCACCTGGATACGTGGTTTGTCAGACCCTCGTGTTGGAGCCTCAGGCAGGATGGCTAATGGGGTCTGGCCTTGATGGGAGCTGGGAATGGGACCAGCACCTCCGAGGGATAAAAGGATGGAGCCCGGGCATCCCTTGCCCGTCCTGTCCTCTTCCCCAGCCTAGCATCCTCTCTCCTCTCAGCTGATCACAAAAATGCCTTCTTTGCCTAATTATTACATATACTAATTATTTTCATTTACATGCCTAGCTTACCATTTATGTCTAATTATTGTGCATCTCCAAGACAATTACGTGTACCATTAGGAATGTATCAGGGTAACTTTGCAGTGAATTTTATTTAACATCAATAGCAAATGGTTGTGTGTGACTAATCTCCAAGGGTTGTGGTTCCCATAGCACGAGATTCCCTCCACTGGATTGAGGGGACCGTAGGGTGGGCCATGTTACTCTGTGATGGTGCATAAGAACCGTACAAGAGCAGCAGTTATGGAGTAGCCATGATGGTGACAATTTATTGAACAAGTATGTACCAGACACCAGACGGCAGTAAGCATTTTATATACATTATATCACTTAACTGCCCAGACCTTCCTATTATGAAAGTTAAAGGCAAGTAACACATCTCATGTCACACAGCTGGGAACTGGCAGATCTGGGGTTTGAATTCAGATGTGTCTTGTCTGATTCTGACCGTTTTTCTGCCTCCCATGTGCCTGTCCCATGGAAAGGCGCAGTGAGTCCTGCGGAGCCCTGGAGGCCACCCAGTCCACTCTCCTCGTTTCCCCGAAAAGAAAACGGAGGCCAGAGCGGGAAAGTGGCTTGCCCAGTCAGACCAGGCCAGAGCCGGACAAGCCCAGTGCCACCCTGACCGTGGCTTTCCCACTGCTGCTCTAGGAGGCAGCTGCCTGGGAACACAAGCAGCCTCCGAACTTCCCTTCATCACTCGGGTGGACACAGGCAAGGATGTGCCTGCCCCTCACTGCTGGGTTGCCCCCCTGGTCAACCATGGTGCTTGCTACAGAGGCCCAATGGCCACATGAAAAGATGCTCAACTTCACTAATCCTCTGAGAGATGCAAATTAAAACCAGAATGAGATATCACCTCACACCTGTCACAATGGCTACCGTCCATAAATCAACAAACAAGTGTTGGAGGGGACGTGGAAAAAAGGGAACCCTCCTGCATTGTTGGTGGGAATGAAGATTGGTATGGCCACTATGGAAAACAGTATGGACTTACCTCAAAAAATTAAAAATGGAACTGCCTTATGACCCTGTGATTCCACTTCTGGGTGTACATTCAAAGAAACCCAAAACACTAATTCGAAAGAATACATGCACCCCTATGCTCATTGCAGCATTATTTACAATAGCCAAGCTATGGAAGCAGCCCAAGTGCCCATCAATAGACGAGTAGATAGAAGCTGTGGTTCATACATA
Source organism: Myotis brandtii (assembly GCF_000412655.1). Taxonomy (NCBI): domain Eukaryota; kingdom Metazoa; phylum Chordata; class Mammalia; order Chiroptera; family Vespertilionidae; genus Myotis; species Myotis brandtii. The sequence goes on along the minus strand of NW_005354632.1, from coordinate 3,417,871 downwards.
CAGTGGAATACTACTCAGCCATGAAAAAGAATGAAAGCTTAGCAGTTGTGACAGCATGGATGGACCTAGAGGTATTATGCTAAGTGAAATAAGTCCGGGAAAGACAAATATTTCACTTGGAATCTAAAGAGCAAAATAAACAAACAAGGAAAATTGAAACAGATTCGTAGACACAGAGAACAGACTGATGGTTGCCAGAGGGGAGAGGAGAGGGGGGACTAGGTGAAAAGGTGAGGGGCATGAGAAGTACAGATTGCCTGGCTGGTGTGGCTCAGGATTCAAAGAAGTCAATGGCCCTGGTGAGAGGTTCCCCTGCTCCCCACTGAGGCTCAGCAGGTGGGATCCCCTGCCCTTCAAGATCTCCCAGAGGGCTCTTCCCCAAGGGCTTCTCCCTGTGTCCTGGCCCCAGGGCCTCAGGGCAGCCCCACACAGACCTCATACACTCCCTATACAGTAGACCCTGGGAGCAAAGTCACTGTGGGCTGTAGGCTGTGGGCTGTGGGCTGTGGCAGCCCTCACTCCCTGCACCTCCCATCCTGCCTGCCAGTGTTGGGGAGAAGGCCACCCAGCCTGGGACCAGGGGAGGAAATCTGTGCGCAGACAGGACTGTTCAGAGGAGAGATAACAGCCTGTGACTGCATCAGGGTTAATAGCGCCTCCTGCAAACGCGGAATCCGACAGCTCCGGCAGCTGCATTAAAATCCAAACAGTCCTTCCTGTGGATTTTTCCGATTAATGCAAATGTGTTTTGCCTTGCAAATTGAAAATCAGTTGCAAGCACCTGGTGTAAGAATTCCAGCAGGGAGTGGAGAACCCTGAGGGGAGGCCGGGCATGCTCACTCCAGCCAGCCAGCCCGACCTTGCCCACCTCTGGTCCCTGGGAAGCCAGGCAGGGTAACACCCCACCCCCTTCTCAGCACCCACGTGGTTCCCAGATGCTGGGACTCCCATACCCTCTTCTTTCCCCAGTGATGGAGGGCAGGGCAAGGGCCTGAGGTACAATCAGGGAACCCCTCCATGCCCCTTGTCAGAAGCCCGCCCTGGGGCATCGTCATAATTATCATCATCACTGCTTATTTTTCAGCAAAGAAACCGACAGAGCCTGGGGGCTACACCTCCAGGTAGGAAGTGTTCCTTTCCGGTCTGTGCTTGTCCCAGGTCTGAGCCTGAGCGATGCCTTCTCCTACCAGTGCTGGAAGCAGTGGGGAATATTGGGGGCTCCCCAGGAAAGCTGGGTGGCGAGGAAGATGCTGTGGGGACCCCATGACTATCTCTCCCACAGAGCCTGGCCCATCCTGCTTGTGCCTCGCTACCTGTCGAAGCCTTGCTCGGTGCGGAGCTGAGCTGAGGGAACACCTCTCGCCTGTCCCCTCCTCCACCGGCTGTTGTTCATTCAGCTCAGAGATAAAGTCGGGAGGCAGGGCAGTTATGAACGGGCCCCATCAAGCTCCCCCTTCCTCTGCTACGCAATTTAAAAGCAGGAGACAGAGAGAAGCGCTCTGGAAATCCAAATTAAACTGTATTCCTGCAGCAATCACGCACCCAATTAAAGTAACCCAGAGCCTATTGTCCTTTGCTAAATTTAGAAAATGCTCAGGTGTGTCTGATCCTACTCTGCACGGCTATTTTTAATACAGATTTAATCATATTTTGGGTTAAGAGAAGCTAATTAGGTAGGCAGATTTAGAAAGGCTGCCGGAATGCGGGACAAAGCAAGGCGGTTTGATGCAATTCACTGTGTTTGATTTTTGGTTTGTTTGGTGTGTTTTTTAAACAGCACATTGTGTTGGAACTGGGTTTTGGATTCACAGTAAAATGGCTTGAGAACTGAGGGGCAGTGGACACTGTTAGAAGTCAGTGAATCCCGGGGCTGGAGGGGAACCCCAAAGGGAGTCTAGTCTCCTCCACTCTCTGCCTCCAGTGACGGCTGAACCCAGACACACTCGGGGCAGAGGCCTTCTCTGTCCCATGTGACACCTACAAGCCTCTTCCTCCAAGGACAGGAAGGCCGGCATTCAGTTCTCCTTGTGGGAAGGCACATGCTGGGGGCTGGATGGCCCAATCAGTGGCTGAGCAGCGAACCAAGGAACTGCCCCCCTGGCCTGGGCCAGGGGCCTCTGGCTCCTGCCCATCTGTCCCCGGGCAGTGCCTGCCTCCGGTGCTTGGCCCTGGGCTTGGCTCTACCCCCTCAGAAAATCCATCTCCATAAAGCACCACAGACTGCACCCGAGCTCGACAAAGACAACAGGCCTTTCGGCTGGACTCCGTGCTGCATCATTCTGTGATCAGTCAGTGACTGAAAAAACACCCCGGGGCCTCAGTTTCTCCTCCAGCAACCTGGTGGTTCCGGTCTCTCTCTTTCCTTTTCCAGTTCACAAAGGGAGTCCAGCTACGGACAGCAACAGCGTTGAGAGGACAACTCCCCCCTGGGACTCCACGTGAGCTTCCTGTTGGGAGCTCTGAATTCTGATGGAAGAGCATCCGCAGGATTAAAGCAGCGTTTCATAAGACGGCGAGGGAGGCTGCTCTGGGGACGAGCCTCTTCAGGTAGAGGCCAGAGAGGCCTCCAGAGAGCAGCACCCAGTCAAGAGTGGTGTGACTGTGGGAAGGAGGCAGGGAGGCCCAGGCTCGCCTCTCAGAGCTGACGGGCTTTCCCGAGCCCTGTTTTTAATCTCCTCCCCCAGGAAGCCCGTCCTGAAAAACACAGCCACCTCTCACAAATCACGTCCCCGGAGGGGCGCGGGTCACCCCAATCCCTGTCTGGCTCTGATGTTGACGATGTGAGTTATGATGTTTTAGAGGCAGATGTACCCTCTTGATTATATTCTTCTGAAGGCAGCTCCTGAGATGAATTTGCATCTGGAGCCCATGAGCCCTGGGTGTGTGGGGAGGTGGCAGGGACCAAGCAGGCTGGGCTCCTCCCACAGCAGCTGAGGGTCGGCAGCACAGCTTCAAAGGGAGGGACAGCGGGTCCGAGGTCCAGGCTGCCTTGGCCCCAAACATGCCACCTTCCCCAGGTGGCCGGTGTCTGTTGTCCTGGTGAAAATGCCATTGTCCTTCCCACGAACCAGTACTTTCCAGCCTGTAACTGGGCCAGTGCTGGTGTGAGGACGGCCTGGAAGTGACGTGAGGGGCACAGGAGGGAGGTGATTTTCCCGGTCCTACAAGGCCTGCCTGAGAAAGCCCACTCCCTCCCAGCCCATGGCTCCCGGCCCCCATGCCCATTCACCTCTGGCCTGATGGGAGGCATCCTAGTCAAAGGCACGGCCTGGTCAGGGAGGCTCTGACCACACCAATGTTTTATGTTCCTTAAAAGCGAAGGCCTCCAAGGGGTCAGGACAGCTGATCACCGGCAGGCTCAGGGACACCAGAGCAAGGAGAGGCTGGCCACAGCCAGGAGCCTCAGCCCCAGGCGTGGGAGGTCTAGACCAGCCGTGGGCAAACTACGGCCCGTTTGAAATGAATAAAACTAAAAAAAAAAAAAAAAGACCGTACCCTTTTATGTAATGATGTTTACTTTGAATTTATATTAGTTCACACAAACACTCCATCCATGCTTTTGTTCTGGCCCTCCGGTCCAGTTTAAGAACCCATTGTGGCCCTCGAGTCAAAAAGTTTGCCCACCCCTGGTCTAGATGGACCCAGCAAGTGCCATCCTCTGCCCATGGGAATCTGCCCACGGTCAATCTCAGACCACCACCCTGCCAGGCTGGTGTGCATTCTGGAAATGCCAATGCCATTCTTAGTAAAAGAGCAAAAGGGATTGCAAATCTGCCAGAAAATGTGTGTGTGTGTGTGTGTGTGTGTGTGTGTGTGTGTGTGTGTAAGTATGTGTGGTTTGAGTATGAACGTGTGGATATGCAGGTATGTGTGCATGAGTGTGAGTGCACATGTGTGCATGAGTGTGTGTGGTATGTGTTTTTAAATTTAAATATATTTTTATTGATTTCAGAGAAGAAGGGAGAGGGAGAGAGAGAGAGAAACAGCAATGATGAGAATCATTGGCTGCCTCCTGCACATCCCCTACTGGGGATCGAGCCCACAACCCAGGCATGTGTCCTTGACCAGAATTGAATCTGGGACCCTTCAGTCCGCAGGTTGATGCTCTATCCACTGAGCCAAACTGGCTAGGGCTGTGTGAGAACATGGGTGTGAGCAGGCATGAGCATCCATGAGCATGCGTGCCTGCAGTGTGTGCGTGTGTGTACGTGCCTGTGTGGGTGTATCTGCCCCTTGTCTCCATGTGCACAGTGTAGGCAGAGGTGCAGCTGCACACACAGGCTCTGGACTCCGTGTCCTCATTTGCTCACCTACCAGTAGATGAACTGGGCAAGTGCTTCAACCTGCTATGCCTCAGTTTCTCTATCCATGGAATGCAGATACGGTCCCTAATTCACGGGACTGCTGTGGTTATGTGATTATTATGTGAGCTAATGCGTAGAGAGAGAACTTAGTGCTTGGTATAGGATTCATGCCCAGCAACAGTTAGCTATTCTGCTAATTTTTGTTTATTGACCCAGGTCAATTGGCTGATAAATATCACCTCTTCTTCAAACGGAGGCAAGAGGGGATCCCTGAGGTCACCACATGTAAAGCCACATCCATCCATCCATTCAGCACCTCCATAAACACAGACCTACACTTCTAAGTAGAGGTTCAAATTCACAAGAAGGACCTTCCCTGAAACACCATCCCTCGAGTCCATGCCAGCGGGACCTTTTATACGTTCAACTACCTTAGAACAAGGTCTTTCGGATCCTCACAGCCAAAACCTTTAAAACTGGTCCAAGTGGACCCACCGGTGCTCTGATTACAGAGAGAATTCCGAGTCAGCTGTAGCGCCCACACCCTGAGCTGTTTGGCTCATTCGTGCATCCGCCTGCTTGCCTCACTCCCAGATAACTGACTTTCCCGTTTCACGCATTTATGTAGAGAGCTATCTACATGAATGGAGTCATTTTGATATCTTGTCTTTAGTTGGTAATTGCTCAGAGAGAAAAACATGTCCTTTCCCCCTGGGAGATGCAAATCTTTAGTCTAATGGGCACAATGAGCAGAGGATTTGGGTGATACAATTGGTGATAGTAATAATGAAATGCTGCATAATAATTACAGTGGCAACAACACTAACGAGGATGGTGAGGAAGCTGAGCGCGCACAGGGGCCAGGCGCCGTGCTCAGCTCTCACCCACTCTGACTCACCTCATGCTGGCGCAGGAGCAGAACCTGTGCTCTTCGCTGAAAACGGATGGGCCCACTTTACCTGTTCGGGTGTGTGGAGAGGGGCGAGGGGCCAGCAGCCCCGGCTGCCGGTCCAGAGAGTGCGAGCATGTTCACTGGGGAGAACAGTGCGCCTGGCCTCGGCACAGAACACCCCAATGCCCTTTTCACTCATCCACACACAGGCCCCCTATGCAGTTATCCCAGCAAATGAGCTACAGGGAAATACATGCCACAGACTGCCTTACAAAAATAGCAAAATGCACAGCGCAGGCCCGCTCTGTATAATTCATGCAGAAAACATGGAAACATCTTATCCCGATAAATTGTGCTTTCTGTGAATTTGCTGATCACACGTGCACGCACACGCTCGCGCCCATGCACAGAACGCCTGTGTGTCTTGTCTCTCCATAAAGAGATGGAGAGAGCCCAGGTCTAAAGGCTGGCTGTGCCCTGGAGCGGGGGCGGGGGGGGGGGGGGGGGGGGGGGGGGGGGGAGGCTGTCAGCTTAGGGCTGGAGCCTGAGTGGCCGGGTTGGTGACCACTTCCTGGCAGCCCAAGCAAGTTTTCCAGTTCAGGCTGTGGAGCCTAAGAATCTGCAGCAAGTCTCTGTCACATGCCAGCAGCAGGTGAGCAAGGGGTCAGGGAGGAGGAGTTAGGGCCCCGTGGAAGAAGCAAACCCTGAACAGAAAAACATGACAAGGTAGGCATGATTACAATGCTCAACCGAGAACCAGGGGGGCTTCCTGGAGGAGGGGTCTGGGTCTTGAAGGCGAGTATGGTGGCCAGGGCAGGAGAGTGGGGTGGTATTCTAGGAGGAGGAAATAGCAAGAGCAAAGGTGCTGGGAACCAGGAAGCAGAGGGTGGACAGTCAGGACTGCAGCACCAAGGCTGTAGCGGACAGACAAGAGCTGAGGCTGGCCGGGTAGGGGGCACCAGACCTGAAGGGAAGGCCCCAGCCACCTCACCAAGTGACCTCCCCACTTGGCTGCCACTTAAGGCCTGTCCACTCTTCAGGGCCTGCTTCAGTGTTACTCACTCAAGGAGACCTCGACTAGAATAGAGCCCTGCCAACACTCTCAGCCCGCCCTCCCTCCCTTTCCGCGGCGCTTCTAACTCCCACTGGAATTGGAGAATTATCTGTGGGA
>NW_005354632.1:3369750-3411166 GCF_000412655.1 Myotis brandtii | reverse complement strand
AGCGAGCTTTCTCATTCACCCAGTGCCTAGCACAGTTCCTGGTACATATGAGTCACGCAATAGGTGCTTGCTGAAGGAATGAATGGCTAATGAATGTCCTTGCAAGGCATCATGGGGTGGTTGGATGGGGCGAGACTGGAGGCCGGAAGGCAAGTGGAATAGCGGGCCTGGAAGATGACAAGGCTCTGAAGTAGAGGGCAGGGCATGAACACGTCAACCTCGTTAGAAGGCGCACAGCAGGCTGGCGCGATGGATCTGGGTGTGAGGAAGGGAGAAGCTGGGGCCACCACCCAGACAGGCCACGTGCCATCTGCAGAGATGAGGACAAGGGACTAGGAGCAGGTCTGGGGGAAGGAAGGCCAGGGGTGGGATGAGTAGTGTGGACACAGTGAGCCCGAGTTCCCAGAGGCTCAGGACAGTCCCTTCCTGGAAATAGACACAGTGACCCTGTGGCCACCCCGGCATCCTCTCCACAGGCAGCATCACCATTCACGCTGACCCTGCGGAAGCCTGGCCAGTCCCTGAGCCTTCCGATCCCACCCGCCCTGCCCGGGGCACCGGCTCCCGGGAGCAGAGGGGGTGCAGCCTGCACGACAGACTGCTGTGTGACCAGGAGGATAAAAGGGTGTCCGTATGGAAATGGACTGAGGCTGACTCAGGGACTGGTGGTGGGCTGGTCCACATCAAGCCCATCCCTTTCAGAACCTGCTTCCTCATTAGACAAGTCCATGCCTGCAGGCGTGTGACAGGCTGCCAGCCCAGCCCGGAGGGACAGAACCAGAGGCAACCGGAGGCGGGGCTTCCTCACCTCTCGGCCTGATTCCCAGGAACATTCCAAGAGACTCATCTGGGGTCAGCCCGTTTCTGCCCCTGTGTGGCGTCGGCTTGTGGTCCTGAAGGCATTCGAGGCGCATAGGTAAATGAGATCTTGTCTCCAGGGCCCCGGTGACGTCAGGCACACAGGTGACCGAGCCTCTCTGCCCTCCGAGAACATGGTATTGACACTGTGCACTGTGTTTCTGTCAAGCCAGATTTCAATTAAGATTTTCTCTCCATGTTACTAGCTTATAAATGAATAAACAGACATTTTAATTACTCTGGACACACACCTCAGCAAAGGAGCCTGATGAAGGGCTGGGCAGGTCAAGAGTAGCTGCCCTGCCCCCGCCCAGCCTGCTCACCTGCCCAGTCAGTCCTGCGGAAGTGCCACCTTGACCCAGCCTCTCCCCAGCTCAGCAACCTTCAGTAACTCCTCATGGCCTTTGGGACGAAGTTGAAGCCCAAAGCCCAGTGCTCAAAACCCCCTGTAGCCTGACCCCAAACTACCTTCTCAGCATTTCCGCTCACTTCCCCCAGCCGGCCACACCCTCCAGCCAGACGGGACTCCTCGCTGCCTTGAGCCCTCACAGAAAGACAGAATCATGGACTGTTGGGGATGGAAGGGACTCTCCATTTTCCAGACAAGGATGCCCAGGACCAGAGAAGGTCAGTGACTTGAGGCCACGGTCTGGGTCGAGTCTAAGGAGATTCATTCATTCATTCGACATGTATTAAGTGCCTATTTCCTGCCAGACACTCCTTGTTTGTGTAAGAGCATGAAACGTACATTTAACAAACATGGGGGCAGGCACAATAGTAAACAAACAGAGAAGTCCCTGCCTTCTTAGAGAGCTGGGAGCGACATACTCAACAAAGACACACATCAGACGGTGACAGTGATGAGTGCTGTGAAGAAGAACAGCGCAGGGGACGGGGTACAGAGCGATGGTGGAGGCACATTTCATCGAGGTGCCAACGGGAGACCTCAGGCTAAGCGGTGTTTGAGCAGAAACCTGAAAGAAGTGAGGGTTCCCTCCCAGGCCCCTCCTGCCCTCTCTGCCCCTGCACACAGTGGGGCTACACAGGTCCTCCATGCAAGAGGACCTGCTCCCGGAGGTGGGGGCCTGGCTCCAGACCCACTCAGGTTTTCACCCCGGAAATCACCCAGGGTCTTGTTTCACCCCAGAGTACGCATTACTTTTCCTCTCCCGCTAAAGCAAACTTCTCTCCGTCCCTTCCGGAGAGGTTCATTTAATAGTGTGTGAAATGACATGTCAACAAGAATCAGAATAAATGGCATCCTAATCCCTAGCAGGTGACAGGCGGCCCAGGGCAGGCAACTCCCACAGCCCGCAGGGAGCTGGCCTGGGACCCAGCCTGGCTCTGGGCAGGGGGATCTCTACACTCAGCCTTGCAACTGGACCTGGGTCTTGGAGCTTCTAAAAGCGGAATAGGAGCTGCCTTTGATGGAGAAACCAGCTATCCTCTGACACGCAATTAGCAAGGACAAGTGTTCCCCCGGGCAGATGCAAGCCCGTCAGTCACCCATCAGGGATCATGTGGATGAAGGGCCTTGACCGGCTGCCAATAATCATCAGCTCACCTTGCCGAGCATGGCCTCGTGCTTTTCACAGCCCTGAGTCTGTCAGCTCACTGTCCTGGGGACTTGGAGGTGTGAGAATGCGCCTCTGACCTTTGCCCACCTGGCCCAGGAGGCCCAGGCCACGTGGACTTAATTTGATAATGGAAACAGCGCGTGTTTTCAGATGCTTTCTATGAACTGGGACCTGTGCTAAGAATTTTATGTGCTTTATTCTGTCTAATCTGCTCATTCATTCAAATACATGTTTATTGAGCATCTGCTATGTCCCAGGGACAGTTCTAGATAAATAAGAACAGTATCTAGCAGTGAATCAAATGGTACATTGACTGTGGGGCACTCGGGCCACCCCGCCTCCCAGCTCACTTCGATGCATGGGGGTGAGATGCCAGGGTCCTCGCTGGGTGGTGCCTCAGGGCTTTCTCGGAAGCCTGCGGAAGCCCTGGCACTCACAGTGCACAGCCCATGGCAGACAGCTGCCAAGCGCTCCAACTCCGGGTGTGCCCGTGCACCACAATTCTGAGGCGTTGCCTACACAGTCCCTCAGAAGTCCCCCCCGACAACCAGCTCACTCACCCAATGCTGGCCTTCCCCTGTCTCACTCACCCTGCCACCTGGACTCTGCACCCACACACAGTGGCCCCCAAACTAGGTCTCAGACTCTGTTTCCAGGGAACCAAACCAAAACCCGAGAAGATACATATTAGGGAGAAAATAAAGTAGAAAAGGGAATAGAGATTTCAAGTCAGGAAAATAAACGACAGCATTCCCATTTTCTAGATGAAAACGGGGCTCTGGTTCCGACTCTCAAGGTCACCGACTAAGTGGCAGAGCTGGGACTTCCCGCCTCCTTTCTGGTGTGGTGGTGGGTGCTCTTAGGCACTCTGTTCCTCGCCCTTCCCGTGGCTGCAGAACCAGGGCTGAAATCGTGAGGTCTAGAGCGGACCATGCCGGAGGGGAAGGAGAACTCAGAGGCAGCAGCAGACTCTGGGGGAATCCCGGGCAATAAGAAGCGGCAGCGACCAGGGCAGAGGTGCCCTGGCCTCCACCTGTCTCTGTGCAGCTCTCTCTCTATGGAGCACCATGCCCAGCCTCACCTCACAGACAAGTGCGGCCCTGACACCTCCCCAGGCACAGGGCATTGTTTTACTCTCCTCTGCCCATTGCCCTGAGGCTGTTAGAGCTGGAGGAAACCTGGACGCTGGCTCCTGGAATGCCTTCAGTTTTCAGGGGAGGAGGCTGAGCCCAGAGAGGGCAAGTGTCTTGTTGAAAGTCACACAGTGAGACAGGAGCTGAGTTTGGCTGGAGCTCAGGAGTCCTGCCGTTCGCTCTGTGGGACACCTGGACAGGTGAGAGCCTGGAGGAAGGAGACTGGGAGAGCAGGGGGCCACCCAGAGGCCTTCGTGATAGTGTGATCACTCTGCCCTGTGAGGTGGCGGGGCGGGCGTCATTCACCCTTGTTATAGGGGAAAGACACTGAGGCTTGGGGAGCCACGCAGCCCAGGGGTGGCATGGCCATGACCCAAATCCACAAGTTCTGACTCCACGTTTCCTGCTTTTCCAATGACTCCAAGCTACATCCAGCCGGGCCTCCCAGTGATTACCTTTCATTAGCTTTGGAAAGCCTCAGCTTTGCTGAATTCCATCAAGGACTAAATCTGTCAGGAAAACGTAAAGACAGGGCCTCATCCATCTTCTGGACAACTCTTTATTAGACTTATTATTATGTAAATACAGAGGAGGAGGGCACTGCATTAAAATCCAATCTGGGGCTGCCTCTGAGGCAGGGGTTAGATGGCAGAGGGGTAGAGAAAGGCGGTCCCTCTGTCCTTATGAGGCCCATGGGGAGGCCGGCCGAGGGGGAGCCTGGGGACGGGACAGGTGGGACACAGGCCCCTGGGTGCCCCAACGCCCACACCTGCTGCGCGCTCAGATATGCCACTGCCAGGCCCAATTAATGAAGGGTTGGGACGATATAAAGGCCAAGCAGTGCCCTTGGCTGGGGCAGCTCAGTCGGGCCCCAGACTCCCTCGCTCTGTTCTTGTAATAGGCTGACTGGCGCACACGGGGACTCAGTACACGTTCCTCTCGACGCAAGAATACACTCCCTGGGGCCACTACACTCCGAGGGGAGGAAGTGAAACAAATCTGGGCATTTCAGCCATTACCATTGCAGGAGGCCCGGGTGAGCCCACAGCGCGGGCGGCAGCCAGCTCCTCGCCGCAGCGTCCTGCCTACCCGCCTCGGCTTCTGCCCACAGCACACCGTGGTCCTGCCACTGCCACGTGACCGTGAGCACTGTGACAATGGGGCTGGGTCTCCCCCTTCCCCCCCACAGTAGGTCCTGCAGGGAGAAGTTGGCTCAGGATGAGTGAAGGGCAGCACAGGGCACAGCGGGCAGCACACTACACGCGCAGGGTCTGTGCTGGCCTCTCTGTGCCCATCAGAACAGGGCACTGGCCAGCGGGATGGACACTAGCTCCCACAGCCCTGTCCTGGTGCAAGGCAGGCCAGCTCAACCCTGCATGGCAGCTTGTATGGTGGCACAGGAGAGCTTTCTGGGGGAATTCACAGGAGACAGGTTCGCACTGGATTACCAGAGCAGCCTAGGACACACGGTTCAGCCTTCAAGATCAAGCACGGATGCCAGTCCTTCTATGGTCACCTCCCACTGATGAAGCACTGCCACTCTAGGCGCTCTACTGAGACCGACCTCTATGATCCACCCATTTAATCTTCACCACAATCCCGCCAAGCAGGGCCGCTACTTCCCATTTCACAGATGAGCTAACTGTGCTCACAAGGCTACAGCATGCCGACATCCTGGCTGGGAAATCCTAAATTGGAATTCAAGCCCAGAGGAAGGAGGGGCGTGGCAGCTGTGTAGGCCTTTGTATGAAAGTCATTCAGGCCTGGGCCCAGGTCTCAGCCTGTCACATCCTCACCCACTCAGAACACTGCCCGATGCCTGCACCAGTAAGGGGCCTCCCACCCTCAGTGCGCTGGCCCCACGCCTCTCTCCACGCCTACAGGTGGCGCAAGGAGCATGGATTTGGGTGTTCGATGGACTGGGCTTGAGTCCTGGCTCCTCACGGACTCTGGCTTTTCTTACAGACCCCGGGATCTTAGACAAGCCTCAGTTTCCTCCTCAGAGAAAAGGGGAGAATACAACCCACCTAATGGGTGTTATGCGGACTCAGTGTGCTAATGTGTATAGCAGCGGGCCCAGTACATGGCACACAGTAGGTGCTCAATATATGGTAGCTGTTCTTCCACATAAATCGTCAGCTCAGCTGCCCCATGGCAGCATGCAAGTACAGCAAAGCATCATGGAGGCCATGCTCAGAGTAGGGACACAATGGAGGAAGGGGCTGGTGACATCCAGTGTATGTGTGTGTGTGTGTATGCGTGTGTGCGTGTGTGTGAGTGGGGGCTCCACAGCCCTGATCTGAGCTGGTGACCAAGTGGTGGAGCAGGGGGAAGGTGTCCGGCAGAGCCTGGACAGAGCAGCAAGCCACTGCTCCACACATCCTGGTGCTGAGCTCAGGGCGGGAGCAGACGCAGTGCACACTGCTCCCTGTGGTACTTGTTGAGTAAACGAGACGGAAGAGGCCTTGTCTGAGTCCTCCTGGCCTCCAATGGAAGGAGGCGGCTAGACTTTTCTTGATGATGTTCAGAGCCCCTGCCCGGAGCCTGCGGGGGCCCACTCCCATCCCCGGGTCCCTCTGGCTTAGCAATGCCTATTTCCTCCTCATCCAGCCTTGTGGACTGAGAGTGCCATGTCCTCCTGTAATGTTCCCCCAGAAACGGGCAGATTATCATTAAACACCGAGACGTGAGACTCAAGGTTCTGTGGCTCTTTGTGCTTGCGAAGGGCTTGTGTGTGGGAAGTAAGTCCTGGGGGCCCCACTGGGCAGGCAAGGCCAAGGAGACAGCTGTGCACTGGCTGATTCATATTCAGTCAACCAACCGATAACAAACACGCAGGGTGGGGCCGTGAGCCGGAAACTCTGTTAAGCAGATTGAGGACAAGCCCTTTTCTCTCACAGGGCCATCGGCTGTTTTGGAGATGAGTGACTTGCCCAATTGCTGTGTCAGTCATTCATTCATTCACCGTGTGAGAGGCTACAATGGGTCATCACCTGGTCTAGGGGTGGGGATACAGCAGTGACAAAACAAGGTTCCCGCCCTCCTGGAGCCAAGCAGTACTTCACTAAAGCACTGGCCCAGCACTTTAAAGTTTATAATATTCTTGAACCTCATCTCAATTCTCGCTGAGTCCTGGGACAATTCTATTTTTGTTATTCTCATTTAATAGATGAAGAAATTAAGACTCAGAGAGGTTAAGTGACTTGTCCTAAATCACACAGCAGATACTCAGTGAGACCGGGACTCAAACCCCAGTTTTCAGACACACCAGAGCCTGTGTTGTTGAGGCAATACTCTGCCAGGACAATGGCGTTATCAGAAGAGCAAACGGAAGAAGGGGGTACCCATTGTGGGGGCTTTCCTTCCTCTATCTGGGGCTTTCGAGGGGAATGCAAGTTTGGAGGAACTCTACATATTCTTATAATGGTTGATAAACGACCCCTGGTAGACCAGCTGTCTAAGAATTGCCACAGGGACCTATGAAATCCTGGGCTGGGATAATACTTACTTGATTCTTTTGTATTTGTGTATTTGCTTGCATTAATTTTGTTTTGCTTTGTAAACCTTGTCTTGGGTATGACATTGTTTCTCCAATGGGGACCATGTTTGCATAGACACGAGGGGGGCCAGATAAGCAGACAGGGAGAAGTGAAGAAGGACAGGAGGCAATGCCCGACCCCCAAGAAGCTTTGTTTGGCCACCGCTCATTCCTTCCAAAAGCTAGAGTTCCTAGTGTGCCCTGGGATAGAGAAGGACCGAGTCAAGCCCCATCTGCCTGTGCCCCATATGCCTGGCGGATGCCCTCACCTGCTCGGCCTCTACAGAAAGATCTATTTCCAGGAGCTGGGCGGCTGGGCAGGGGATCCCCTGCCAGAGACGAGGTAGTCTCCTCTATCTGTAAATGGCTCCAACTCCTGGAAAAACAGCCACACACGAGGCATGAGTGCTGAGCAGCAAACAGCTCCCTCCCCACCGAGCCCTGTGTGACTCACCAGGGCAGAGAGCCAGCCTCCCCGGGGGCCAGGCAGGCAGCTGCCCGGGGGGAAGCCAGTGAGTACAGGGACTCTGGCCCACACTTAAAGACAGGATTTATTTCTTCCCTTCCCCACAGCCTGTTGAGCTATTCTGCTAGTTCTTCCACTTCTGCTTATTTTTGTCCCCAAGGTGGAAGAGAAATTCCATCTCAGCGGGGCAGGCCATTTCCCCAGAGAGGCTTGCAAACCCTCAGACCAATTAGCTGAGTGTCCGTGGCCAGGGCCCTTGCTCTCCCCCAGCAAGCAGACCTCTCCACAGGCTTTGGCCTAAGGCCATCCAGGGTTCACTGTGTACTGCAGGGGAGGGCAGGGGAAGGGAGGAGGGATGAAGGGATGGGAGATGAGGGAGGGGCTGTGAGCAGGGGAAGGGTTTCTGGAAGGCCAGAGAAGGAGGAGGGGAGCAAGCAGAGAAAAGGGTCAAGTAGAACTGGAGAAGAAAAAAGTAGACGGTTCATCACTGTAGATATTATAGCAATCTTTTCCTTGGGGCCTAATGTCATACTCCGATGTGGGCAAAAAAATCACAACCAGCTTGTCTGGGCCTCATTCTGGGCGTTGCATTGTGGGAGACTTGGTCTTGGTCCCCAAGGGGCTTAGGGCTGGGCAGAAGGGTGAGTATGAGCAGCCTGTGTTCAAGGTCCAGTGGGACATAGATAAAGGTGCTTTTGTCCGGGAGTAGAAAACCCAGTGGCAGTTCCGACTCCGTCACTCCCAGCTGGGGAGGGAGCCTGGGGAGCCTGGGCCTGCACTGGCCTCCCTGTGCCTCCGTTTCCCTTCTGTAAAGTGAGGATGTTACATGTCCCGCCGACCTTCCACGGTCATGGGGACCCTCGAAGGAGACACCGTGGGTGAAAATGAACTGTAAACTCTAAAACTGGACAGAAGTGCAGGAAACAGAGCACTGAGGGCTGGATGCTGAGATGGGACGCCAGGCTGGGTGGTCAGAGTTCTGGAGGCCAGGGCAGCGGGCTGGGCTGGGCTGGGAGAGATACACAACCTGTCTTAGAAGAAACAAGGAAACAAGGTGGGGAGAGGAGGGAAGAGGACACCAAAACAAAGGCATGGAAGTAGGGATCTAGTCCTGTTTGTGGGACAATTAAAAATAATTCTGTTTTTGTTCTTTCGCTTGCTCTCTCCCTACTCCGTCTCCCACCCCTGGCATTTTAGGTGGTTCCTTCTGCCTAGAACAGGCGCCATCTCCCGACCCTCCTGTCTGATGAACTTTATTAACATGTCAGATCTTTTTTAGATGTCATTCCCTCCAAGAAGCTCCTCCTGGTCCCCAAGGATGGGTGCTCCTATATCCTTATGTTAGTGCTTTCTAAACATTTTTATCACAACCCAAACTAAGCAACATATTTTAGACCACACACATATCAATATATAAAATGGAAACAAATGTAGAGAAACATTTTCCCCTTAATATAATTTATCCCATAATATCATCCTGGGATATTTCTATTCTGCTCTATTTAATTTTTTTAAATGCTGGTCGTGACCCACTAAGTTAATTTCATGACCCACTAATGGGATGGTCACAACACGGCCTCTGCTTGCCCGTCATGGTAGCTACTCCCTGCACTGGCCCCCCACATGGGTTCGCAGCTCCACCGACTGTAGACTCCCTGGGACAGGCACCTCATCAACCCTCCCCCGGACTCAGCCTCCAGCCCAACAGGTGCTCAGACATGTTGACTGGATCCGTTATTGAGTGCAGGGCTGTCTGGCTGGAGCAGCATAGTGCTTAGAGTGGGACAGGACGAATTAGCCTTGAAAAGCCAGCAAAGGAAGGCGAGGTTTTTTGCTTGTTTTTTTAAGCATTTAAAATTGATTTTTAGAGTGAGAGGGAGAGAAACATCAACATGAGAGTGAAGTATTGATCAGCTGCCTCTAGCATGCCCCCGACCATAGATTGAGCCTGCAGCCTGGGCATGTGCCCTGGTCGGGAATTGAACCAGCAACCCTTCAGACCACCGGACGGTGCCCAACCAACTGAGCCACATCAGAGGGCTAAAGGTGAGTTTTAAGAGAGCAGCAGGACAGAAATCTTGGCAGGCAAGGAGGCGGGCCTGGCCCAGGCACTGGCTGTAGGAGCCACGAGAAAGGATCCTCCTGAGGCTGTTTGAAAGGAGAGGTGTCTAGGTGTGGTTACACCAGAGAGCTGGGGGCTGGCAGAGACCAAGTGGCAAAGTGGACCCTGAGTCTCTGACCTGCAGGAAGGACACCTTGTGACAGCTGTTCTTCCCAATCACTACAGCTCAGTAAAGACCCCCAGTCACAACAGCTTGCATTTACTGACCACCTACTATGTGCAGGTACTATACCAGATCCTTTGCATACATCCTCTGTTTACAACCAGAAGCCTAAGGAGGTTGCACAAGGTCACACAGCTGGTGAGTGGCCCAGGCAGCACTTAGGTCGGATCAGCCCGAGTCCACGGTCCAGCTTTCCCCTGCACCATCTTGCCCACACCCCACTTCTCACCTCCACCCCCTGTCCTGCAGTTTCTATGGCTGACAGTCTATAAGCCCCTGGTTTCTCTAGAATTGAGAGTCATGATCAGGTTATGGTGAGGGTTGGGAAGGATGGGGTGAAGATGGAATCTGTGTTAACCACCCTGAGTGTACAAACATTGAAGAGATGAAGAGCAGCATTCAACAAACATTAAAAGGGAACCTTATATGGCAGGCACTGTCCAAGGTGCTGAAAATACAATGAAGAACAAAGCAAAGTTCCCAGCCCTTGTGGAGTTCACATGCCAGAGAAAGGAGGGAGCCAGACAACAACCAAATATACATATAAAATGGTGCAATGCCGGTCGAACTGATAACCAAGATGGCTATGTGACTAACAGGAAGGTAGTATGTACAGTACATACACGGTGGGTACGCGGGACAAAGGGATGGTTCACCTCTGGCTGGATGAAGACGGACTCCCAGCCCTTGTGGAGTTCACATGCCAGAGAAAGGAGGGAGCCAGACAACAACCAAATACACATATAAAATGGTGCAATGCCGGTCGAACTGATAACCAAGATGGCTATGTGACTAACAGGAAGGTAGTATGTACAGTACATACACGGTGGGTACGCGGGACAAAGGGATGGTTCACCTCTGGCTGGATGGAGAAAGACGGACTGAGATTTCATCACGCTACTCAGAACAGTGTGCAATTTAAAACTTATGGTTTATTTCTGGAATTTTCCATTTAATATTTTCAGACTGTAGTTGACGGAAAATGCAGAAAGTGAAACTGTGGATAAGTGGGGAAACTGTACCAACTTTCTTTGCACACATTCTTCCCTATACCCAGACTCTCTACCCTCCCTCATGTTCTGTGCGATCCCTCAAGTCCTGAACACCCCTGGCATTGCCAGAGGACCGGTCAGCCCTCGTCCATGCCTCTGCGGGACCTCGGCCACACTTCCAGTGCTGCTCCCACGCAGCAGCCACCAGGCAGCGAGACAGAAAGCTCATCTGTGTCTAATCATTTTCATATCTTCAACGTCCTACATGAGGCCTGACACATGGGGGCTCAAGAAAGGTTTTTAGAATAAATGAATAAGTGACTCCATGAGAGAATGGATCCCTTTAGCTTTTGAATCAAATGGGCTGACATTTATTTA
This sequence comes from Myotis brandtii, assembly GCF_000412655.1. NCBI lineage: Eukaryota > Metazoa > Chordata > Mammalia > Chiroptera > Vespertilionidae > Myotis > Myotis brandtii. Next base: position 3,399,939 of record NW_005354632.1, on the reverse strand, counting down.
ACACCTTCTGTGTGGCAAGCACTGTGCTAGGCGCCAAGGGATGTCACCTCCAGTCTAAAGGTGCCATTTCTGCCCTCAAAAAACACAGTCTGGCCAGAAGATTAAGGTGATTAACACACCGGTAGTAACAATGGTAGGAATAGCACCGAGCACTTCCTGGGCGCTTGCCACATGCCAGGCTCAGTTCTCAGAGAGTTGCCAGGTGGGAACTCATTCCAACCCTCTAACCACCCTACGAAGAAGGTGCTATTATTATCTCTAATACACAGATGAGGAAAAGAAAGCTTAAAGCCACCCAGCCAGGAGGTGGCATACTGAGTTCCAACCAGAGTATAAAATAAGAAGGAAGAACTCTAAATGTTGCAAGAGGAAAAAAGAGAGAGAAAAATGCCTGTGGGCTGGAGGACCAGGGGGACATTTCCAGGGAGAGGCTGGACTTGGGCTGAGTCATGAATTCCTTTCCCCTAACCTTTCCTCCACCCTGCTGGCATCCAAGACCCTTGCCCCCCTGCACCTGGAGCCCTGGGGAGACCAGTGCACATGAGGTGACTTTGCAAGGCCGCTGATGTCACCAGAGCTCCTAGGGCAGCTGGCACCCCAGCTCCCACCAGGCGCCTCCCCAGATCTGGAGCCCCAGGGGGCAGGAGCCCACAGCAGCCGCTGATTAATTTCCACTGACAAGAGGTTGCGTCTTTGGCAAGCACGGTATTAAATAGCTCCTTTTGATCATAATTAAGTTTCTCTCCGGCTGATGCTATAAATAGCCATGCCCTATTGATTGGAGGGTCTGGGCTGTGAGCTCAGCGTCCTCCGGGAGCCTTTCCAGACCTGGCCTGGGCTCTCTCGGCCCATGCTTCTCTTCCTGACACGCATCATTCCTAATTTCAAGGGCAGGTGCAGCCAAACACCAGGCTGGGGGTTTGGCTCGTTTTCCCAACTCTCCCCACCCCCACTGCCGGGCCAGCCAAAATCGGAGTTGACTCACTGGGTCACTTGGCTTCCCAAGGGAGGAGCAGGAGGAGACCAGGACACGTGGCCTCTTCTCCTGGGCCCCTCAGGACCTGAGCCTCCCCTTTTTTCTGCAATGGGGACAATATCCTCGCCTGGACACCTCCCTGATCTACCGACAGGAAAACTGAGGTGCAGACACATGACAATCCTATGAACAGTTTCTGAAGAAGAAACAAACTCACAACTAGGGTGTCCCTTCCTCTTTCTCTTCTTAAAGAGAGTAGAAGCAATCTTGTTCTGCTGCGATGTCCAAGAGAGGACGGGGTGGGGGCTGGGCCCTCCAAATCCCAGGGTCACAGTGCGGGGAGGGCACTCGGGACAGAGCACATTAATTACGATGCTCCCTCTGCCCAACACAGTGTTATACGGACGGGAAAAGCACCAGGTAGAACTCCCTCCTTCTCCTCCATTTGAAACCCACCCAAGTCACTTCCCAGAAAGCAACCAGGTTCTTTCTCCAGGACTCCAGCCCAGCTCCCTGGGGGCCCCATCATCACCAAACACACACAGTGCTGCTGCTTAGCATAGTCTGGGGTTCTTTGGTGCTTGGCTCTATTTTGTTCCCACTCTAGGGATGGGGTGGGCTGGAAATAGGAGTCAGGATGAAGAAGATATGCTCTGAAGTTACCAGGCTTGGCATGATCCCACCTCTGCCTCCAACAAGTGCTACGGTCCTGGGCAAGTAGCCTACTCTATGCCTTCATGGCTTTTTTCCATCTGTAAAATAAGTAGATGGAATAAAATGACCTTTTCCGTTCCGAGTTCTACAATGGTTTGATTCTAGGTAAAAAGGGTACGCACATGCCTTTGCCAGCAAGGAAGCCTGGAAGAGCTGATGTAAAGTTTTCTTTGTAAAGCCAGACGTTGCTTGGGCCCCCAAAGGAGGAGGGTGTTTGCAGAGGGCAAGCCCTGGTGTCAGGCTCCTGCCCTCTGCTCTTTACAAAACCACGGCTCTTAGACCAAATCTGCCCCAGCCCCATAAAACTGGCCCAGAGCCATCCCCATTCATTTACCTAATGCCTGTGGCTGCTTTTGTGCTACAAGAGCAGAGGTGAGTAGTTGAGACAGCGACTGTATGGCCCACAAAGCCTAAACTATTTACTCTCTGGCCTTTACAAAATTAATCTGCTATTCTCTGCTGAGGCATGTGAGCAGGTGGGGAAGAGGAGAAAAGGACTTCCCACTGAGCTCAGGAGTATGTGCCACCCCCCACTGTCCTGCAAACCAGGGCCCAGTAGGAGCCGTTGGTGCTTTTCCCAGGACTTGGATTGGGACCCTGGAGTCCTGGGGGTTCTGGCCAGTGACCTGGAAGCCTGGAGATAGCATGTCCCCAAACCACCAGACATACACAGACACACATATGTGCAGGCACGCGCGCGCGCGCGCACACACACACACACACACACACACACAGAGCTGCGGGGGGGCCGGGAGGCATTTTCCTCCTGTGTATGAGAAGCTCCTAATCCAACTTGTATAAACACATCCCACCTAACCAGGCTGTGCTCTTCCCTGCTGGGGTTCATGCTTTAGAAACCCTCCTCAATCCCTGGCAGAGCCCCGAGCTGAGACCAGGGTAGGAGAGAACCTCGGGCCCGGTCGCCGGTGCCCAGAGCAGAGCCGCCTCCGGGAAGAGGAGGACGAGTTGGTCACTAACAAACAGTCCAGACTGGAGGCCTGGGAACTTCACTTAGCAACCTGACTGATGGAGGAACACAGCACGGCTGCCAGGGAACTGGGGAGCAGGCGGCACTGGTGGAGGGAGGGAGCAGAGCAGAAGCAGCACGGGGGAAATAAAACCTCCACACTTTGTGCTCCCCAAAGCCCCCTAAAGCTCTCTAGCCTTGGACTGCTCAGATTGGGGTTTCTGGGGGAGCTGCTGTTGCTCCCATTCTTCTCCACCCTCTGGAGCCGGCAGGCCCCTCCATCTGGCCCTGTCCTGATGGTCAGTATGGCAGGAGAGCCCCTGATCTCCAGCGTCCACCGGCAGGCTGTGGGGTCTGTGATGGCCTTTCTCCCTTTACACGAAGCCGGATCTGGTTTTCCAGGGCAGAGGGGAGGAGGGTGCTGACAAAATCTCCAGATCAGTTCTCACAGGGCGCTGCCCGAGGCCATATGCCACCGTCTCCAGCGCTGCCATTACGCATCTTGCTTGTAATTGCTTTAGAACGACACTCATCATGTTCTATTTTATCACCCGACGACAGATCCATACAGGGGAAGGGAAACGCACACACACTCACAGAGGAAGCCAGACTGCGTGACGGTCGGGGAGAGCAATTGTTCAAAACTCCGAGAGCCGGACTCTGTCCACTCGCCTAGTGAAGGCTCACGGTTCTGCGTGGGGAGGGAGGCAGCAGGGAGGACCCCACGCTCCTCCACTCCCTCTAAACGCTCCACAAACCCTCAGTCTTCCTCGCTGTAACTACTCAGGGATGAGGCTTTCTTTCTGGGAGAAAACGCAATGAGAAGCAGAGAAGTAGGGAAGGCCCTTGAGGTAAATAGCCCCCGAGACCCCCCCCCCGCCCCCATCAAGGGTCAACAGGCAGGGTCTCCCTTGTTCATAAAGGTCACAGGGGCTGGAAGCTTCCGGGCCAGGAATGGAGCCACAGACTTAACTAGCAGGTGGGAACATTGAACCCCCTCCCTGCCCACTGCTGGGAAGGGTGACAACCCAAGAGGTTGGCGGCTCCAACCAACAAAGGGAAGCGCCTGTGTCATCACTGTCCCTGCCGGGTGCTTTGTGGTATACAGTTGGCGCCACAGAGAACACCAAGAGAGCCCCTTCCTCGGAGCCCTGAGTGCAGAGGCGGGCGGGTGTGAGAGCCCCACAGCTGGCGGGTCCCACAGTCCCAGCAACTTCTCCCTTCCCCATCTTGGACCAAACCCCACCATGCCCCACCACTGGGACCTGTCTCCTCTGCCCACCACTGGCCTCACAGCAGACCCCAAACCAGCCCTCCAGGGGCCTGCCATTCATAGCCATTTAGGGCTTGAAATCTGGGCCCAGAGAAAATGCCCCCAAATCCAAGATCCCTTCTGGCTAAGGACACTGATCCTCAGAGCATCTGCTGAAGCCCAGCTTAGCAACCCTGAGGAGGACAGCCCCAAATGCAGAAACGGGGTCTGCCATGGAGTGGGGTCCAGAGACCAGCCCGAGCCCGGTTCCGTACCTGCCTCCCCACAGGGCTGGTCAGGCCCAGAGGGTTCCAAGAGCAGGGGCCTCCGCAGCCCCTCCCCCAGCCCAGAACGTGTTCAGGTACAGAACACTGGAGACCCCTGGGGAAATAGGGGCCAGGTTTGGAGTGAGGGGACGTCCCCTGTCAACCCCCCAAGCTCAGACAGGGAGAGAGGTCTGATGGACACTAGGCAGTGACATACGCCAAACTACCTCCACCGGGGAGACACTTTCTCTCAAACCCCTTCTCACATCAAGACGGGAATGAGGGAATGAGCTTACGTCCCCAGGGACGGGACGGAACAGAACACACTGTTTCCAGAACACTTTCCCATCAGCGCTCATCTCTCTCTTTCTTAATGAGGAGCCCGAAGGGAGCCTTGGAGACGGGGCAGGTGAGCGAGTGACTGGGGAACCCCATCCAAACACCTGCTTTCCTCTGGGGAAGCCCCCAGCCATGCTTGCCTCCTGCCCCTCCCTGGAGAGCAGGGGCCACTTGCCAGGAGCCTGGGTGGGGGCACAGACAAGGCAGCTTGGATTCTGCTCTTTTCTTGGAGGGGAGTGGGGGTAGGGAGGTGCCAGGGAGGACAAAGCTTTCTCTGTCCAGGGACAGGGCTACAGCCTGGCCTGCTTGGCTCCTCCCTGGCTGACCCGCCAGGGCCGGCAGCCGGGATGCTGGCTGGGCACAGAGGGTCTGCCCACCTGTGCTCACTGCACACGCAGTGGCCGTCCTCAGCTGTCCCTCAGAGAGCAAACACTGACGCCAGGCCATTGTGCTCCCAGCAGCCCCGTCACCCCCATCAGACCCGCTTGGCGTGATGTTTCCTGGTCTTTGTGGAATGTGTCCAATTTCCTGACCAACGTCCTGATAAATAATTGTTTCCTCATTCACTCCCGGCAGCTCTAAGCGAGGGACGGGAGGAGGCTGGTTGGATGGGGACGTCCCTTTCTTTTGTTGCCGTGGAGTCTGAAAGCCAGGGCTGACCTCTGCCTAGTGCAGAGGGCACAGGCTGCTCTGCAGAGGGCTGTCTGCCTCCGCCTCGGCAGCTGCTGGCAGTCACCAGCTCCCTCCTCGCGGCCACCCTCTGCACCCTGTGTCTCCGGCCCCCTCCCCTGCTGAAGCTCTGCCTCGCGGCATGAGGAGCCCTGGGTGATGGTCCAGGGAACCAGGGGGAACCTCAGATCTCACGAAGGGAAGAGCATCGTCTGGGGAATAAGTGCTCTGAGTTCCAGTCTGATGGGGGTGCTGCCTGGCCGACATTGGCTGTCATCTAGCTTTCCTGTGGCTGTGAGAGTGGCGCCCGCAGAGCCGAGTCCTTGGGCAGCCACAGTCCCACTCCTGTTCTCCCCACAGATTCTGCCCTGAGCTTCCCTGGCACACCATCTGGTATTTCTGGGCGAGCCAAGAGTTATTTACCAGTGGCAGCTCTGTCATCTGGCCGTGCCCGCCCACGGGCAAGGGCAGAGGAGCCCCTTCGAGCCCCAGCACTGGCTAAGACCGATCACCGACAGGACAGGCACTAACCTAGGCACTCCGTAACGTCATTACTTTTAAACCTCACAGTGTCCTCATTTGCCAAAAGGAGAAACCGAGGTCCACAGGAGGACTTCCGTGTGGTCAGAGCTGGGGATGGACCCGTCTCTCTGTGTTCAGAGCCCAGGTCCTGACTCACTCTCAGAGGGCCTCCCTGCAGAAGCCAGGCCTGGCTGCCAGCAGCGACCCCAGTTCTCAGGAGCGAACCAGCCGGTGGGCCCTCCCCTTTGGCTTCGGGCAGGAGGAAGTCAGTGCTGCCAGAGAGGAAATCCATTCTCCTCCCTGACCCTGAACCGGACAGCCACCTCGGGCCACTGCCTCCCATAGTCGGGGACTTGAGGCACTGTGTTGCGCTGGCACCATGGAAACCAGGGGGGATTTGACCAAGCAAAGGTCCGTGCCCCACTCTCGCCCGCTGTGAAACTGAGTCCACGTCGCTCACGGTAAGAACGCTGTGACGGGTTGCATAGACAGCCACTGAGTCTTCCCGTCCCTTTGTGTTCACACCCCTGCGCAGCATGACATTGTGGCTCCTCCCATCAGAGACAGGGCCAAGCCTGTTCTCTAACCCTTGAATCCGTGCTTGGCCATGTGACTTGCTTTGACTATTGGGACATTAGCAAATGTAACACACCCAGGGGCTCAAACATTGGGGACTGACCTCTCTTGTAGCCCTGGGGACTCTGTGACTGCCACCATTTGGAGGATCTGGGCTAGCGCGCTGGACGATAAGACAAGAGCCATGTCATCCATCCTTGTTGCCCCAACTGATCTGGAGCCGGATACCAGACAGGTGACACCATTCTAGACCATCCATCCCCAGTTGAGCCATTGCTTGCCAAAGAGACCAGCTGACCCAGCCAGGCCAAGAGAACTGCCCAGACAACCCGCAGAAGCACAAGAAATAAGCTACCAGATTTCCAGGGTGGTTTGTTACATAGTAGAAGCTAACTGATACAGGGTCCCTCAAAGGCACTGATGAAAAATATGACCATGAGAGCGAGAATCCAGGGTAGTGGAAAGGGGGCTGTTCGAGACCCTACTTTGTCGTTGAGTAAGTGACTCTGATGAGTTTCTTAATGTCTCTGTGACTCAGTTTTCTCATCTGTAAAGGGTGGATAACAATAACGCCTACTGGATAGGGCTCTTCTGAAAACTGAATTAGTAAATGTTGGGCACTTAGGACAGTGCTTGGCCCACTATTAAGGGTTTTCCTATCGTTTTTATTAGAAAACCCCTGCCAAGATCCCAGTGGTTAATGAGTTGTTCCTGGAGGGAGGGGCTGATGAAGACCTCCAGCTCCAGGGATGGCTGACCAGAAGCAGTGACCTCAGGAAAGACTTCCTGAGATGCTGAGAAGGTTACGGGGGGCCCTCCAGCCAGCCAGCCTTCAGGGCCGAGAGGGATCCAGGCAGGCGGCATCGGCTCACTCACCGCTGGCCAACACACACAGGATTTCTCCTCCTGTGCAAGGGTTTCTATCTAAGCAAGTCCTTGGCTTCTCTGAGATCATCTTATTGCCTCCTCCCAGCAGTCTCGGGGTTGGGAGTGAATTATTCTTCACAGAAAAGAGTGGAGGACGCATGCTTACCCCACTTCTTAATCCCAGCCACCCATCAGCGCTCCTGAATCACCTTTGGTTATAACTCTATTGCAATTCAACGGAAAAGGGAAACAGGCCCTTAGGCACTGGCATGGCTTCCTGGGCTCCCATTCAGGGCGGGAGGGGGCAAGGGGAGGCCACCTAGACTCCACCTGTGCCCAAGTACTGGACTCGAGGGTGTCACTGTCTTCCTGGCTTGGCCCACGGTGCTGGGCCAAAGCAGACCGCTACTGAGGGTGGCCCAGCTGGGACCCTGAGACCACCAGGTGGGTAGAGGTGAAATCATAGACACTAGAGCCTCCCTACTTGTGGGCTGCGGCACACAGGCGGGCAAGAATGGGCTACAGGCAGGTGGAGGTATGTACAGGTCTCAGCCCCCAGGGCGGCTGGGTGGGGTCTGGCAGTAACCTCCTGCCTCAAGCAGCCTGGCCAGCCCCAGGGGCGAAGGTTGAAGGCGTGGCCAGGTGACCACACTGGGAAACACAGATCCAAAGTAAAAAGACTGTCAAACTTGGAACAAGGAAGGAAGCACAAATTCAGAGGGGCTCCTCTGGGCCAGACTGAAGTTTCTCTTGCTGATGCCCTAGCTGATACGAGGAGGTAGACACAGAATAGGCTGGAGAACAGAACCCACTCCTGTTCTCGCAATGTCGGGAAAGGGAGAGGCCGCAGTTCCCACCCCACCCGGTGGGACCCCGAGACAGGAATCCTCGGTGCTTAATAGGCTGGAGAACAGAACCCACTCCTGTTCTCGCAACGTCGGGAAAGGGAGAGGCCGCAGTGGGACCCCCTGAGACAGGAATCCTCGGTGCTCGGGCACTGCAGAGAGGGGGCTGTCCCTGCACCTGTCTCCCATCCCCCCAACTCTGCCAAGGAGCAGAGTTACAGGTGCCGCTGCCGTTCACCAGATTCGTCACCGCAGGAGCGGGCCCACGTGGCCAGCACAACAGGACGTTTGCTGAATGAACGAAGGGAGTGGGCAACAGAGGATTCCAACCTGCATCCGGAGGCATGTGCTCCCCCCACCCCGCCCTGACACACCTGGGAACAGGACTATAAATCCAAGGACTGTCGAATCTTTCTAATTTTAAACAAACAGGTCTCTGGTTTAATTTTAAACAACGCGAAGAAAAAAGATGTTTAACTTGCTCTTTTACAATGAAAATATACATACCTTGGTGTAAACACAGCCCCCTCCGCCATTAAAATAGTTACCCCTATAAGGTATATTTCATTAAATGACACTGCCATGCCCACGAGAGGCACTCATGCCTGTGGGCAGAAGGGGGTTTGACAGATGCTGCTTAAAAGACAAGATTTTTTTCCTTGTCTGTTTGATATAGTTCATGATTATTTAAAAGTAAAGCATTGAGCATTTTTACTTATAGGAGCAGTCAATTCACAGAGGCGAGATCCCCACCAATTCTCTCTGGGTTCCTCAGTTACAGAGTTGCTTTCTGGGGCAGTGGGGTGAAGGGTGGGGGGCTCATCTAAGGACCACAAGCCCCAGGCCTGGCCCAGGATGATGCCTCTGGGGGGGAGGGAGGGTCAACCTTTAGCAGGTCATCCTTCAGGATGGAGGGGCTCGGGCTGACACAAAGAGAACAAGGCTCTAGGTTCCCCGTGTCAGCCATGTTCCAGGGTTACCCCAGGACACCTCCTCCCTCCCCACACCTCCCTGCTGGCAGGCCTTCACACACACACACACACACACACACACACACACACACACACCATGAGCACCGTGCCCCCTCCGACTCTCTCCTCCAACTTTCCCTTCTGCTGGACCGCTCTCCCTCCCAGCTCTGCGAGCCAACTTTCCCGCATGATTTACACACTCCTAGAGGTTCCGTCTCTTCCGGGACAGCTCCAGGCTGGACAGATCCGATGATTGCCTTGGCTCTGCCCCATCTGGACAGGAAACATCCCAGAGCTACATACTCCGCCCCAAATTTGGGCATGTCCTGTCTCACTTCAGGCCGACAAACGCACAGACCTGGCCCTGCCTCACCGCCTGATTTAGAGATTTTTCCTCGGGTTGTTTGACCCACACGTGCGGGGCTCCTCACTCTGCCCAAGGTGAGCCGGCAGGCACAGACCAGCAGGCACAGACGGGTGGCGGCAGGCCAGGACCTGGCAACTGAGGCCCTCCTGCGTGCCAGGCCCTCCGCTGGGAGCTGGGGTCCAGGACCACAGTGCCCAACTGTGAGGAGCTGCCATGCAAACAGGAGCTGTTTCCCCAGGTCTCGGGTGGCGGTGCTGGAGAGAGATGCCCTGTCCCGTTTCCACCGCCCCCTCCCTGCCACCTCGCTGCCCGCTCTGCAAGCCTCGTCTTCTCTGCGCTCTGGAAAGAAAGCCCCCAAGAGGCTCACATGCTCACCCTCTCCCAAGTCCTCTCTGATCATTTAGTGATTGATTTCATTCAAGTCATTCAAGGTAACGTCCGCCAAGCTGCCCACAGATACTAATAGCGATATATGGATTCCCTAGCATTCCTGTGGGAAACTCACGCAATAAAATGATGGGAGTGGTGAAGGGAAGGGCCACTTACAGACCAACAGGATAAGAGGGGAGAGAAATAAGCCGCAGGAGGCGGGGGAGGGAAGAAACCAGCCCCTGGCGAGGAGGCGCGGACTCGCTGGGCCCAGACCCCGCTCATCTGTGCCGCGAGGGCCTGTGATGCTCATCCCAGAGGGCCTGGGGAGGGGCCGGCTCACCCCGCAGGGCTTGGACCTGCCTGGACACGGGTCCAGGGCCTTCTTGCCACTGAGACGTCCTGACCACAGTTGGACTTGCCTTCCAGAGCTATTTCCCAACAGAACTGCTGGGGTCCCAAAGCCCCTAGCCTGCCAGCTTCCAGAGGCAGTGATGTGGGTTTAATACACAGAGAAGGGTGGTGGTCACTGACCCACCTTCAGGTGGAATGCACTGCCACCCACAGGGTACCCTGCCCCCCCCCCACCACGTCCAGGCAGACCCGCTGCCATCTGCCGGGGCAGCTGCTGCAGGGAGCCCCCCTCCCCAGGGGGAGAATGAACGAGGCTCTTCCTAAATCTAGGATTCGTGGGGCTTACAGCTGTCTGCCGGTCTCAGGGCTAACATCTGATGCCTTCCCTCAGGGGCCCATCCAAAGGTGCCCAGGGGGCTAAATTCCCAGTCCCCTGCGCTCTCCAATGCAGTGCTGTGTGGTCCAGGCTGCTGACCTTGACCTTGTCATTCGGGCTCACCATCGGGTATCACCATCCATCGGGTGTCACCACCAGGTCCCTGGGGCCTCTGGAGCAGCGGTCGCCAACCTTTCAGACCTCACGGACCACCGGTTGGCGACCGCTGCTCTGGAGAGTCCCCGTCAGGACCGCCCAGACCCCTCCGCAGACCTGCATCTCTCACGGCCACTGGGCACAAGGACTGTTTTGATTTCTGCCTCCTTGGGGGTGAAGAACGGAAATTGGAAGGTCCCAGTGCCCTACCACCTCGGGGCTGGCTCCCCAGGCTGCGGATCACCCAGGCTACTGGGCTGATGATCAACTTCCCTTTGAGGAGGGAGAGACTTAAGCTTGTGAAACAGGCAGGGAGGTGAGAACTCCCTAAATCCAACCCCTCCTCATTCAGACGGGGGCACGGAGGACCAGAGGGAGGAAGTGACTTGCCGAAGGCCACACACCTGCCCACTCAGCCAGGCCCCACACCCACATCTCCTACTCCCCATCCAGTGGTCTCCCCGTTGTCCCTCAGGCCCCATCGGGATGAAGGATGTGGTCACCCACGTGAGGCAGCTCCGGCAGAAAGCACCTCACTCGGAGCGAGAGCGCAGCAGCCTCTGCCCCTCAGAGGGAAGCTGGCCTTACATGGAAATACTAAGAAAGTCACACACGGTGTGTGGGGGCGGGGGGTGGGCACAGCGCTTCATCATCTCTCTAGGCCCTGCCCAAACTCTGAGCACGCCATCAGCCTGCAGGAAAATGTTTTTAATCAGCTCAACGCCCTTTTGCCAGCCCAGGGAGAGGGAAAGGGAGGGAGCAAGGGCAGAGGAAGGTGGGGGCAGGGGCTCCACTCAGAAGATGGGGATCCAGGCCTCAGGTACTCAAGTCTCAGGAGAATGGGCAGCTTCTGGAGGCAGAAAAGAGACAGGCCAGGGAAGATGGGAAGAGGAACAGATGTGGGCTCACATACGGCACACTGCTCTCCGTCTCTGGTGCAGAAGTGGTGGGGAAAGGCAAAATGAGCCCAACATCAAAGTGTCACAAGAAAAAAAGAAAAGAAAAAACAAACAAACAACAAACAAAAATGTCATAAGACCCAGCAAAGGGGGAAGGGGGGTCAGGACGCATGAAGAAAGAGCCGCACCTGGTACTGGGAGTCCTACAGAGGCCTCAGTGCCTGCGACCCCCTAGGGGTGACCTTCCCCGGGGCTGTCCTCCCTCCATCTCCTGGAACTAAAGGCCGGCAGACCCGTGAGGGCCTAGGGCTGAGGGGCGTGGGGCAGCCTCTGCTCTGGCAGATGCCCCATCAGAGCTGCTTCCCTCCACTCCAAACACCCGAGGACTGGCTTCCCGCTCTGTGCCAGGCTGAGCCTCCGCTCTCCAGTGGGTTGGGAGGGCAGCTGAAAGGCTGAGTTATCCCCAAAGGCCCGCTGTGGGGTGGGTAAGGCTGTCACCAAGGCCCAGGTGTAGCACCTGGGCAACAAAGCCACCAGCGATCCGAGTCTCTCCAGAGAGAGCAGTGGCATGAGATTTTAAGCAGTTATTCCAAAAGATATTTACACAGAATATTTACATACTATATATATACCATTTTTCCTCTCCCTTAAAATTTTTTTAAAGCATAAACGCTACTTCTACTCAAAAATTTCCCATCTTTTTTTTCCTTCCTTCCTTCACCGGTATGCCTTCACGTGGGGACGGGCGCGTGCTTGTCCCTGTTGGCCCAGACAAGCCTGGGCCCCAGCCACTCCGACCTCTCTTTAGTCACCATCCCACCATCCTGTGTCCACTCTACTCTCCTGACCTTTGCCAACAGGCCCACGAGTCTTCGGCCCTGGGACGGGGTATCTTCCTTCCTCTGCCCAAGACAGAGGCTGTGGAAGGAGATTTCCCCCAAACGCCTCTCCCGTGGAAATCTGGGTGGTTGGCGAGAGGTTAAGAGCCGACGAGCCCATGCGAGTCTGACCCCAGCTTGTCTGTTCACCAGCGGCAGGAGGCCTGGGCTTCCTCAGCTGAGAACACAGGTGATAGCAACATCGGAGGTTACTGGGCAGGTGACACGCAGACACACATGGACATACTGATACGTAGCACAGGCCCTGCACCGAGGACAAGCACGGCAACATGAGCTGTGACTGTGGTTGCTGATGTTGTTGAAGGCCCCTCACGTGTCAGGGGGAGCTATTTCTACTCATGCAGTCCTTGGTGGGAGTTAGCAAACAGCTGCTTCCCTGCCTTCTGGATAACAACCCTAAAGAGACTCCACGCGGCTATTAAATCGCCATTTCCGTCCCGGGGCCAGCCTCCAACGCCTAAGCGACTGTGCACGGCGCTTCCCTTGGGGACAGGCAGCAGCGGCTTCTCTCTGGTGCTGTGACTCCTCCTTCCCCCCCCCACCTCCTCCCCCCGCAGGCTGATGGCCTCCCTTACCAGCCTGCTCGCTCTCTCTCTCTCTCTTATAGCTTTTCCTTCAACCTTTCTTTCTCATTTTATACATTCACTTGTTTATTGTCTGCCAGCCCCAGAGAACTCATTCAGTTTATGCCTCCAGCCTCCGCCTCCAGCATTCTGCCTGGCACACGCAGACCCACAACGTGCGTTAACTAAATGATCGAATAGATGCATTCACATTTAACTTGTTCCCATGATCTTTCCAGGGCCAGCTACAATCCCACCTCCTCCACGAAGCCTTCCCTGATTCCTGCCTCCTCCACCTTCCCCCTCACACCCTCCTGCCCTTTACTCAGACCGCGTACCGTGTTGCACCCAGAAACGTAGCTCTGTGTGCACAGGGCACCTCCGTCACTGGACCGAGACTCCTGATGGAGCAGTGAAGCCTAAAGGAGCCACAAAAGCTTGGTCTGAATCCAGCAATGCAGTGACAGCAACAGCGTGGGAGCTTGGGCAAGTTACCTCCATGCTCAACGCCTCGGCTTCTCGCGTGTAGAATAGAAACTAACGCCCACCTCCCGGGGTTTAGTCCGCACCCCCTTTCTCTCCTTCTAGGGACACATGTCACTAGGACTGTGTCTTGCTCACAGCGAGAGCTCAACCCATGTTTGCTGACTGACTGAACCATCACTGTCCCTGTTGCTTATCAAGGGCCCAAGATGGCATCTCCCTCCAAGAGGGACAGGAGAGGCGGCTCCCAGGGGTGCCGGAGTGCGTCTGCCATTTCTCTCTAAGGAGAGGGAGGGAATGAGTGGGACTAGCAGTCTCTTAAGTCCCCGAAGACTCTGGAACTGCAGTGACCAGGCCAGTGCCACCCACAAAGGCTGTGCCCCTCTGAGTCAGCATCACCCTGGGGCAGGCACGGACCTCATCTCCTAGCCACACGCCGATGGAAGGATCCTGTTACTACTATTATTTTTCAGCAGGGCCATCAATGAATTTTGCTTTCCTGGGTCAGTGCTGTTTACTTAATTATCATTGTAGGAGACTAAATAGAAAGCCCTGTTCTACTTGGAAAACCAGTGTGACCTTTTAGCTCCAGCAGAAACACAGCATGCAAGGAACTTCCCCAGGTCAAGGGGAGAGGGGGAACGGAAGCGTCCCCAAAGCTGTTCACAGTGGCACCAACATTCCCAGTGGGCGTGGGGGGGTGCAGGAAGTGTCCCCGTGGTCCCCCCTCTCCTTCCCTTCACGTTGTCCTTGGCAACCTCAGCTGTTTCCCCCACTTCAGCTGATGATTTTGGAAACTGCCTCTTTAGCCCCCTTCTCCTCGTGAAGCTCCTTTCCATCTGCCATCCAGCCAGCCACCTCCAGGACGCCAGGGCTCCCTGCAAACGTAGCAGGTGCAAAGCCAGGTTCACTGTCTCTTCCTTCCCCCTGACCTCCTACCGAGCTGGTTCTCCCCAGTGTCTGCCAATTCCACATCTCTAATCGGCCTGTCTTACTAATATAATCCCAGAGTTACTTCGACTTTTCCTTCTCCTGGGTGTCTTTCCATTCTAGTCCCTCCTCTCCTTTTCCACAGTGACTGTCCGAGGACCCTCCTTCTTCACCTCTCCCCTGGATCAATCTGCTGATGGCACCGTGTCCGGGGTCTTCATTCTAACGTGTCCCAGAGACAGCTGCCACGTAAATCTTCCTAGTCAGTGCGTCCCTGCAACACCTCCAGTGGCTCCCTAGTGCCTCCCAAATAAATTCCTTAGCCTAATATTTTAGGCCCTCCGAGTCTCTAGCAAACTTTTCATTCCCACTTATCTCTAGCCATAGCCACATATCCCTAAACAGTAGCCAACAGCATATTCGTTAAGCTCCCCAAGCACCATGCCCTTTTGCAATGTACTTACAGTTCCCATCTCCACATACCCAAATCCTACCCACTACTGTTGGTATAACTGAAATGTCACCTTTTCCGTGAAGCCGATCATTCATCGGTAAATATTTACTAAGCATTTATTCTGTGCCGACACTTCCTGCTCCGTTCTCTCCTGTGCACTTATAAACATATTCAAATCCCCCGCTATACTGCAGATTTCTCAGGGATGGGTCCGAGGTCTCATTTATTTCTAGATCCCTAACACGTACTAGGTGCTCAATAATCTTGGTTGAATTGCATCAAGACTTATGCTGTCCATGGTTCTGATATTGCTTCATTGTTGTTGTTTTTTTCCTGCTTACGTATGTGTGATCAGGAAGAAGTAAAAATAAACTAATGATACTTCTCAGCAGCCATAGCCTGTAATTATGGTTAACTCTCTGTCATCCATGCCCCTGGAAAATGGTGGCAAGAATTCACCAGAAGCATAAACACATTACTTCCCCTCCGCCTGACATGCATAGTTTTTAGGGAGCCAACTGGCCTTTTGAATTCTGTTTGGCTGATCGGGTTGTCACTTGTGATTAGTCTCTCAATCACTGGCCAGGTTAGAGGGATGGAAGGGGAGGTGGAGTTCTGTGCTGGGGGGAGGAATCCAGTCCTAATGAAACGCCGCTCTGTGTGACCTCCAAGGCAAGACGGGGGCAACATGAACATCGCGGGCACTCGGGCTGTGTCAGCACAGCCCCAGGACTGGCCGGCCTCCCTCGGACGCCTCAAGGATAGAGTGGTCGCAGCCCCCACCAGCCCGCTGTGATGTCCAGAATTTGTTTTCTGTTTAAGGATGACAGCGACGACAAGTGCCACTGGGACTGAGTAAGGTTCCGGGATGGAGCAGCCTTGTTGGCATCAGGATGGTACCTTGCTGGGCCACTGGGAACCACTGGATGCAAATCCAAGAAAATGAGATTTGCAATTCTGCATCGATAGCCAGATAGAACTGGTGGGGGGGAGGCATCCCCTCTTCCCTTCTGAAGCAAACAAATAGTGCACGGGGTGATTCGGCAGCTGCATTCATTGGGAAAATTGATGCGCATTTCATGTGTCAGGGAGCTGAATCCCGGAGAAGGAAGCCAGCCTCCCAGAAAATGGTTTCTTTATATAGTTCCATTCATTTATTGTTTGATTGGACTTTCTGTATATTAAATTCAAGCTGTTCTGCTGCTCATGGGTATTATGATGCGTTGGCTCAGTGGGAAATAATGAAGGTGATGGGATTTTACAGCAACACATTACAAAGGAGGCGTCCCCAGCCTCATCCATCTCTCCATCAACTAGCTAGTGTGTGAGGTGGCACTTATATTAAAACGATTTTTCTGATTCAGTTTAATGACACTCATTTGAGTCCTGACACCCGGAATATGATTACATGAGCTCGATGCAATCTCCCTCCATCCAGTCCTGGTCAGCACAGGCTGAGTTATCTTCCCTCCCCCGCCCCCATCTTCCCACCCACCCATCATTTGCATTGAGCTCTGAGGAGAAAGGTGGGGGCTGGGAAGAAAGGGCCTATGGATGCTCTGTCCTCAGCAAAGCAGGCTGGACAGAAGCAGGACTCAACCTGGAGGCCACCTCTCAGCCTTTTGGCTAAGAACCTTGGGTGCCCAGAGGCACTGTGGTAACCTCTTCCTGCTCGTCACAACAAGACCCATTGGATGTTGGTCTGGGGTCACTACGGCACACACCTTCTGAAAGAGATGGGGCCTGGGTTCCCACAAGAGAAAAACTGACGTGGAGATCACCAGAGGATGAACGCAGATATGAGTAGACTGTCAGCTTCTTGGGAGTGGCTGGTTGTGTTCAAGGCCACCTGCCTGGGGATAGGGGTTGGGGGACTCACAGTTGAGGGTCCCTGCTCCTCTCCCTTCCCAGGGAGAGCATGCAGCCCAATGGTGAAGGGCCAAGGGCTTTGCCTGGCCTGGGACAGGCGGCCCCTCCTGTGCGAGAGAAATGAAAATACTGAGGAGAGGGAGGGCCAGGCTGCCTTCTGTTTACACAGTTTTCAGGCAGAATAATTGCTGCTTCTCGGGAAGAATCACGTGTGTTTCTATTGGTGTGTCTAAAGGGGGAAACCCAAACAGAACCAAACACAGAGAGATTGAGAGACTGAGGTTGATTCTGATGATTCTGGAAGAGACCTGTGAAATGGGCCGCAGCCTGACATCCCGGTCCAAAAACTGCAACGCTCTGAATGGCTGGATCGGAAGACGGATCTAACATGATGCCCCTGGCATGAAGCACCCAAAAGGCCCACATCCCAGCCGTTGGAATGACTCTCTCCCTCCTCTGTAGCCCCGAAGCCCTCCAGCTGCCCCTCTGTTTAAGCAGCCACCACAGCCACCAGCTCTGAGCTGGGAATCTGTTTCCGTGTCTGAGCCAAGACTTCCCCCGGGGTGGTGAGCACTGTGCCCAGCCCTCGGCAGGTGCTTGGGAAGTGCTGCCTGGGTTGGAAGGAAACCTCAATCCAGGCACCGAGGCGCCTGCTTGCTGCCTGCCCTACATGCACATCCGTGTTCTAACCCGGGCTCTTGGCTTGTGCGTCTGTGCTGGGGTCTTGTCAGCCCTGGGCTTTGGAGCCATCCTGCAGCCATCGGGACCTCTTCCTGTGACATGTTTCTCCCAGGAGTGGAGAAGGAATGAAGGACTTTCTTCCGGGCTAGTTTCTTGCTCTGGGAGCTGGTGAAGCTTCCAGCAGGCATGGGGGGAGGAGGACAGCAGGTGCTGCCTGTCCCCTCTACCTTCAATATCATAGAATCTCTCACTTGCCCCATCACCATGCTATCCATCACCCTCAGTCCCAGCCACCATCCTGTCTTTTTTAAAAAAAATATATTTTATTGATTTTTTACAGAGAGGAAGGGAGAGGGATAGAGAGTTAGAAACATCGATGAGAGAGAAGCATCGATCAGCTGCCTCCTGCACACCCCCCACCGGGGATGTGCCTGCAACCAAGGCACATGCCCTTGACCGGAATCGAACCTGGGACCCTTCAGTCCCCAGGCCGACGCTCCATCCAGTGAGCCAAACTGGTCAGGGCAGCCACCATCCTCTCTTGCTGAGATTACTGTGATAGTGTCTCTTCTATAATGTATTCACTACCCAGGACCTGGAGTGATCCTTTAAAAATATAAGTGACATCTATTCAAAACTTTCCAGTAGCTGCCCATCCTAAGAAGATGAGTAAAAGACCCAGGGCGAAGTCCTTGCGTGGACCATGAGCGCCCTTCATGAGCTGCTTTCCCCGTTACTCCCGTTACCTGCCCCTGCTCTTGGGGTTCCACCATGAGAACCTTCTTGCTATTCCGAGAAGAGCACTCCAAGGCCCCTCCTGCCCAATGGCCTTTACATTCTCGGTTCCCCAAGCTACCCACCCACAGTCCTTCAGGTCTCTGCTCACGTATCACCTTATCTGAGAGACGCATCTTGACCCAACACAAACTAGCAACTGTCCCTGCCCTACACCCCCCCATGCTCAGCACTGCCATTCAGCACATCACACTCTATTTTTCTCTGCAGCACAACTTGCTGCCCCACGGGAAGTATTTACTTATCAATTTGCTGCCTGGTCTCCTCTACTAGAATGTAAGCTCCACAAGATCAGGGACTCTCTGTTTTCTTTGCTACTGTGTATCCAATGCCTAGTAGCTACTCAATAAATATCTGCTCACTAAGGAAGTAAATGGAGGGAAACTTCATGTGTCGGGGGCGGGGCTTGTCTATGGGTCCCTTTCTGTTCCTTCCAGGCCCCCAAGTCTACAGTGGGGAACATGGCCAAGGAGCCAAAATAGTGAAAGACAAAATTTAAACGTCCCTTGCAAGAAAGTGCCAACCCTGCTAAGGCTGACCTCAGAACTAGAGAATGCCCTGTGTGGCCTCCCACCTCTGTCCTGCCCACAAATGTCCTGTCTAGCTAACATATGGATAGAACTTTCACTGGTTCTTACAATGGCCAGGAGTTGGTTAGCAAATGTGTAAGCTGGGGCACAAACTGGTTTGGTTGAAGAGATGTTTACTGAGGCCTACTGCCCTGTGCTATGTATGGATCATACATGGATCATACTAGGACCTGTACTATGTATGGATCATACATGATCTTTGGAACAGAGGTCTACCTCTATCACATCGTGGGGAAAGACAGATAAACAGATAAAGTTAATAAAATGTGGCAATTGACAAGACAGAGATATTCAAGGGCTATCGTGGGGGGCCAAGGGAAGGGGTACCCGTCTCTGGAAGGCAGGGAAGGCCTCCTAGAGGGCTGAGTTTCGAAGGAGGATGGGAGTTAGGCAGACACAGGGCAGGAAGAGCATGAGCAGAGGCCTCTGAACCTTGGTCTATTGCTCGTCCCATCCTCCCTTGTTTTGGTTCAAAGGAAGAGCACTGAGTCTCATTCCATTAATTTTGTCTGTACCTTACATTGGGCTGACGTGCAACCCAAGGGCCTGTGTATTCTTAGAGCTACCATGCTGACTGGCACACAGTAGGCACGCAATACATTTCAAATAAATGAATGACTCCTTTTTTGGGATGCAGGTCTGCACCCGCTCTTAGGAGCTTTAGCACCAGAGAACTTAAGAAACGTCAAACCAAGAAAAGACATCGAGGCCAATCATTCCCAGTAAGTGCACTCGATCAGATGCCCTGGGCAGGGACCCTCCACCATCCAGGCGGGAACTACTGACCAGTGTCCCGGGCCCAGGCACTTGGGAGCTGGGACGAGAGTTGGGGGCACTCAGAGACTGGATGAAGGTGCAGCCAGAATTTTAGGGATTGAAGGGTTAACACAAACAGATCTCAGAGCTCAATCAAGTACCCCGTTCTGTGCTGTGCCTGCATTGATCTCCCAGGCTCGGCTCCCGTCTCCCAAAACCTCAGGCAAGCCCCCTCCAGGATTACGTTTTAAAGGGAAATGCAAATCACCCGGAGGCTGCTTCATGCTTGGAAGAAGTAAAAATTGATTCTGCTGTCGTTAAAGTGATTTTTGGACACTGTCGAAGCTCTCTCATCATGGGGCATGTGGTGGCAGAGGCTGCTGGTCACAATTACATAACCAAGCCAACCAGGAGCACTGGGCATCTCACCAGGAGCGACACTGCCCCTTGCCCTTCCCAAACCGCCTTCCCCTCCCAAAGATATCCAAGAGGACCGCATCCCATCTGGGCCTGGAGCTGGGCCCGGAGCTGGCCCTCGATGGCCCTGGTGGATGTCCGCTCACAAGGCTTCCCCCGCCCCCGGATGCGCCCTTCTTCCCCACGGCCGCCCCCAGGGCTTCACCCACAGACGGACTCAGGCACCAGGCCAATTGTCATCCCAAGCAAAGTCAAACAAAGTTAAGAAGGAAAATCGGCTTTGAAAAAGCCTGCGACATATAATACATTCCCAAACTAATTCCCCAAATAAGATGAGTTGGTCTTATTTAATATTGGGAGTTCTGCATTATCCCTTCCCTCTGTTAACGGAGATAAATGAGGATTTACTCTATTTATAACATCAATTATGAGCACAGAAATTAATCCTTTAATAGGGCATTTGGGAGCTCAACTGTCAAGGGGGCAGAAGGGAAGCGTGGGCTGGGTGCCGGCGTCTCCCCCCAGCACTGGAGGCTTCAAAGGCCACCCTGGGGCCTGGGTGGTGGTGGAGCTGTTGTTCTGTATGTTTAAGATATTTTGAGATATTAAATAAACGGGAATAATCGGCTCCCGGAGATCCCTCCCCGGAAGACACCTGAGTCACTCATCAGCGAGTCCTGGGAAAGCAGGCAGAGAGGCAGCCCGAGCCAGGAAGAGCCACCTCCTCCATGGGCACATGGTCCTCGGCCTGCCGGTCAGGCCTGCTCTGAGGAGCTGAAGATGGTTTCTCCAAATGGGAAACAGGAGCCCAGGGAGAGATTAGGGTGAGGAGGGTTGGGAGACAGGTGTCTGCTAGGAGCTCTTAGAAGCAACCAGAGAGAATGTGGCATGTGGCAGAATATTGGCCCTTGATATTCCACAGCCACCAGTGACAGCAGAGAATAAAAAACAGACAAGCTTTCTGGAATGGTCCACAGGCCTACAGCTAGCCAGTGGATGTGTTCGGGACAGAAACCAGCCAGGGCAGATAAAGGCTTCCAGGGTCGAGTCAGTAAGATCTCCGATAAGGGCCAGAAGACCTCTTCGATGCTGCAGAGTATCTCGGGGGATGGGCCAGACTCCAGGTGAAGGCTGCTCTCCTCTCTCCCAGGGGGCCAGGCCTGGGGCAGAGCACAGATCTAGGGTCCACCCTAGAGAGAGGACAGGCAGGTCTGGAAGGCACTGAGAATAGTAGACCAAGCAAATGGAAAAGGCGCCCCATTCACATCGACTTATCCCTTAAAAAGCATCTTGCCAAGCACCTGCTATGTCTAGCCAAGCAGTGAGCCTGGTGATGGTTCCAACTGCAACTCAGGTCACAGTCAAAGCAGCCCGATCCAGCACTAGACGATGGTGGCCAGGGTGGAGGGGAAGGAGAACACTGCTTATGAGGTTAAGGAAGATGCTACTTTCTTGTCCACTAGCTTCTCCTCCTAGATATATATTTTTAAATATTTTTATTGATTTCAGAGAGGAAGGGAGAGGGAGAGAGGGATAGAAACATCAATGATGAAAGAGAATCATTGATTGGCTGCCTCCTGCACACACACACTGGGGATCAAGCCTGCAACCAGGGCATGTGCCCTGACCGGGAATCAAACCATGACCTCCTGGTTCATAGGCCTATGCTCAACCACTGAGCCACACCAGCCAGGCCCTCCTAGACATTTGGATGCATGAGGGAAGGAAGGGTGTGGAGCCCACAGTCAGGGGAAGCATGCTTCTCCCATGGAGGTACCCTTCCCTTCCTCTTTGCCTTCACTCTCTGGCACAGGCTTCTTGCTCTCCCCCAAGACAGTAAATGAGGTCAAGACTATCCATCCCTGACAATGGACTTGCCCCTTGACCTACAGGGTGAAGGTTACAGGAAATCCATGGTCTGCCCGGCAGCAATAGAATGCTGGGATTTTCTATGAAAGCAGCATTCATTGGAAGGCAATATTTTGACTGGCCAGAAAGAACTGTTTAATTTATAAAATCCCTGTGTGCCTAGAGCAGTGCACTGCACTGATGCTTTCACGAATCGCGATACAACCAGAATAATAAAAAAGGTAATAACTCCGAAGGTCTGATTCCCACCCACGGGCCCTGATGGCATGGAAACAAGTGGTGGTGAGTGAAAGGAGAAAGGGCACTGGATGGAGGCAGCCAGACTGGTATCTGAAAATAAGCTCCGGCCCTTATCAGCTATGTGACTCGAGAAACATACTTAACCTCTCCGAGCCTCATCTTCTGCATCTTGAAATAATCTTTCCTACCTTGCAAGGCTGTTGTGAAGACTTAAAGAGATGATATATGCAAAGTGCTCAGCACTCAGCTGACAGACAGTAGACACACACATGCTGCTACTCTAATAATAAAAAGTAATAGGCAGGTGGCCACTGAAGCGGCCACTGGTGTCCCCTGAAACAATCCCATTTTAGCTCTCACTGCCCTCCATCTGCCCTGTCTTCTCCCCACGGCAGTCTGAGATATCACTCTGGTGTCATGAGGCCCCTCAAAGGGCACGTGAGGGCACTAGGCAGTCAGAGCCACATCAGAAGCACAGCCAGGCAGCTCCTGGCCACGGGCGAGGTCTCCCATGTGACGGGATGGCCAGGGTCAGCCTGGAAGGACAAAGATGCCTGCTTCTTCTGACACAGGGGCACGCATGCTCTCTGGCCCATTTGATCCCTAATATCCCATCAGACCCGAGCGCCCATATCTGCTCCTGGAGCCAAGAAACACAAGGTCAAATGAGCAGACACTCTTACTCATTCTGGGTGGGAACAGTGTTGGCAGAGTGGGAGGAGGGGCAGGACGACCTCTGTCAGACAGACAAGAGGTGAAGGGAATGCCCCACCCAAAGTGGCCTTCACAGATGGACAATGACACACCCCTTGCTCGCCCCCTTGCTACTCCCTCCAATGTGGCAGAGTGACAAATGTAATCACTTTAAAAGGTCCCGTCACCTGTTCAATCATTCCCAAGAAGCACGCCCTGCACTACAGAAAAATCCACACCAGCGGCCACAGGGTTTCAGCCACGAAAAAATCGAATCACCAGGACGCCACCAAACAAATTGTCAAAGACCAAATAAAAAGCTTCATGAATTCTCCACCAGCAATATAATGCTTCCTGGCCTAAACAAATATAGACCCAGCACATGAATTGTGAAGGGGGTTTGCATTAGCCTCAGTGACTTGCAACGGTTGAAGCAGAAACCCTAAGAAATACAGGTCTCCCTAAAGCTGCCTTCATTGACCCTAATCCTGTTAGGGGGGAAATGGTACTCTCCTTCCTGAGCCCCCTTTTTCTTCTTCTTCACATCCCAGGACCATAAATATATTTCTGTGACCTCGGTTGGAGAGGGGACCTCTGGGAGGTGGAAGAGACAGAGTCACCAGCAACCGTGCTGAGCGTCCTCGCCCCTCCCTTTGACAATATCGCCGCTTCTGTGTCCGACCACATGATTCCTTCGGACTACCTCACAATCGCCCAGGTAGCCAGGCCATTCCATCACAGAGGTGGGCTGAGAAAG
This sequence comes from Myotis brandtii, assembly GCF_000412655.1. NCBI lineage: Eukaryota > Metazoa > Chordata > Mammalia > Chiroptera > Vespertilionidae > Myotis > Myotis brandtii. The sequence goes on along the minus strand of NW_005354632.1, from coordinate 3,376,458 downwards.
CAAGGCTGCTCCTCCTTCAGCGAGGAAGAAACAAACTGGGGCCCCTTTTTTCAGAAAACCCAAGTTCACAGTCACTTAGAGAAAATCTACTCGGGGCTATGGAACCCTTGGGCATCCGGGATAGCAGAAAGGACAAGTAAGGCAAAAGGGAAGTCAGCCTGCAAATATGCTACAAACAAATGCAGGAAGGGTCCGAAAAGAGTGTTGCCGGTGTCTTCCGTTAATGGAAGTATGTCCCCTCCTTGCGATACTCACCAAACCCTCACAGCCTTTTCCTCCCCACCGGCTGCCCTGTTTCTCTTCTTTATATGCACAGATGTAAATAAAATGCAGCCATTGCCTCCCCACCCCCCAACACACACAAACGCACAGAATGTATGGCCGAAAAAAGAAACGGTGACTTAACTTTCTAAGTTTTATAAAATACACCTAAAGAACGCTCAATTCGGAGCAAGCCACTGCCCCCAAACGAATCACTCATGTGCTTTCCCCTTGTGATCAGGCAACTTTCCTTGTGACACATGTTAGATACACCTCTCCATCCTCTCTGCCAACCCTGACACCATCCAGGGCTGCGCCGCCCCATTGCCACGGCCCTGCTCCAGGCCACCAGCACCCACTTACCCCAGTGTCGTCATGGTGACAATGGTGTACCAAAAGGAGGCAGGGATGCTTGTGAACTTGCTGGCAGAGGAGCCCTTCTCGGCGTAGAACATCACAGTGGCGAAGATGATGATGGCCATGGTGAGGGAGAAGAGGAGAAAGCCGAGTTCGGAGGCACAGCTCTTGAGCGTGTAGCCCAGGATCCGCAGGCCCTGCGAGTGTCTGGAGAACTTGAAGATCCGGAAGACGCGGAAGACCCGCAGCGTGACGAAGGCGCCCGACACGTCCTCGTTGTTGGTCATGACCAGGCCGATGTAGTAGGGCATGATGGCCACCACGTCGATGATGCTCATCACGCTGCGGATGAAGCGGTAGCGGCTGGGCGCGGCGAAGAGCCGGAGGAGGTACTCCACAGTGAAGATCATGACACACGCCGTGTCCAGGCAAAAGAAGGCCACCGAGTAGCGCTCGCCACACGGCAGCTCCTTGCTCCCGGGCACCGTGCCGCACGGCACCGTCTCCACCACGTTGGTGATGACCGAGACGGCGATGAAGAAGCCAGTCACGTAGTAGAAGACCAAGGCCATTGTGCTGGTGTGCGGGTTCTCGAAGGCGCGCCACATGGTCTGGCGGAAGCTGAGCGAGGGCATGGACTCCTGGTTGTTCTCCGAGTCGAGGTCGTCCTGCAGCCGCTCGGCGTTCTCCCGCTTGCGGTCCTTGTACTCCTCGTAGCAGCAGTCGCCGATGATCTCGGGGAGGATGCCGTAGAAGGCCAGCTCGTCGTCATAGGCCGAGATGCACTCATAGCGCGGGTAGTGCAGCTTCCCGGTGCGGTAGAAGTTGAGCACGCAGCGGAACACCTCGGGGTCCCGGTCAAAGAAGTACTCCTTGGTGTCCTCGTTGAAGAAGAACTCCTTCTCCGTGCTGCCCAGCAGCGTGTCCGGGTAGCGCTCCAGCGTGGTCCGCCAGGTCTCGAACCTTCGCCCGCTCACGTTGAGCACGATCAGCTCGTCCTGACGCTTGTTCTTGTCGGTCGGGGCCAGGGGCATGGGGCAGTTGGCCACTGGCATCCACCCGATGGCCGCAGCCCTCGCAAAAGGCAGCCAGGCTGCCACTCCCGCCGCCATGGTGACTCCAGCGCCGGGGCGGCCACCGCGCAGACTGTGCACACCAGCTTGGACTCAGTGCAGTGACCCCTGGGAGACAGGAGGAGAGAGCAGAGAGCCAGGTGAGTCCTGATGGGCATGTGGGACGTGGGACTCTGGGAAGGGTCACTGGTGAGGGAAACAGTAAACGTCTTGAAAGCAAATGAATTAAACAGAAATGACCACCCGAGAGAGGACAGTTCTCTGTCCTCCCGTGGGGAGTGCACCTAGCACGGGGGTGCGGCATGTGGATCACCAGATGTTGCCACCTGCCTGACGAATTGTCAAGTTCCGAGAGGGCTCAGAGCATGTGGAGGGAACGCCTCTTTTGCAGGAAGATGGGGGAAGACCCGGGAAATAATCAGCTCTGAAAGGTTATGGCCTTCTTGCGAATTCAAATCGGGAGAGGGTAAATGAGTTCTCATTAAACGAATTTCAAAGTGGAATAAACATGCTAATTTTTATTTCTCTCTTCACCCACCAGGGCAATCAGGAATGGGGTGTGGATGAAGGAACTCAGGGGAACACTTTCTTTCCACTCCTCGCTGGTGAGGAGGCTGGGGTTGCCCAGCCTGGAATGTTCTGTGAGATGGCCGGTGACTACAGCAGGCTCAGGGCTCGGTGGAGCTCTGTCCCCAAGTCCAATAAAGAAGGCTGTCCCCACGGGAGTGTTACTCTCTGGGACAGCCAGCCACCTAGTGTCCAATCACGACCCTCAGAACCATGACAGGAAGACGGGCCAGGCTCTGAGGCTGGGCAGGGGCCCCTCCCCACCTGTGAAGGACTCTGGGATTCTTCATTCACCTGCCTCCCATGCACTGCCCCTCTCCCTCCCAGAGGAAGCTGATCCACGCTCACTGCCATCTCCAGATTCCTCGCCTCCCGTCTCCATCTGCCCACCATCCTTAGCTCCCGTGGGTTATATAACAATACTCTTCCCCATGCCAGCCTCTGTCACCTGGCCCCACCCGGCCCTAGGCAGTTCCTGGTCTCCTCCCCTACCGCTCTCTGACCACACTGTGCACGCCCCTCCCCACCCCCTGCCTGCACGGAGGGAGCAATGGCTGGGAGAATTATATTTGGCTTTAGGAAACAGTTTTACCTTCCCAGACCTGGTTTTTTAAAGACAACAGTGAGATGGCTCTGCAATCCCCAAACGTACACCATCTGTGGATAGCCATGTGGTGACACAGAAACACACGTAACATGACGGGAAACTGTTTGGGGTTAACACACTCGTGTTCACGAATCCTAAATCGATCACTCAGAACCAATCCTGACTCAGAATTATTGGGGGCCTCTGGAATGCAGTTGGTTGGATTCTGTGTTTAAAGAAATGAGGATGCCCTAGCCAGTTTGGCTCAATGGATAGAGCGTCAGCCTGTGGACTGAAGGGTCCCAGGTTTGAGTCCGGTCAAGGGCACATGCCCTGTTGTGGGCTCAGTCCCCTGTGGGGGGTGTGCAGGAGGCAGCCGATCAAGGATTCTCTCTCATCATTGATGTTCCTATCTCTCTCTCTCCCTCTCCCTTCCTCTCTGAAATCAATAGAAAAGTATTAATAAATAAAGTGGGGTTTTTTTTTAAAAAAAAGAAAGAAATGAGGCAGAGGTGAGCCTTATCATGGGATCTGAGCTCCATCTCTCCTTGTCAAACCTGCTTCCTTCTCCTGACTCCCAGCTCTATGCTTTTCATGTCTGTACCTCCTCTCACTCCTGGGCTGCCACTGGCCTTTCCCACCGGATGCCCTGGAACAGGACAGGCTTAGCTGGGTCTCCCTACTTGCAAGAAGCTGCTCTTCTCCCTTTACTCTCAGCATCCCTGACCCCAGGCCTGTCACCTTGGCCTCCTTCCTCATTGCTCCACCCAAAGAGTCGCCAAATAATGAGACCATGGCTCTGACTACCCTCATGAAGGTCCCAGTCCCTTCAGGCCTCCTTCCCCCTGGCCTGCTTGTCTTCACCACTACCCCACCCCCGTTTCTCCTGTTCCCCAGAAATCCATGCTGCTCAGTCATCTCCCTAAGCCTTGCTCTGATGGCCGTACCCCACAGCTTCCAAAATCAAATCCAAACCGGGCCCAGCACTGCAGCATTCCCACAGCCGGCTCCTGGCTTACCAATCCTGCCCCGGGTAACACGCGCCCATTTCCCTCCAGCAGCGAGATCACAGACGGCTCACGCACAGACCTGTGGGGGTCTGTCTCTGGGCATGCTCCCTTCCTCCTCTTGGCAACATCCTCCCCCTCCAGCCCTTTTAGATTCCCACCTGGCCCTCACCCTCGCTGTGGTGCCCCACCTCTGCCACCATGAAATTCTCTCCTCCTGTGGGCTCCCATACGGCGTTGCCCCTCATCTCTAGCACCCGTCTCCTCTGGCCTGGATTACAGATGCTTCTTGTGTCTTCTTAGCAATCACGGCTCACAGTAATTGGGCAGTTACTGCAGGCCAGGCACGGCCCTGTCTCCTCTGGACTCTCTCATGCCTTCCCCACAGCAGCATGGGAAGAATCTAATATGCAGTGGTCGGGAAGGGGGGACAGGGACCCCACCTTAGCAGTCTGAGCCTGCAATGGCGCTAACCGCTTCTCTGGGTCCCCCTGTGAGAAGAACAGCAGCGGAGGTTCCCTAAGGCCTGCTGGTGCCGGGCACAGTGGCACATGCCTGCATGGACCATCCCAACTGGCCCCGCCAACAACCTGAGGGGCAGACACCATCGCTGCCCCCATTTTGCAGATGAGGAAGACGGAGCATGAGGAGCTGTACGAGGTGATGTAATAAGTGGGCAGAGAGCTTTAAACCCAGGCGGTCTCAACATGGAGTCAAGGGCTCGGCCAGGCCACTGCCCTGCTTCCCCATGTCCCTTCTCCCCCACCACAGGGCAAAGGCCATGATGCCTCCAGTGTTACTTGACAACCAGGAGGGGGCACATGCCCTGACCCCTAGTAAAAGGTATCAAAAAAAGGAGCAATTACCCCACTGCTACTTTCTGCGTGTGTGTGTGTGTGTATGTGTGTGTGTGTGTATGTGTGTGTGTGTGTGTGTTTATGTGTGTGTGTGTGTGTGTGTGTGTGTGTGTGTGTGTGTGTGTGTTGTGGGGGGGAACATGCAGGTTTTGGAAGGGGAGGAAAAGTCCCACCGGATACCATTCCCGCAGCCACCCCAGCCATGCCTCCACACAACCCTGCAGGCATGGCAGGCTGAAGCAGGGCTTCCGGTGGCTCTCACTGCAGCGTGGGCCCCCTGATGGGCACCGACACCTCCTAGGGCCGACCTGGGTATGAATTCCTGCAACAGGCACAACAGTGCGGCCCCATTTCCAGCCAATGGCACTGCGCATGCCTAAATGCCGGGGTTTTACTAGGACGTGGACGCCTTACAGATGAAAACTCTGAAGCTATTTTTGTTTTTGGCAGAGGAGTTTGACAGTGGGAAAGATGGGGGTGGGGGCAGCCAGGAAAAAGACATTTAAACAGGTGAGTGCTGAAATGACAAAGGCAGAAAATCCTGCAAAAGGGAAACATCCCCCCGCTGTAAAAAGTCCTCTCTGTTAGACAGCTCCTGCTTGGGAGGGAGAGGGCCCAAAGTGGGCAAAGTGGCCAGACGGCCTGTCCTGGGCATTGGCGCCTAACCTGAGCACAGGCTCAAGGCAGCGCGGAAAGGTCAAATCGCCAAGGCCTGCCCTTCAGTGACCTCGGCAGAGTGCGGAGGTGCAGAGCCCCTGTAAACTTTTACTTTTCACAAATTGATATCATATCGCTGAGCCCAGAATGAGGCCAGTCTGGGGGAGGGGAGGGTCCTGACAATCCAGGGGGCTTTCTCCTATGCCCACAGAGTTTGGGCAGGCAGGGTGCCAACTGACCGGGTGCCAAGCTGGGGACCCTTGGGGTACGGGCCTGGGATACCCACCCAGGTCCTCTTCTCCCACAGGGCCACTCCTAGGCTGACCGCAGCACTTTCCTGAACTCGCTCCTTTTTTTCCAGCCTCAACAGCAAAAGGGAACAAGCTACTAATCTTTCGTCCTCTGGGGGTCTCTTGTGCGCTTGCATTTTGCTCATTCAAGTAGTGACAAGGGAAAATAAACATATCCATTCCTGACCATGTGCCAGCATTTCCACATGGGGAAATGCACAGATGCTTTGCATGGAGTTCCTGCACGCCCAGGCCCCCTTTCTGCAGAACTAAAACACCCAAGTACCCTTGAAGTGACAGTAAATACGGCGTACATTTAACCATCGCGTACATTCACGCAAAATGCCAACACGCACCGTACAGCAACCCTTGCCGGATCTCATAAACAGATCGCTTTGTGCCCCGGATCCTGAGGAAGTTCAGACACCCTCTCTCAAGAAATACAGCGGAGCCTTTGCTATAAGATTCCAGGTCCGGAACCTCCGCCTGTTGCTGACATGTCACGGCTGCCCAGGATAAAAAAAAAAAAAAGCAGGACATCTTGGACTTGATTCAAATGTCAACACTAAGCAAGTGCAGGAATTCAGTTGATTCCAGGTAACTTCTCTACCCAGTCCCTTCCGCACCCAGTCCGTCCCCAGTGTAAACACCACACAAAGTGAGTCTTTGGACCCCCTCCCCGGGGCGCTGGCCTCCTGCGGTCCCTTGGCGGCCTTTCCCCCCAGAGCTGGCAGGGTAGAAGCGGCGGAGCCGGACCAGAGGTGCGGGCCCCAGCCTCCGGTAGGCACCCGCCGGCTGGAGAACTTTGAGAAGCGCCCCAAACTGCTCCCTGCTTCCGACCTCGGCCATTTCTCTGCTCTTCTCACAAAGAAGGGGTACCGAGCAAGCCGTCGCCACCTGCCGCTGGATCCCAGGGCGCTGCCTCTGGCACCCCCGAGGGAAGGCAGGCCAATGGAAAGAGGGCAGAGGTTCACACCCCCACCCCCCAATCGCCCATCGCCTCGCTGCACTGCCGGGAGGTGGATCCGCAGCCCGAGGGAACAGAAGTCTCCG
>NW_005354632.1:3367293-3369100 GCF_000412655.1 Myotis brandtii | reverse complement strand
GGGGAGTGGGGGAGTGACTCCCCCTGCGCGAGGGTGTGAGTGTGTGCGCGTGTGTGTGTGTGTGTGTGTGTGTGTGTGTAGAGGGGCGCGCGCGTGAGCGGGGTTGGGGGGCGGGGAGACGAGGCAGAGCCTGATGCGTCTCCCCCGCGAGTGGAGGAATCCTAGGGTGTGCCTGGAGGTGGCGGAGTGTGCCCGCGAGGATGGGCACGGGGGTGAGCGTGGCGAGGTGAGCGCGGCTTGGGTGGGGGTTGAGCAGGGAGCGGGCGCTGGAGGTGTGTTTGTAGGGAGAGGTGGCCGGGAGAGCCTGTGTGTGCGCGCACGGGGTGTGTGGGGACGAGCTGCGTGTCTGTTTCTCGCCGACTGTCCACCCGACACCAGCCCCTGCTTTTGGCGAGCCCGGCCACCTGGTGAAGTGAAACCCGCCACCACGCAAGCTCTCCGGCTGGCTGCGCCTCAGCTCCAGGTGCTGGCTCAGGGCAGGTCCCAGGGGTGGGGTGGGGGGAGGACACACGTACTGCCCTGACCCCGCATAAGAGCTGCTCTCCACCTGGAGCGCGAGGGGCACCACCTGAAGGTAGGGATTCGACCTCCTACCCCGCCAAAATGAACCCAGTACCCAGATCCGAGTCTGGACTTGGGAGCGTGAACTCTCAATCTGGGTCCGTCCAGTCCGTCGGTCCATCCCTGAAGCCCGTGGATTTCCCACTGCCTGGTGCGTCGGCCCAGGATGGGGAACCGACGGTCGGCATGTGCCAAAGGGCAGCGGTCCCCCCTCACCTCCCCCCAGCATCCCTGGAGTAATATGCGACCCAGACTCCCACACTTGCGGCGGCGCGGAGAATTCGGTCCCCTCCGACTGTGCGGACCCCCGGCTCTAAATTTCCCCGTGTCTGCGGCCCGGTGCCAGGAACCCAGGACCTCGGCCTGGCGCTGGGCAGCAGCACCAGAACGCAGGACTTGAGCGATCACAGCTCTGGGTGCGGAGAGGTGCCTGCCCCAGAGAGAGACCGAGCAAAAAGAGAAGTGAGCGGCGAAGGGGGAGGGTGTGCTGGAAAGGCTGTCCTAGCCGGGCGGGGGCTGGGAAAGGACCTCTCTGATCCAGAAGGGGGCTTCTCGCTTGTGAGAACCCCCATCCTGTTCCAGATTAAGGGGGGAGGGCGGGTCATTGTGATGTAGGCCCCAGTGGCCCCTGGGAGCTTGGAGCCCCCTTTTCACTCACTCCTCCCACTCTCCCCAAAGCCCCCTCCAGAGTGTCAGTCTGAAAGGCGCATAATTGGCCCTTCAAGAGGTGGGCGTGGGCTGCACTAGCATTTGCCTGGAGTCCCCAAGCCCTGTGGGATTTGCATACTGATTTGCATACAGTAATAATGATTAACAACACTGCCACTCCCTGGCAGACAGGGGAAGAATTCAGGGAAGGCCCTGGCACTGCTGCCACTTCCCTCCTCCCTTCCCTCTGGGGGAGAGTGAATTTTCTCCCCACTGCTGGCCTCAACTTCTGTGCCCCCTGGGAGTGCCTCAGAGCGGGTGGGCAGGGCCAGGAGGGGCCCTCAGTCCCCACCCCCAAGTCCACCTCCGGACAGTTAAAACCCAGTATTTTATTTCTGCCCAGGTTTGAACTCTTGTACATCCCCATCTTTGTTTTGCATCTTGGAGGTACTCAGCAGCTGGGTCTGCCCCAAAGCCAAGCTTTGGGGAGCAGTTAGCTGAGAGCATCCTTCCTCCTCAGAGAGGTCAAATGATGGGCCACCTCCTGTCCTGACCTTGTTGCCCTGCTTGAAGGCAGGACACTGATTCAGACACCCCC
>NW_005354632.1:3297591-3367277 GCF_000412655.1 Myotis brandtii | reverse complement strand
GGCCCCGTTCCTCCCAGGCTCACATCTCATCGTTTAAGTGAACTATCTGTAGATTATATTCTCCTTTCTGTTGAGAAAAATCTACAGGAAAATATGAAAGATTTGAATTCCTACTCTAGGCCAGCTTGGGTTTTATTTACGGCCCTTCTCACAACCAGGTGACCTGGAAAATGAGAGAGAGCAAGTGAGGGGCAGAAGGGAGGCCCTTGACTGGGACAGCGGGAGGCCTTGCCCAGGAGATGGGCCCTCCTCCCTCCCTGGCTCCTGCCTCCCCTGCTTCCTTCCAGGGGCCTCGCCCTCCCCCCTCTCTGCCTCTGGCCTGGCCTGGCCGGGATTTTCACTTGCTTTTCCCCCATGACACGGCCGCTTTTCCTTTAACTCTCAGCTTCTATTTAAAAAGCTAATTTGGGAGCTTGTCGATGCTCCCAATTCAGACAGTTTAAATAGGAACAGAAAGTCAGGAGCTGCCAGGGCACTAGGTTTCCTCCCCTCGCCACCGGCACAGCTAAGGCATTTGTTCAGTCACTTAGCTGGCCCTGGGTGGAGTGTATGTGTGTGTGTGTGTGGGGGGGGGTGGTGGGGGGAGCGCTCAGGGTGTATTTCAGGCTCTTTTCTATTTAAAGACGGTGCTCCTATGGACAACTGTTGTCTCTCTATGTCCTTTCCAAACTGTGCACACATGAGATTCTTCTTTAGTCCCGTGGTTCTGGCTGCTATTTGCAGAGCTTGTCACCGTGTGGACTGTGAGGCAACCCAGCTCCAAGTCTGCAGCCTCTTCGCTGACATGCCTGTGTGGCTATTTCCTGGGCTGTTCTGCTCAGGCTGGCTCTTTGAAGCTGTGCCTCAGTGTGTCTAGAAGGGTGGCCCCCACCCTCACTGCTTGTGGCTGTCCTACTTCAGCAACCTGCCCCGTGATGGGGTGGGAGTTGGGAGGGTGGGACCCCACCTCTGAGGGCTGCAGGCCTTCTACATTCAGGGTGCTGTGTACCTTGGAGGTAAAAAGCACAGACTTTGAGGTCCGACTGCCTGCATGTGAACCTGCCTCTGCTATTTACTAGCTGTGTGATCTTGAGGAAGCTACTTAACTTCTCTGTGCCTTGATTTCCTCATCTGCTATAAAATGGCAATACATAGTACTGTCTACCAGAGTGATGGCGAACCTATGACATGGGTGTCAGAGGTGACACGCGAACTCATTTTTTTGGTTGATTTTTCTTTGTTAAATGGCATTTAAATATATAAAATAAATATCAAAAATATAAATCTTTGTTTTACTATGGTTGCAAGTATCAAAAAATTTCCATATGTGACATGGCACCAGAGTTAAGTTAGGGTTTTTCAAAATGCTGACACGCTGAGCTCAAAAGGTTCGCCATCACTGGTCTACCATATGGGATTGTACTATCACAGATAAAGCACTTAGAACAGTGCCTGGGGCATGGGAAGTGTGATATAATTGTTGGTTGTCATTGTTGTTCAAGGCAGGAGAGGTGGGAGCAGGAAGTATGAAGAAATCGCCTGGGGCAGACGCAGACTGCTGGATTGTACACACAGACATAAGCAGACACACATGCCCAGGCATATGACTATAAAAATGCCACAGCCCACAATGGGTCAAGTTCACCTTGTGGAGATAGTTGATTCTCTAAGCTCCAGAAGAGAGAGAGAGAGACTCCTGATGAAGGAATAGAGAGAGAGCCACAGGGATGGGGATACGGAAGAGGCTGGGCCCTGTCAGAAGCCCCTGGGGCCTTTCCTAGGGGCCAATTTACCATATGGACCGCCTTCCTTTATTTACCTCACCACGGAGAGCAAGGGGAGTGGAGATCCATGAGGGACTCAGTAGGGTGGTCTCCCAGTCTCCCCCAGCCTCCCCTGGGCCTTGGTGCCCTCTCCAGTGGACCCTGCCATTGCCTCCCATCCCTCTGCCCACACCTGACTACATGAACATTTACTCAGTCCCTGAGCATCTAATGAAGGTACAGAGAGGTTAAGGGGCTTTTCCAAGGTCACACAGCTAGGGATCCAGGAAGCCACTAGCAGGAGGGGGCTCTAAATGCCCACGCGTCGGAAGGCTCTCCAAGGAATCCAGAGCGACAGTGTGAATGCCTGGATTGTACTGGTCTTGGCATTGCTCTTGTGAGTGGAGGAGCCACCACATTCTGAACTCCTTGCTGGGTCTCCAATAACCCTGCACCGGAGATATTACCACCACTTTATGGCTGGGAAACCTGAAAGGGGAGGCTGCATGGGGAGGCATCCCCGGCCGTACACCCAGCCTGAAGCTCTGAACCCTCCCTCTTGCCTCTCCCCTGGGCTATTGGTATTTTCTCTTCTGAGAACAGAATGGCCCCTCAGTCAGATGAGGGTCAGATGTCACAGAGAAGGTCTGCCCTAAGAGAACGCTCTTGACCTGGCTCTGCGGGGCTCTCCTGTGTTTGGCCTAAGGAGGTTGGACAGGGTGGGGCCCAGTGTGTCCAGGCTGGTGCTGGACCCTCTGAGTTTTCTTCAAGGTGAGGTCTTCCTGAGGAATCCCAAAGCTGAGGGGTGCCTTGGCTTTCTCTTGTTTCCCAAGGTGAGGCGGGTGGCTGGGTTGGCAACACTGAAAAGCTTTGCCCTGGTCTCAGAAGATCAGGGGTTGCCTGCTGGGTATGGCCCAGATTGTCCAGCTTGGCCAGGCCAGGAGGTACTGTCCAATATTGGTGCCCCTGATGGCTGGACTCTCACAACCATCAGATGCACCTGGTCCTTGCTGCGGAAGTGCGGGAGCCCTCACTTCTTGCCACTTTCACCCCATCTGGGAGGTCTAGGTGGTCACTGCATTAGTCAAAATGCTTGGACCAGTTATAGCAAATGAGTGGTGGTCAAGATCGGTGGCCCCCGGGGAGCTTCCGAAAGTCAGTCTTTGCAGGAAACCTTTGCCATCCGGACACATGCTCCAACCCAGGCAGGTCCTGGGGAAGCAGAGTCCCAGTGGGGGCTTTCTGCTCATCGAGACGTCCCTCGGAGGGAGAGGCGAGGGGAAGGAAGAGGAGGGAGGGGAGGAAGGAAAGCGAGACTGAGAAGGGGACACAGGCACTGGGAGGAAGAGAAACACCCCCACCATTTGTTCAGGCTTTGCCAGTGACCATCTGCAGGAGGGTGGCTAGAGGCCGCAGGCACTTTGCTCTCCTCTGGTGGCTCCTGCCTTGTGCACTGATGCTTCCCAGGGCTGTCCTTGTCCTCCGTTTCTTCATCTGTCCTTTTCCCGGGAGAGCTGATGGAATCCACTAGTTTCAAGTTCATTCTCATGCTGACAATCCCTTCCTGAGCTCTCCCTAACTATCCAGGTGCACCTCCACCTTTGCACACAGCCACCTCTTGGTTTCATCTCGCCACCCTCCTGCAACCTTCTGCAATGTAGATTGTTCACTCTAAAATACCCTGTTCCAATCATGTCGTCTCCCTCGCTTCCTTTCTGGCCTTAACCTTCTTCCACCCATGCACACACCTTTCTTCCCAGCACATAGACCTTTTCTCTGTTACCTGACCAGAGCACATGCATCACACCTTCGTGCCTTCGTACATGCTGTACCATCTTCCAGAAATACCCTCCACTGCTTCCTATTTGCTTCTGTCTTCCTAGTGAACTTCCACTCGGCCAGAAACCTTTAATACCCAGCCCAGAGGTCACATGAGACGTATTGGTAAAGTCCACCCCCATTCCCCACTTGGGCTTCCACAGTCCCTCCTCATACCTCAAACATAGTTATTACCTTAGTTGTTTGCGTTGTGGTCTCGCTCTCTGGCTTTACGCTGGGTAAGGCAAGGCCATTGCTTAGCCATCTCTGAAAGTGCTAGCTCAGTGCGTGGCACATCACGGACACGCAATAAACTTGCGTTAGGAGTTATTTCAGCTTTCATTCACATAGTTCCCCTGACTGTGTGTAATTGAGAACGCGCAATACATTTGTCAACTGGTCAACCTCCAGGTCCTAGATGATTGATCTTAAGGGCTGGCATGAGGACAGAGAGAAAGGATGAGGGTGTCCGATTTGGGGCTAATCCTGGATGTAAAGAGCCCCAAAGACACCTGCCTCCTTCAGCCTTTTTCAGCTCTACAATATGAGCCTCAGTTGATGCTGCTTGCAGAGACCTAGCCAGTGTTCTGCTCTTGAACTAGATTAGTTTTCAGGGAACTCTTTCCTTTCCTTTCTGGCAGAATGTCAATCACATCCCCAGAATCTCACCTTCTTGGAAACAGCCAGGATGTGGTCAGTGGGCAATGCACCTGGATCGCCTGCAGCTGTGACTGTGCCTGTCAAAGCCCATTAGCCAGAACCCCGGCTTGGCTCAAGGAGATGCTCAAACTAAAGCTTACTGGACCGGAAGTTTTAAATTGTGTCAAACCCACATGACTAACCTGGGACAGTGGAGGCTTAGTGGCCAGAACATGGGCTTGGGATAGACCTGGCTTCAAATCTTAACTTTGATTTACAAGTCATGTGACCTTGGGTGAGCCTCTTTACTTCTCTGATCTTCAACTTCCTGTGAAATGGGTTTTAACGATGGCACTGACTCATAGGGTTTGTGAGGATTGACTTAGAGAAAGTATATAGGACGTCTCATATGCAATTATAAATAAAATTATATTGGCTGTGCCCTAGCTGGTTTGGCTCAGTGGATAGAGCATTGGCCTGTAGACTCAAGGGTCCCAGGTTCGATTCCGGATCAAGGACATAGGCCTGGGTTGCGGGCTCGATCCCCAGTTGGGGGCGTGCAGGAGGCAGCTGATCAAGGGTTCTCTCTCAACATTGATGTTTCTATCTCTCTCTCCCTCTCCCTTCCTCTCTGAAATCAATAAAAACATATTTTAAAAAATATTGCTGCTATAATATTGTAAATGAGTTTACATGTGTTCAAAACTAGCTCTTTTAAGTCTTGGGCACAGCTCTCTACAGTGCTTGTTTGTGAGGAAGTTTAGGAAGGTCACTCAAGTGTTTCCATGTGGTTATTGCTCATACTGAGACCTCAGAAATGTGTAAAATCAGAGAAGTTTGTCTGTATATACATTTTTTTTTTAGCAGTGGTCTGCCTTTATCTAATGGGCAGTATAATGTGTTTCAGGCATTTCCTGTTAGTAAGTACAAATAAAATCATGAAATTATTAAGCCTTCAAAACATGACTCCCCAAGCCAATACATTTTTCTATTAGCTCCTCTCTCCATCCCGTGGCACCCCACTTCTGCAGCCTTAAGCTTCAAGTGCCTATCTCTCCCCAGTCCCTCCTCCTCAGCAAGAACTGTTAAAATCATTTAAACTAAAGTGTAAGTGACTATCCTGTCCAGAGATACAGTATTCACCTTTTAACAGACCACAGCCTTAAGCCACAGCAATAAAACAGAGTAGGGTTTTAGGTACCCATCAGAGTAATGGAGGCTCTTCCCAACTCCACAGTCACTGTCCACTCAGAAAACCGGCCCCATTAATGCACCCATAAACACCAACATGGGCTGTTTCTGAATTCTGCAGCTAGAAAATCAAGTCTCCAACCTTTGCAAAAGCACTGTAATAAGGGGATTTGTGCACCATTTTTTGGTACCACCGTCCTCTTGGTAAACAGACACACAGCTCATGAGTGCCAAGGCCCCTCCCAGCTCTGCACACCTATGATGCTTATATTCAAGTGGATTTTCGCTTCAGAGCTCAAGGCTGGGGTTGGGTGTTTCTGCCTCAATGGGTTTGAGGGACACCCAGCCGCAAAATTTCTAATTGCTTTGGTGAGTCAACAAGTAAACAAAGACTGTCCATCTTCTGTCCCCATACTGCAAGGTCATAAGAGGTTTCTGGATTTCTCTGCAAAGCCTCGTTAAAAAGGATCCTCATGGCCCTTTAAAAATTCTTCATTATAGAAAATTTCAGACATACAAAAGAAGAGAGAACGGTGTGATACACCCCCATGAGCCCATCCTTAGCTTTGATAATTACCAACTCAGGCCAACCATGTTTTATCTGTACCCCTACTCACCAGCACCCCCCCCCAATAATTTTGAAGCAAATTTCAGATGTCATATAATTTCATCTATAAATATTTCAGTAATTGTACCCTCCTTAAGGCCAACAAAACCCATCTCTCCAGGGAAAAGTTCCTTTCTATCTTCCCAGAGGTAGTCCTGGGTTAGTCAAGTTCAAGGGTTTGCTGAAATCTGCCCCAAGTCAGTCCTGCTCCTTGGGGAGAAAGGGGCAAGCATAAAATGCCATGCAGTGGTGCCTACATGTGCAAGTTTTTTGAAGTTAGTAGGGCTGCTGCCCAGTAATTGAAATGAGACCCAAACAGAGAGGCAAGAACCATATTCATGAATCTCAACGGGACTCAGAATTTTTCACATTTAACCTTCACCAATTCTTATTTTCCTCCCATCTGACAAATAAGAAATTTAAGGCCTAAGATCACACAGCTAGTAGGTCCCCACGGCAGAGGCTGACTAGATGCTAACCAAACTTAATTCCTCTTTTTCATGAGCATAGCAAGAGCACATTTCCCAGGATCCCTTGCAGCTAGGTTTGGCCATGTGACTAAATTCTGGTCAAGGTAATATAAGCCAGTTCCCTAAAAACATCCAGGGCAATCCTGCATGCTCTTTCTCCATCCACTGGCTGAATGGAGAGAATTTCAAGGACAAGAAGGAAGAAGCCTGGTTCCTTGGGTGACTGTGTAGAGCAGTGACCCCTCCTAACCTTTATTGGTCTGTGAAATGAGTAAAAAGGTAAACTTTTATTTTGTTCTCATTTATTATGCGAAGCCACTGAAAATTGCATGATGTGTGTTAATGCAGTAATCCTACCCTGACCAATACAGTGGCACAGATGGGATTTAAACCGTAAGTTTGACTACGCCAACGTTCAAAGTCTTGCCCTGCACCACACTGCCTTCAGGCACAAGACATGAAAACCGATTATAAGAGTCCCCTACCTGTTCAGCATTTGATAGAACTGACTGCAAGGATCTCACATTTTCAATTTGTGTGTCTCATACAGTAGCCACTAGCCATGTAAGGCTATTTTAATCCAAATTAAAATTATAGTAATTAAAATTTTAAAATATGTTTCTTAATTGCACTGGTCACATTCAAGTGCTCAATAGCCACCTGTGGCTAATGACTATCACAGTGGACAGTACAGATGGAGAACATGTCCATCATCATAGAAATTTCTGCTGTCTTCGGTAGACCTGGCATTCACAATGCACCTCTCCCGAAAAGCTGGGGTGGTGCTAGCAATCAGGATGCCTCCGGCCTCACAGGCCTGTCCCCTTACCCAGACCTTGGGTCCATACTCCTCCTCCTCCAGGTAATACCCCAGCTGTAATCTTGAGGTCCCCCTGTCCTCACTGGCAGTAGGCTCTGCCATGACCTCCCCACACAGAATGAGCCCCGCCTGCCTCACTGGGCCGCGTCTGCAGGTGCTGAGCATCGGAAACCAAGACACTGGTAGGGGTCCTGGGGCCGTGCTTCCTGGCCTGGGCTAGGGGTGCCCAGGGGATTTTCCAGAAATGAAGCCCAGCCAAGGAGGCCAGTACTTCAGTCCATCTTTGCAAAACACAAACCCCACCATGTCGCCCCTTGGCTGAAATCCTCCTATAAATCCCCTCCAAATTAAGCAGACATCCCTTGACACATCTCCTGTTTTGAACGCTTGTTTACTTCTGCTGCCTCCCACTTTTCCCTCCTGGGCCCCTGGCACCTTGTGCTCTGGCCACATGGAAAGTGCTGCCGATCTGAAAACTGCCGGCTGTTCTTTTATCCCCAAGTGTTTGCTCAGGCTGTTCCTTCTGCAGGAACTCCTGGCCCTCACCTCTGCTTAGCCAAGCCTTAGGCTAAGCTTGGAAGCACATCTCCCTGGAGGCCTTCCCCGCCCCGCAGCAGCGTGGGACAGTCTCCTCCTCACAGCCCTTGGCCACCTGCCCCACCCGCTACAGAACTTTCCACACTTCCCAGGCTTCCCCAGGGAGCAGGAGGAGATGCTTGCAGTTGCTTTAGGAATCAAAGCAAAGCCATCTTGAGGAGGTTTTTCTGAAGAGACTAATCCTTCTTAATCCCTCAAAACTATGAGTCTAGGTTTCTCTCTCCCCTCAAAATACGCACACATACACACACATGTACACACGCACACATGTGCACCCACATACGCATATACACATGCACACACCCACATGCACACACGTGTGCACACAGTCAAAACTATGAGTCTAGGTTTCTCTCTCCCCTCAAAACATGCACACATACACACACATGTACACACGCACACGTGTGCACCCACATACGCATACACACATGCACGCACCCACATGCACATGCACATACGTGTGCACATATGCTTCCCATCCATTTAACTCCTCTGCAGTCACCAGGGAGACAAGTGGTCCCTGTAAACCACAAGCCTCGATGCCCAGAGACCTCTGCTCCTTGATCCCAACCACCTGCTCAGAACAAATGCCACTAAATCCACGAAACAAGCCCTCTCCCCCCTTCCTACCTGCCACGGTCTCGTCATCCTGCTCTCAGGCTAGGGTGTGGCAGCTACAACCCCAGCCGGTGCCCCCACGCACCATGGGCCTTCCCTCCATGGGTGGTTGTTACGGGGTCAGGGCAGGCAGAGGGGGTGGACGCCAACTCCTGAGACAACATCACGATAAATCGCCACGGCGGCTCTTCCAGGGCTCCTACCTAGTAAATCAAATCTATTGAACAATACATTCACTGCGAATTTAAGAAGTTGTTCTTCCATTTTTTTCAGTGTATGTGTTAAATCATGCCCAGCGTCATAAAAAATGGAGACAGCCAGGCTCCGTGTGAAAAACACAATCCCCAAACAACCACATGCTTAAAGAAGTTAGAAGATGTCTCGTCCTCTCTGAGGCTCCATGGGCGCTCTTCCCACCCAGACAGACGGGAGCCCCCAAAGTGGTAAGCGCGTGACATTTTAACTAATGCCTGAGTTATTTTGCAAATACAGGTTCACTGTTAGAGGCTGGCTCTTTGCTACAGATTCCTGAAATGGACAAAAAAGGAAACACACAGCCTTCTCAGCCAAGCCCAGTGCTGCTCGGAGGGGTGGGACGGTGGCGAGGGAAGCGTGAGGGGGAGCAACTTACAGACTGTCTTCCCAGGAAGATTTCTTTTGCTTCCCACTTCTCCCTATTCACATGCTATGGAGTTGAAGTCCCAACTTAAGGTGCCGTTTTGCCCAGGAGATGTGAGTATGCTTTTTCTTATCTGCAACACCCCATCCCACCTAAATATTAGCAGGGGAACCCTGGGGCAGAGTCTGGCACTTAATAAACACTTAAATTGAATGAACAGGTCTTCATCCAATAGCATTAGCTCAACACACCGCCCATGAATTTAACACACACGTACTGAGCACGCACGAGTTTCTGTGCTGGACATCTGGTGGTGAGCAAGGCGGGCACGGGCCCTGCCTCCTCAGACCCCTGCACTGGTGTCAGGCTACTAAACCTCATTGTAAGTCACTGAAGCCTGAGGGGTGAGAAGCTAGATTTGCAAATTCTCAAAATGATCTCAGGTAGATGTATTATCATTTCTCAGATGAAGAGTTGGAGGCGAGTGTCCCACAGCTGGGGCAGTGACAAAGCTAGCGTGTGTGATGGGGTGTGGCTGACGGCCAGGGGATCATAGGCAGGAGGTACCTGGGCCAGCCCGAGGGGCCAGGGAAGATGTGCTGGAGGAGATGACATCTAAGCTGAGTGTGGAAAGAGGACAAGGAAGCAGCCAAATGACCGAGGGGGTGAAGTGGACACCAGACAGCCAAGACAGCAGGGTGTAGTGAGCTCAGGGGGTGCCCAGAGTTCGAGGCCAGAGGCAGGCACGCTAAGGGCTGGGAAACATGCTGCGGAGCTGGGCTCCAGCCTGCAGGCCGCAGGGGCCGCCCGAGGGCCCAGACACACGCAGATGCAGTCAGATGCAGTTAGATCGGTGCTTGGAAACCTCTCCAGCCAGCAGTGTGGAGGATGGATTTGAGGAGGACCAGATGGGAAGCAGGGGGACCAATTAGCAGGAAAGAGAGGATGAGGGGCTCAGCTAGGGCCGTGGAGCTGGGCATAGAGAGAGGGGCGTGAGAGGAATATGCTGGAGACAAACGTGATCAGGACTCTGACTGGTTGGATGGAGCAGCCCGGAGGGTTTCAGGTCAGGCTGTGCTGCCCAGCCAGGTGACCATGCCCGACTGGGGGAAGGCAAGCAGAGCGGCTGGGGTGCAAGTGCAGCCTTCCTGGAGAGAGGGGTGGGCACAGTTCCCTCTCAGGCCCCTTTCCAGACAGAGCTGTGTATGCTGGGCTGGAGGAAGCTGTCTGTGGGGACATCTGAGACCTTCAAGCAATGCTGACCCTAGGACATAGACAGGGCATCCTAAGACAGACTCAACACTTCCTGTGGTTGGAGGGGAGTAAGTTTCCAAAATAAGGCTGAACAGTATAGAGGCGGATAGAACTGCTGATCGCCTGCGAGATAAGAGGAGAGGAAACTCCTGGTCTCATCCCCTGCCATCTCCTCTCCACCCCCTTATCGCCCCCTACCAAGCATGTGTGTGTGCACACACACACACACACACACACACACACACACACACGCTTTATCATCCCTCAACTTCCCACCTCCCCCAGCGCACCAGCCCTTTCACACTCCCTCTTTGTGCCGGCTGTTCTCTGCCTGCAGTCGGTCCTCCTCCTCCACTGGGCAGATGTCCCCCTCCTTCCAGCCCAGCCCAGATGCCAGTCCTCTCTGACGCCCAGCCCACTGCCCCAGGCGTCCTCACTGCGCCTCCCCCTCCTGGTGACTTCCTCCGAGGTCTTCCTTCATCACCAGCCTGAGCTCCTGAGTCTCATCTGTCTTGGCTTCTGTGGCAGCCGCACAAGGTCTGACCATCGCTGGTGCTCAGAAATGCTTGTGGGATGAATGAGCACGTCCCTGGAGGGGGGCCGGGCACACCTTCCCCAGCCCTGTCCCAAGGCCTTCGCATCGTGAAGGAGGACCATCTCTGCCCTCCGGATGCTCCTGTGTCGCATGGGAAATAAGCCCACACACGAGAGAAAGAGCCGTAAAAGCAGTGCCTGCGTCCGTCCTCAGTTCTGCGTCCGTCCTCAGGTCTATTATTTCTCTGCAGTCCGCCTTAATTTTATCCCCATTTTACAGATGAGGGCTCCACCTTTGGGGAAAGCAACCGCTCTTTTGGGCTGAAGATCATTTTGGGGCAAAATGAATAGATGAAGGAGACCATTTGGGGTTCTGCCCTTAACTGAGATTCCCCAGGCTGAGCACAGCTGGCTGAGCACAGCTGGCTGGCTCAGGTGAAGGCCCCAGAGAGCAGGGCGTTGGTCATTTGCCAGGTGGTCTGCGCAGTCCCTCTGGGTTTCTGACTGGCTTCTGGGGCAGGAGGGGACTGACCATTGTGACCAGCTAGTCAGCCTCCTGGGCACCTTTCCTGCCTCCCTCAGGCTGGGCGCCTCCATCTGGCAAAGGTGGTGCTCACAGCAGGGAAAAGACGAGGGCCAGGTGGGACTGGAGCCACTGTTGTCATCTCGTCATCGTTGTCATCACCACGAATTAATGACACCACCAGTGACACCATGACAACAAGCCCTGGCGTTATGTGCCACGCACTGCGCTGAGGCCTTACACGCATCCCTATTTTTCAGTCCTTACGGCACTTCTGTGAAACAGATACTGTCTCCATGTGTCAGTTGAAAAGCCCAAGGCACAGAGAAATCCAGCCATTGGCTCAGGATGGTTAGCAGAGCTGGGCCTTGAAACCAGCCTGAGTCCAGAGCCCCTACTCTTAGGTATTGCTCTGCGGGGAGGGGCCGAGGCTGACGCACCCTGCCAGCCACAGAGGACACAAGCGGGGAGGAGACGGGAGGCCAGGCCTGCTCGTAGCTCAAAGCCCCACACCCCTTCCAGGCCTCTCCAGCTCCCGGCAGGGATGGGCGTCTGCTCCTTGGCAGGTGAGAGCTCTGAGGAGCCCCCGGAAGTGCAGGTGAATGGGGCTGCTGGGTAGCTGAGGGTGGTGTCCTCCCAGCCCCCCAGTCCCGGTCACCATTCCCCCAGCCACGGCCTGTGGATTGCTGCCTCTCTTGGATGCCTGGCTCGCTGCTGTCTGGAGCCTAATCCCCATTCTGGTGGTTTTGGTTGCTATGGTAATTGAATTCACTTAAAGTTGTCTCCAAGTGAGTCTGTCTCCCTTTCTGCCCGCAGCCTGGGAGGGCAGGAGCCCAGGGCTGAGGGCAGGAAGGAGGAGGCTTGGTGGCCTGGGGTCCTGTGTGTTTCTCCTCATTCAGATGTCCTCCTCAGGGGCCAGCAAAGGAGGACCATGGAGAAGTGCTCCCTCCCATCTCTCTCCATCTTCCTCTCTGCCACCTTGCCCTCCTGCAGAGCGTGGAACTGTCAGGCCAGGACTGGTGACACAGGGCTGGGTGGGCTGGGTGGGTGGGTTGTGGGGTAGGCACTCTGAGAGCCTCTTTCCTTCCTCAGCATTTCGTTTCTCATTCAACAAACACCACAGCTGACTGTGTTCTGGGCACTGCTGATTGTGAGGTAGTCTCTCTGGGGGCAGCTCAGGATCCAGGGCCCCCAAAAAAGCCCCTAATAGCACGTTTCCAAGTGGCCAAAAGGCGGGATTTCAGGGGAATGGCCAGCCAGGGTCAGGCGCTGACAGGGAGACTAGGAATTGTGGGAAACTCCCATTCCTCCTTTCTCTGTTGGAGGGAGGTTCAGCGGACTGAGCTGGAAGCAGAACGGACCGTCGCTGGGTGGGACTTGAGGGGCAAACCTTAGGCGTTCCCTCTACCCGTTTTAATGCAGGAGGGTTTCTGATGCGATGTCAGAGCTGCCTGAGGGTGAGTAGGTGTGAGGAGCCCTCCCAACGCTGTGCCTGGATGAGAAGGGTGGGGCAGAGGGGCGACAGTAGATTGCGGGCGGCTGTGTGTGTGCAGGTGTCAGCCTGTGAGGGAACTGCTGGCTGAAGCAGACAAGGAGAATGTTGATGGAGCTTCAACTGTGTGCCAGGCACTGGGCTCTGGGCTGTGAAGACATTGAGCTCACGATCTGAAAGGATGACAACTGAGCAGAGCCCAGGGTGCAAAGCACTGGGGGCAGGAGCGATGCACCCTGGGAGCCCAGAGCTAGGAGAAGAGGGCGGGGTGCCCAGGAAGAGTGCACATGGGCGGGTGGGCTGAGTAGCATTTTCAAGGGTGAGAAGTTCTGGAGGCAGAAAGTTACTCGGTGCAAAGACAAGAGCGTGAGCAGGACCACAGAGCAGTGGAAATGAGCAGCAGGTGGGAGTGTGGGCTGAGCCAGGGGAGCGCGGGAGCCAGCAGGCCTGGCCAGGCTGGGCCGGGCCAGATGACGGAAGGCCACATTGGGTTGTACCCGCAGGCCACGAGGGGTTACTGAGGCTGGACCCGTGTTTTAGCAGAACGTCTCTGGCAGAACTAGAAGGGAGGGTGGAAGTGGGAGATGGGGGCTGGGCTGGGCTGTTGAACCAGCAATGAAGGCAGAGCCAGCCGTGAAGGGGAGCAGCAGCGTCTGTGAACCCCGGTGACGGGACTGGTTGTGGGGTGTGTGCGGGAGGAGGGAGGAGCAAGGGCAGGAGGGAGGGAAAGCCAGAGAAGCTTCTTTCTGTGCGTAATGTCTGGGCAGGGAATGGACGTCAGTTCGCAGGAGCTCTGTGTGGGATGGGTGGGGTAAGGCGGCTGGAAGAGTCTAGGTCACATGCCCTACAGGCAGGAGGAGGAATATTTCTAGCCCTGGGGAGAGGGCTGCTTGTTAGAAACTCACATGTGGGAAGCATCGAGGTGGCCACCGAGCTCATGAGAGAAGACCCTGCCCTGGAGAAGGCGCAGAGCGGGGGTGAGAGGAGGCGAGCACTGCGCCCTGAGAGTGGGCAGGCAGGGCAGGCAGTGTCTATCCTTCTGGAAGGCGGAGTGGCCTGGAGTGGCTGGTGGGAGAAGCAAGCGCATGCGTGATGGGGCTTCAGGAAGACGCTGCTGAAAGGAGGCTTGGAACACGGGTGGGGAGCCGTGGCTCTCAAACCCGAGTGCCTCAGGGATCCTGTAAAATACAGATCACCACGCTCCACCCTGGACTTTCTACCACATTAGGTCCAAGGTGGGGCCCAGGCATTTGTATTTCTAACAAGATTCGAAATGCAATGTGATGCTGCTAGTCTGAGGACCACTTTTTGAGAACCACCGAATATCAACAGTCTAGATGAGAAGGCTCAAGTGCAAGTTCATCCAAGTTGGAGATGAGAGGAAAAAGCCGGGCTCTGGTCACAGAGCAGAGGTGGGGGAAGGTGGGGAATGTAAGGCCGCTCCTTGGAAACAGAACAGATGCTACTGAGGACCCAGGGATGGGGCGGGGAGGAGGGAAGCCAGGGGGCAGGCAAAGGAGGGGCAGGCCACGGAGGGCTCAGGATGCGATGACACAGAGGAGGGAGCCTGAGGGACTGCAGCCCTGGCCATGAACATGAGATGGAGAGGACGGCGGTGAGTTAGGCAGAGAGGAGTGTGGGGACTAGAACCAGCCTCGGGGTCCTGTTTGGTGTCCTGGCCCAAAGTCTAGAGTCCGTCCTCGAGAGCCGCATCCCCGTCCCCATCCCTTCCTTCTAAGCTGCTGGAGTCACCACCAGCCGCTGCTGTGAGATCCTGGACAAGTTACTTAACATTTCTGTGCTTCCCTTTCCTCATCCAACAAATGGAGATAACAACACTACCTACCGCAGATTTGTTACAAGAATTCAATGCAAACTCAATGCATACAAAGAGCTTAGAAGCGTGCCTGCCACACAATAAACCCCCAGAACGTGTTAAATATCATCATCAGCATCATCATCACCGTCATCACCATCTTCATCATCATCACCATCTTCACCATCATCACCATCTTCACCATCACCACCATCTTCACCATCATCACCATCTTCACCACTATGATACTTATTGAGGTCAATGACCATCTTGTTCACCTTCCCAAGCAGAACAGAGGCAGCACCTAATACCCTGGGTCATCTCTCTGGGGGCTGCGCAGAGCACAGAAGACCAGGTGCCTTTTCGTTTTCCTTCCAAGATCTCAGATCAGAGACCTGCGACTCACTGAGGAGGCCCCTGACCCCCTTGCTGGACCCCCTCCTGGGTGACCGCCCTGCCAGGGAGGCACAGGACTTGTTTTCTGCCAACAGAGCGAGGCCATAAAGAAATTCCAATCCATCGGTGCCCAGGAGAACATTACCAAGATAGACGAGACACCATGGGCAGTATTTAATTATGACCAGGCAGAGCAAATAGGAGGGACGCAATAAAAATGCTAATCAGGGAAGAAAAAGAAAGCAGGCTTCATTTTCTTCCAGAATAGACTAAAGCCCATTTCCCTCCTACCATCCTCCCCCAGACTCCACTCCCAGACCCCAAATGAGTGTCACAGGCCTGGTTCTGATGGTGACTTGGTGATAGGTGAGTCCATTTAGCCCTAGTCCCAGCCCCTTCCTGCTTCCTTCCTCCTGCCTCCCAGTTCCTAGAAGAGCCCGCGGAGGGAGGGCGGCTGGCTTTCCTCGCAGGCACTTCAGCCAGAGAGAACTTGGAAAGTGAATGAAGCTATTATTCAGGGCTCAATTCCATGCTCCAATGGGCACTGTAGGAAGGGACCAGCCAGCCCCCCTTCCCCATCCAAATCTGCAGGAGGCGGGGGTGCGGCTGGAGAAGGGCCCCTTGACTGGTCCGAACTCATCGTCTCTGGCCTGGAAGCCAATCCAACTCAGACCCTCTTAGGAAGAGACGGGGGACACTGGCCAGGCCCAATGCCTTGTATTCCCAATTCCATCCGACTTGGCTGAACTCAACTTTGGGGCATGATTCAGGGTTTTGCAGGCTGTTCCTGTCTCCCTCCCAAGTTGGCTGACTCCTTGGGTAGCCGATCCTTCCTTGCTCGCTTGCTCAATGTCCATGTTGCTGCCAAAGACAGATTGATGTCTCTCATTTCCCTCGGTCTCCAGGAGGCCTGGGCCAGCCCTCCGGCTGGTTTTAAGTAAAACTTGCTTCTTTGCTGCCTTGAGGATCTGACTCAGCCCAGGCCTTTTCCTCAGGCTGCCCTCCTCTATTTGCTGGGCTCACCCTGGCTGGTGTCCATGTGATTTACTGCTCTCTTGAGTCTCTCTCTTGCCTCCTTAAAACTTGTGCAGCCACGAGCCCTTTCCGACATCAGCAGGGCAGGAATCGGCCTGAGGACTGTCTGGTGTCGTCCTGGACCCTCTCTGCACGCTCCAGGGAGGCAGCCGCAGACCCTCACCTCCCGGCTACCGTCTCTCCCTAGAAAACAGCTGTTGGATAAACCATGTACACACTGCCCATTTACCTGCAGTGGGATCTTGGACAAGTGTCTTAACATTTCTGTGCTCCGGTTTCCTCACCCAACAAATGGAGATAACAACATGACCTACCGCAGATTTGTTACAAGAATTCAATGCAAATGCATACAAAGAGCTTAGAAGAGTGCCTGCCACACAATAAACCCTCAGAAAGTGTTAAATAGCATCGCCATCCTCATTGTCGTCTATATGATATTTATCATCAAGGTCAATGACTGTCTTATTTGCCTGCATGTCCAGGTACTTGACAGAGTGTCTGGCGTGAATAAACACTCAATCATCACTGAACCAATGAATAAATGTACTCTTAAGCTAATTCTTCCAACGACATTCCACTTTTCAGAAAACTTTAGATTTAGATTTACAGAGAGGACCCGCACACCGATGCCAATGCTGAGGGATAAACGGCTGAAGGTGGGTTCCCGGCATCTCGGGGGAGGGTTCAGGGTGAGGGCTGGCTTTCATGTCCAGACAGTCAGCTACGCAGAGTACAGCTCGCCTGGCCAGCAGCTCCTAGGGACTGTCCCTAAGGTGGAAGTTCTCTTCTAACTTTAACACAATAGAACCTTAGAAGCCAGCCAGGAGGAAAGGAGACAAAGAAACGCTCCTCACGGCCAGAACAATATTCCTGGGTCCTCCCTGGGCTCCAAGGCTCACAACCTGCAGGGGGTCAACCAGATGAGCAAGTGGGCCAGGGCCTTTCTTCCCTCTCCTTTCTGTTGGTATTCTTTTAAAATGGATTATTTTCACATGGTTCAAAATGCAAAAGGTCCTAAAGTCTACATGTGGGAAGACCCTCTTTGTCCGCAGTCATTTGCACGTCCCTTGGCACAGCCCGTCTCCAGTGACCCGAGACACCTCCAGAGGCATTTCATGCCCCTTCAAGCCAGCACGCCTAGTCTCCCTCCTTTACACAGATGCCAAGCCTGCCTTACACAGCTATGCGCCTTGAACTTTCTTCACTTAATAATATATTTTGGAGATTATTCGATATCAGTATTCTTCTTGTGGCGACACAGTGTTCTATTCTAATAAATTCATTTGCTTCACCAGCCCATTTCAGTCTTTCTACTCTTTAACTTTCTACTCTTTAACTTTCTACTCTTTAACTTTCTACTTTTTACCTTTTCACGAGCAATGCTGTAATGAATCTACCTGCTGTGGGCAGGTGGATCCGTAGGAGGCATGTGACTGTATCTGAAGATGAATTTCTATTCGAGGAATTGTTTGGTCGAAGGCTTTGCCCATTTGTAAATTTCACGGTCATTGACAAATTGCCTTCCATCGATGGCCTATTTTTTTAGAGATGACAAAACTGGAGTTTAAAGAGGGTAAGTGACTTGACTAAAGTCGTATAGGTTGCAAATAAAGTAACGGGTGAGAACTAAGGTTTTTAGGATTTCAGCCCAAGACTCTTGGCTCAAAGAGATCAGGAACATGTAAGAAAGAGCAGACAGATTCCTGAACTGTAACAAAACCTGCAGTTTCGCAGAGTCAACATTATATACTGTGGATGCAACTTTGAGCTGCCCTGTGGGAACCCACAGTCTAGAAGGAGAGAGAGAAGAAGCACTTTGGGTTTCGCATCTGCAATAAGGACAAGAGACAAGGAGACACGTTGAGAATATGGGAAAGGCCCCCGATCAGCTTTGGCTTCCTGGAAGAGGAGGCAGTTAAGATGACATTAGACCATCTAGCAATGTCCTCCGCAACGTTGCTTATGATTTCCCTCTTCTTCAGCACTAAGTCCCACCCCAAACCCTTTATCAATAGTATTAATAAGCAGCAAAATGGATCGCCTTGTGAAAGCATGGTGTAGTTGGAAAAATAATAAAGGCTACCACGTGCTGAATTCCCACCGTGTGCCAGCCGGTGCTTTCTGCCTCAGCCACTAACCAGCCCTGTGTCCTGGCGCAGGTGACACTCCCAGGTGTGCATTGGTGCCTGCATCTCTCAAATAAAATGGCTAATCTTCTGACCTCCCACTCCTCTCCCGTCCTCACATCAGCCTTGGGAAGTTCCACTTTGAGAGAAGATGTCACAGAAATAATAATACTGATTGTCGTTCACTGTTATAGTTTTCCAAGGTGGTTTTACATGCTATTTTATGTGCTCTTCATAACAAGGATGTGAGGGAGGGAGCTGGGGGGTACTAGTCTCTTCTGGAGGTGGGGAAACTGAGGCTGGGCCAAAGTAGGTTACTCAGCTCAAGTGCCACCGGGGCAGTGGTGCAGCCTGGGCTGGCACAGCCTTCGGTCCTGACACCTGACTCTTCCATCTGTGATTCCACATTCACTCGAAGGCATTTCAGTTGGGAGCAATCCGAAGTCCCCGTGCCCTCCAGGAGTCTGAACTTAACTGGCCTTCGAGGCGCTGCCCACCTCCCCCAGCACCTCCCAGAGCACAGGACGTCTTCCCCTGGCTGCTGGGGGTCCAGCCTGCCCTTGCCCAGCCTGAGACCCCAGGACCTGCCCGGACTATCGCATATGGCCTGTTTCTGGGTCCCCTCTGCTGTCCTCTGTTCAACAACCAGATGCCACCTGCTGGCCTCCCTGATGCCAACCACATGTTAGAATGGCTGTCTAGCTTCCATGACATCATTTCCAGATACTTCTCTGTCTGCTAGGTGGCCCCCCTCCCACAGCCTACGGCTAGGTTTGCCCCTAAGCTGCTCACCCACAGTGGGATGTCCCACTCCAGGCCCAGACTGGTCACTTGGGATGTGATTGATGCTCTAAATGCTGTTTCGACAGCCCACCCCCCCGCTCCTGCTCTAACCCTCCATTCAAGGCTGGAACTGATGCGCTGGGTAAGCGGTGATGTGGTTTCTGGGGGCCTGTTGGTCCATCTAGAAAGCGCCCGAGGTTCCCTGTTTTGCAGGTATGAGTAAGAACACAGCCATTTGAGGGACGGCTCTGTCTGAAAACAGACATGATTACTATTTCCATCACCTTTTTAATCCTTTAATCACACATTTGCAGCAGGGAGCCCGGTCGGGGTGAGTCCATTTATATAAACAGCAGGCTATATGCCAGCCAGGCTTAGAGGAAAGTAAGAATCATTTCGTGACCAGAAAAATGAATAATCCAGCGACTTATCCCCAAACAGTCCACATCAAGCTGCTGGGACTTGTGCTCACACCATGAGGGCTTTGGCGGAGACCCAGCACCCCTCCAAGGCCCCGGGTGCTGGCCTGAGCCCTCAGCTCTGTTGCTGGGCTGGGCGGCGTGGAAGGACCAGGCCCCTGGGCAGCTGGCTGCCCCTGAACAAGGAACCTCCCAGGTCTCCAACCCTGGGGTCTGGTATTAATCTGGAGGCCCACCCTGTCATGGATGGAGAAGGAGGTTCTGAGATCATTGTCTGGAATGGGTGGGTCCCTAACAGATAGAGGGGTCTCCCTTCCTTTTGAGATAATGGGAGGATGGGACAGATGGGACTAGGGCCCCATAAGGAGACGGGGAACATCCAACCAGGGCTTCTCCATGTGAAACCGAGGCTTTAACCAGTGGCCCAGTTGGCAGAGGCAGAGCAGGGCCTTGGCGACCCTCTATTCTGAGAAGGCCATCAGCCTGGGAAATACACCCTAACTCTCTTAATTTTAGATAATTCCTCAAGCTGAGGCCAGTCTCCCCTCCCAGGATTGGCTTACTTGTATGTTAGAATCTCTTTCCTGATCTGAATGGGCCTTATCGCTCGCTATCGCTGCCTAACAGACCACCCCACAACGAAGCGGTGCGCAGCAGTGAGCATTTATTGAGCTCACAGTGTGTGGGCCACCTGCGGCCAGCTGGTCTTGGACAGACATGGCTGCACAGTCAGAACACAGCTCTGCACCCTTCTCCTCCTCCTCCTCCCGGGACTTGTGGAGATAGCAGAGGCACCGAAAGGTGAGTAGAAACGTGCAATGCCTCTTAAAACCTAGGATCAGAGCTTTCCCACTGTCCTAGGGCGAACGGCAAAGCTGAGCGTGGGGACATGGACTCTCCTCCTTTATGGGAAGAACGGCAAAGCCCCAGTCAAAGGGCTAATGACACAGCCCGCATGCACCCAGCCAGGTGGCAAGTTGTGCTCCATCCCAAGAAGCTCTCGCGAGGTCTCCCTCGCCCCTCCCCTAATTTGCTCAGGCCTGGGAGATGCGGGATGGACAGATGACAGGGACCCTCAGAAGGACTCAGTTAGCCCAGTGTCACTTGGACTCTGACTCTCTGTCCATCTGTCTTTGGGTGGAATGTGGGCCCATAAGATTAGGAAGACAAAGGTTTGCACTCAACCAAATGATACTTCAATCTCACAAACTGTAGTTTTCATGTCTCATATTTTCCTGGGAAAATAAAGTGGCCAAAGGAACACACAGCAAGAGTGGGAAATGGAAACCTCTGCAAATTCAGGGCACGTGCCCAGGTGACTGCTGGATAGGAAGCGTGAACCGGAGAGATGAGCAATGCTGAGCCCAACCTCAGCCCGGACCACGCATGGAGCCGGGACCTTGTAAATGACCGGAATGATGATCACACAGAATCTCGATAGAGGGGCCTGGCCTTCCCAAGAGCCTGAGCTCCTCAAGCCGGTGAGTTCAAGACACAGATGGTTAAGTTACCACCGGGGCACAGTGGCCGTGAGCTTGGCTACGGCACATCGGCTCTCACGATTTTCCGAAAGTCTGCACGTGAAACGTTCCCTTCCCAGCCCTCTCGCCCTCGGCGCCCCCCAATTAAACAAACCCTTGTTTCCTTTCCTGCCATAGAGTCTATTATTTCACCATGCCTCGTTTATGAGAGGTTCCGGAATTGGGGTTGTGTGCAGTGGCTGATGACTCTTCGCTATTACCCTCGCTCATTCTCTGTGGCATTTCAACACTTCGGTAATGAATTACCTCTACCATTTCTGGCACAAAGAAAAGAGGGCTTAAATTAATTTTCAGCAAGGGATACGATTGGTCCCGGCAACTTCCTCCCACTGTGTTAACATCAATGTCATGTCTTGTTAAATGCCGATAAACAAGTGCATCACTGTAACAAGCCACAAATTGGCTTATTGACACCCCCGTCAGCTGTTCTCTGCTTCCCAGCCCCCCAGCTTTACAGACACATGGTGGTCAGGCACAATGGGGGCCCTGGGTTTGCTGCTACTCGTTTTTGCTGGGTCTGACTCTCATGTTACAATAGATTGTATTAGTTTGGGTTCTCCACCCTCTGGGGTTCAGGTGGCTGCTCCACAGAGGAGGTGAGCTCCCTCCTCTTCCCCATCCTCCCCAGCTTTCTCAAGCAATGGCCCGTTGGCTGTTACCAGGGCAATCCTCACCAGCAAAATCAGCCAATCACACCACCAAGGCCAAAACTGCCACTAGCCCTATCACCTGCCCACTTAGTGTGCTGCTGGGACCCAGGAGAGCAGGCAATGTCTTAGGTCAGCAGTCGCCAACCTTTCGGACAACACGGACCACTAGTGGTCCGCAGACCACCAGCTGGCGACCGCTGTCTTAGCTGATGCCCACCATGGACAGCCAGCCCTCACTCCACGGGTGACCTCATCTAGTCTTTTGTCTCCATCCAGACCTCTTCCCGAACTCCCGCTTCTCACCTCCACTGGACGTCGAATGGAGATCTCACACTTAACCTGTCCCCAGTCAGGCTTCTCCCTCTGACCTGCTCCTCCACGGTCCTTCCCGTCTCAGTCAGTGGCAGCTCCTTTTTGCCAGGTATTCAAGCCAAAAACCCGGTGTTCTCCTTGCTTCCTCTTTCTTTCATCCCCACATTCAGCCATCAGCAAATCTTACTGGCTCTCCCTACAAAATACACCCAGAATCTAACCCTGCTTGGCACCTCGCTCCCTCTCTAGTCCAAGCCACCAGACTCCTACGTGGCCTCACTGGGTCCGCCCTCCTGCAGCACCCCGTCCCCTGCCTTCTAGTCTCAACAGCAGTCAGAGTGGTCCTTTCCAAATGTGTGTCAGCTCACGTCACACTCCTGCCAAAATCCTCACTCGGCAAAAAGCCCATGTCCTCACATTGGCCTTCAAGGCCATAAGAAGCCTGGCCTCGCGGCTCTCTGGATTCACCTATCCCCTCATTGCTCACTTTGTTCTGGCTGTTCCAGTCTCCTTGCTTTTCCTCAAGTCTGCTAGGCACACTCCTACCTCAAGGCCTTTGCAATTGCCATTCCCTCTGCAAGCAATGCTTTCCCCCTGAGCTTACCCCTTCCACTCTATTAGGCCTTTTCACCAAGGCCTTCCCTGACATTGCTCCCTCCACCCCCAGCAGACACTCCCTGCGTCTTCTTTGCCACATTTATCACCATCATACTTTACTTTTGCAGGTGTCTGTCTTCTCCACTACCATGTTAAGTTCCATCAGAGAAGATCTTTTTTCGAGGGGATCTGTTTGTTCATTGCTAGTTCAGCATATAGCAGGAACATGAGAGCTATGAATGAATGAATGAATGAACGAACGAACGAACGAATAAATGAGTTCCATTACCCCTCTCAATCCCAGCTGGAACCTCAGGCAACCATGGTGGCCTGATGACAGGCAAGCCCAAGAGAGGGGTCCAATTCCCTTCTCCTGACAGCTGTTCCCTTAGGGCAGAATATTCTTCTCTCGCTTCATCAAACTCCAGCTCATCCCTGAGGGGTCAACTTAAATATCGCTTCTTCAGCCGAGGGGACTAAATTAGGCTCCTTGCTAAATGCTGCTATCGTTCTGGTATTTCCTTTTGCGGCACTTTGCACGTTCAGAATCATGTGATAAATTATTCATAGCTGTTGTTTAATGTCCACTTTCCCTATTAGGCTGTGAGTATCACCGGGCGGGTCTGCATTAGTCTCTGCTCGCTGTCAGGTCCTGGCCTGCAGCACGTGGCTTGGCACTTGTGTGTGCTCAGTTAGTGACAGTTGACAGTTGAGAGAAATGG
This sequence comes from Myotis brandtii, assembly GCF_000412655.1. Classification (NCBI taxonomy): domain Eukaryota; kingdom Metazoa; phylum Chordata; class Mammalia; order Chiroptera; family Vespertilionidae; genus Myotis; species Myotis brandtii. The sequence goes on along the minus strand of NW_005354632.1, from coordinate 3,343,956 downwards.
GGTGGAAGGTGTGCAGTTAAAGCTAGAAGACACGGGGAGGCCTTGCTATGGTGACACAGGGCAGACCCTCACAAACAGCTACTGACTATTCCAATCAGAGAAGGACACCATTCCAAGCAGGGACCAAGGCCAAGTTCACCTGAGCTGTGACCTCTGACTGGGCTGCTTGTTGCTGCCTTATGAGTTCAGTTTGCTAACCCAGCTCTCAGGAGGCCCCCTGCCCACAGTCAGGATGGAGGACCTATGGGTAAGGAATGCATTTTCCACTCATTAAAACCCCACACAACTTTAGAGCCAGAGGAGACCATTCAATCCTGTGCGCTCATTTTACAGAAGAGAAAATGGAGGCTCAGCGAGTTGAAATGACTTGCCTGAGGTCACACAAATAATTGACAGAATGGAGCTGAAGACCCAGAAATCTGGTGTGAACACGTCATCTTTTCACTACGTCACAGTGGTGCTTCTCCCCGCGCACGCCCCCCGCCCCCAAATAAAACTCCTTTTAAAAAAAGCTCAACATTGACATTAAGAAATGAAAGAGTGTCTTAAAAAGTGAACTGGACAAGAGGTGGAGAAGAGGAAACCCTACACACTGCTGGGAGTGTAAATTGGTGCAGCTACTGTAACTGTATTTTCTTGTCATTACAATTTTTAATAACATTTTCTTTTCTCTAGCTTACTTGCTTGTAAGACTACAGCATATAATACATATAACATACAAAATGTGTGTTAATTGGCTGTTTATGTTATTGGTAAGAATTTTGGTCAGCAGAGTAGGTTATCATATTAAGTTGTCGGGGAGTCAAAAGTTATACCGGATTTCTGGCTGTGCAGGATTGGGTGCCCCTAACCCCCACGTTGTTCAAGGGTGGTCGATTTGGGGGGAGTAGTAACAAGTCGGGGCGCTGCATGACCAAGCCTCTGCAGGCATCTTCAGTCTAAGCTCACACTGTTGTCCCCTCCCCACTGCACTCTAGACACGATCTTCGTCCAGCTCCTCGCCACGCCAAGAGCGCTGCCTCCTCGGGGCCTTTGCACAAGCCGCTCCCACTGGCTGGAAAGCTCTTTGCCCCCATCTGCATTCCTAAACCAGTGAAGAGGGGCAAGCTGCCTGCTGTAGTCATGGCACAAACTGGGGAAGGAGGCACAGAAAGGTGCTGGCTGGGAAGAAGCAGGAGTAGTGACCTGAGTTTCTGGGAGCCCCGCCTACTGGCTGGTCAGTTTCCCTGGAGGTCATGTAGATGTTGCCATATTTTGCCAAGGAGGTGATGAGTGATCTGGGCAAAAGATCTCTCTCTCTCTCTCTCTCTCTCTCTCTCTCTCTCTCTCTCTCTGTCTCTGTCTCTCTGTCTCTGTCTCTCTCGGCTCTGCTGTGGGCAGGAGGGGATGCTCTGTGCAGAGTACAGTCTCATTGCATCCTGGCTGCAGGTCCAGTTCTTAGTGGGGCTTCAGCTTTGCACTCGAGAAACTGAAATAGAACGGCTGCAGGTGGAAAAACACCACCGCTTCATACATTTTGAAGGACAGTGAAAAAAGACCTTGGCCCCAAATCAGATTGTTCCTGATCTAAAATTAAAAGTGACTTAAGCCTGAACATTCTGGAAGAACGGCGCATGATGGTGGGGAGAGTGGGATAGCCTTCCCACCTCGTGGCTGGGAGCAGACGTTTCCAAGATCTCCCTGGACAGGATTTATTTACCGTCTTTAAGAAAAAGTTGCACTTTGCATGAAGATTTGCAAATGCCAGGCACACGGCATGCCGGGTGCCCAGCCAAACCTCTTGTGGTTAGCCTAGAAATGAGATCATTTCACAGTAAGAAGGAGGTCAGGTTGCAAAGAGGGGAATTCATTTGGCTGCCTCGATATGTAGGCTGCTGTAAAACCACAGGACCAAGTTTTGTTGGCCTGTAATAGCAGCAGGCCCTGGACACAAATGAGAACGCCTAACATATCCACTCCCATCTCCCCACCTCCCGCATGTCTCTCCTATGTGCTGCCGCATCCAGCTTCTTAGAGACGATTGGAATTCCCTTTTGCAAGACAGGTGGACCATAAGAAACTTCCCAAAGTTGCTAATGCACTCTCCTGAACTCAAAATGTACACATAGGAGAGGGTCATGCCTACCTCTCCTACATCATCCTCTTTGCGGAGCCAATGTGAAAAAGGAGGGCTTCTCTTTTGCTGGCCAAACTCTCAGAGGAGGAGCCTTGCCCACCCCTCCCTATCTGACCCAACCAGGAGTTAGGGAGCACCTACTATGGGCCTAGGGCAGAGCCCAGTGTCCCAGAAGCATGGAGAGCCCACGTGGTCAGTTCCCTGACCTGAATGCATTTGGATCCTTGTTGGAGAGACAGGTGGATATGACATGATTAGAGAGCAAGGCAAGGTGTTGGTTCATGAGAATAAGTGGGGATCTAACTGAGCCAGAGCCCCAGTGGGGCACGCGGCAGCTGAGGTGGCGAAAGGGCTCCGTGGGCCAGGCGTGCTGAGGAGACTCAGTGAAGAGGCAGGACTGAGGGTGGGGTCATTTCCTTTCCATCTCCATCTACACTGATTTCTGTTTTGTCTCTGATAAAATTCTACCAAGCTTCAGGCCGACGAAAGCACACTCAATTCAAACCTTGGGCTTCCTGAGGTATACCAGAAGGCTTTGCTGATGCTGCTAAAAATGGCTGGGCTCTTGGTCCTCCACAAAGCAAAGTTAGTGAGGGCTGCCCCTGCAGGCCAGAGGACTAGCATAGCACCACACTAAATGAAGGGGCTGTGCTAGGCACCCGACAGCCCAGGGATTAAGTGTCAGCTATTACTTCAGCTTGTATAACAAATTCAAGTCCTCGGAGTCTGACTTTCTCAACTGTGAAATGGGCATAATAACAGCACCTGTTTCCTAGGTCTGTTGTGAGGATTAAACACAGTGAGTACTTCATGTGCATGTGGAAAATGAGCATCTGACACACAGTAGGTGCTCAGTATCTATTTACTGTTGTTATTCTTCTTCCTTTTGGAATTCTAAAATGCAAATCCTTTAGCAACAGGGTGTCCTAGCAACCAAAATATAAACAAACAAATAAACAAATAGGATATCAAGAGCTCATAGACTGTACTCACATGTTGATGGTCACCCCAAACCATGTGGCTTCCCTATTCATGTGGGTCCTATTGGGGGAATCACTGTCCGGCTCTTCCCCTAGAAAGGACAGAGATCCAAGACCCCCCTCCGGTCGTTACCCCTGTTTGTCAATTCTGGCCTCTTAGTGGAAGGGTACTGAAATGAACCACAAAGTACATTCTCCCGTCTCTACTGTTTGTTTGTTTGTTTGAAAGCAAAAAGGAAGCGACGGGCTTAGAGCACATTTCAGATCCATAAAAGACAAATTAATTATCCCCAAGCAGAAGCTGACCTTTAGCTGGCCCCAGCCTCTGTGCCCGAGCCACAGCTGCACCTGCTTTGAAGATGACAATATCCACTCGCTAAATACTAATAATTAGTCACCAAAGTGGGATAAAGAATGCAGAGCAAAGTGAACCTGCAATTACTGTACTTGTGTGCATCCCCTGCGCCCTTGGAGAGCCAATTACCCTGGCGCATTACCATAATTGGACTGACATGCTAACGGCGTCCTCCGTTCTTTGAAAGTGTCACCGTCCCCCTTTCCTGCCCTCACACCCCGAGCCTGGCCCGTTGGCACGGTGACTTATGGCTAGGGCTGGCTTAAGATGCCAAAGCTATGTGTCCTCTGAGGGTATAGGGGGTTTACCAGATGGCCCATGTGCAGGCCAAGCATAGACACAGAGGATTCTGGGATGAAGGTCATTGCTGCCCCAACCCCCACTTCTCCCTCCCGCAGCTTCATTTTTAAGGGAAGAAGACACAATATGCAAGTGGCTGCATTGACCAACAGTCAAGTGTCCCATGTGTCCCACTGGGGGGCCACCTGTGCCACTATGACTCTACTCAGCAGAGGCCTGAGCCTTGAGAGACAGGTGTGTGGCCTGATTAACGGGGCTGCTCAAAGAAGGATGCTCCCAAACTTACAATCATAAGCAAGGACAGCTATCCCTGAAAATGAGGAGTGGGTGGCCCTGGATCCCAGGGGACTGTGACAGAGCTTGGACAGGAGCAGGTGAGGCAGCAGGGGGACTCAGGCTGCCGCCTGCACCAGCCGGGGGAGCTCAGCGCTGGTGGCAGGCCCTCCTCCCTCAGCGGCCTTTACCCTGGCCCTGCTGCCTCAGGACCATTTTTCATGAGGTGATCAGTGTCCCATCGATCGCGAGAAGACTGCTGAGTACCAGCACCAGCTTTGCGTTGGCCAGGAAGCAGGTTTCCAAAGCAAAAGTCAGCTTTTAAATGTTTTTTTTGCATCCCCTCCCCCCATTCTTTCCATCTGATTTCTTTCTCCATTGAGCAGCAAGAGCCTTTTTTTACAAGTCACTGCAAACTTCTCAGGGAAGAGGTTGACGTGCGAGAACTGGGCGCAGGGATGTGGTGGAAGGGACCCTGTGTCTAGCATCCTGCCAGGGTCTCTGTGTTGTTCAAGTCCAGGGCACCACTTACACTGAGTTTGCTGTAGACGGTGCCTCCTGCAACTCCACAGAGGACACAGCAAATGGGGCCCCTGCAGGTGGGCACAGTGGTGACCCTGATGATTCACACACACACACACACACACACACACACACACACACACACACACCCTGTGCTCTGGACCTTATGGGCATTTCTGCATTTCATGCATGAAATGGTCCACAGGGACAACTTCTGCTCTAATAAGCACCACAGTGTACCTGCCCAACCCCATCATAAGCACACACAGATGTGCATCACAGTATTACTCCCCGTGTGTACCAGGACTCCAGAATTATAGCACTATGGAGTCTTAGTGGAGGCTCCATTGTGGCTGTTATTATATTATGTTAGCGGATGTTATGTTGTGTTAGTGCAGTGGTTCTCAACCTTCCTAATGCCGCGACCCTTTAAACCAGTTCCCCATGTTGTGGTGACCCCCAACCATAAAATTATTTTCGTTGCTACTTCATAACTGTAATTTTGCTACTGTTATGAATCATAATGTAAATATCTGATATGCAGGATGTATTTTCATTGTTACAAATTGAACATAACTAAAGCATAGTGATTAATCACAAAAACAATATGTAATTATATATGTGTTTTCCAATGGTCTTAGGCGATCCCTGTGAAAGGGTCGTTCGACCCCCAAAGGGGTCACGACCCACCGGTTGAGAACCGCTGTGTTAGTGGATGTTACTATGTTATGTTAGTGGATGTTACTATGTTGTTAGCAGATGTTCCTATGTTGCATTAGTGGACGTTACTGTGTTGTGTTAATGGATATTACTATGTTATGTTAGCAGATGTTACTCAATTAGTGGATGTTACTGTGTTATGTGAGTAGATGTTACGATGTTGTGTTAATGGATGTTACTGTGTTGTGTTAGTGGATGTTACTATATTAGTGGATGTTACTATGTTACCACAGCATGTTACTACACTCCATAGTGAATGTTGCTATGTTGCTATCGTATGCTACTTAATACTCTATAGTGGATGATACTCCCTTAGTGGATGAATTGAGTCAGTGTTCAAGCTCCTGAACTCCAAAACCCAGTGAAAGGAAAAGGGGGAATTTATTCTTGACTCATCAGATGTCTTGTCCTCACTATCTATATTAGTCACAGAGACTTAGACAGAAAGCTACACACATACAACAAGACAAATACTGTCACCAGCACAGAAAGACATGCAACCCCACAGGCACACGCATCCCAGGGACAGCCAGCCGCTGTTCACAGGTGCACCCATGGCACAGACAGACCCAGGCAACACCAGAAAGCACACACTTATGTCACACAAATCACATCCATCCATACATCAGCATACTCACTCCAAAGGTAGCTATGGAGACCCATGCATATGTACAATGTTCTTGGGCTGTAAATGTGACCTGGAACATGCCAGAATGAAATCTATGCCATTACTTTACTGAGCTGTGGGGTAGGCATTCCTTTCTGGGTGGCCAACCCTTTATTGCTGGAAATATGCAGGCCAGTTGAATGTTTTTGTAGTGTGATTTACAGGACTCTGCCTGACTCCCCACAGGGCCACCTCCATTCCTTGCTCCTATCTGCCCATCACATTCCCTTGAAGAGGTCAAGCATCTCAGCACCTCCCCCGAAAGGCTGTGTACAGCTGCTAGCGCCAGGCTGAGGGATTTCAGACACACCTCCTTCGCCCAGAATGTGTGTTCTGGGGTTTCAGGAAGGAGGTAGGTCCAGGTGCTCTGACTCTGCTCCCAGAGAAGGAAGGTAGAATTCGCTTCTGGTGGCAGAAGGTAATTCATTACAGCCCAAAAGGAGGAACAGAGGCATCCGTGCTGGAGGGGAGCGTCTCTAAGTGGGATCTGACATCACTGAGCCTAATTGCTTTGTCTCCAGCTTGCCCCTAAATCGGCCTTAGCGGGTCCCTAGGAGCTGCCGGAGGGCTGTATGGCTTGACCAGCCCAGGTTGAAGAGGGGCTGGTGTGGCCTGAGCCATGGGTTAGGGGGGGAGAAAGGAGCGGTTCAGGGAAGAGATGGAGGTCCCACTGCTGAGATTTAAAAATCCCTGCACATATCTGTGCTTCGATATCGACTGTTTAGCCTGAAGTGACTCCTAGGCAGGGGGCTGCTGAGGGGAGAAACGGAAACGTCTAAGAGCAGGCAGATCCGGGGAAAGGCTCAGGAATCATCCCCAGGGCAGACAACATGTGTTATCTCCCATCTCCCCGCAGCCTCCGCCTCACGAGAGGCTGCTGTAGGGAGACAAATGATACCCATTAATTCCATCAGGTAATGAGCCAGTTGGTGCCATCATTAATTATACTAATTAAAACACACTGGCCTTTGAGGTTGGCACACACTTCCGAGCCACCTCCATTTCACTTCACGCCGTCTCTGCCTGGGGTGACTGGTTGGCCAACACAGGCCCCAAGATCCTGCAGAAAGAAAGCCAGGCCCCACCAGCTAACCTGAAGCATTTGTCCTCTACCTCGCTCATTCATTCATTCATTCATTCATTCAATGAAGAAGCGATGAGCACCTACTGCCCTGGGTGCTGGGGACATGGAAATAAGACAGACGAAGAGACAGACGAAAAACCCAACTAGCACAAAGTACCAAGCAGGCTGCTATGGTGACTGGTACTTAACAATTTCTAAAGAACGTTCACAAATCTCATCGCATTCAGTCTTCAAACCCTGCTAGGAAGGCACTCTCATCCCATTTTGCAGATAAGAAAATTGAGGCTGAGGGCCATTCCAAGGCTTGCTGCCCAAAGAGTGTAGGGCTGGGACTTGAGCCCACACTCTGAATCCTGGCTCTTCCCTTTCCGGCCAGGGGAGCAGGAGAAGCTGTCTGAGCCAGTTCTGACCGGCCTCAGGGAAGCTTGTTCAAGGGGGTTACATAGGACTTGAGCTTTGGTTGATGAGCAGGTGGAATGGGTACAGTAAAAGGGCGTCTCAGGTGAGGGTGGCATGAACAAGGCTGGGCTGGGGAGGGGCACCGCCCGCAATCGGCCTCATCCTGGTGGCTGTGGTGCAGGTTACACAGAGATATGCATTCATGAGGCAGAATGGAGGCCAATCTAAAACATCCTCAAATTCCAAAAGGCAAAAGAAGTGATTCTGGACTATTTCTTGGAGGCCAAATGGAAAAATCTAGATGGCTTAGCCAAGATGAAGGCCAGATGAAGTTTATCCTCCGCATCTGTCGCGCTGTCAGAGCTGCAAGCGGCAGGAGGGTTTCATTGTTCAGACCTCTTTTTCCATCGTCCACTTCATCATCCTGCACTCTGCTCTTCCGTAAACCAAACACGCCTTCCCTGTCTAAACACTTGGTTCCAGGCCTCTCTCTCGGCCGAGCGACCTGTCTCCTCTGTCGCCTGCGCTGCAGCCTGTGTGGGGTTCTGGCCCAGCTCCAAGCCTGCCTAGTCCTGCCTCCTGGGTGTGTGCTGCCTGGCCCTTGGCCCCTTGGTACAAAAAGGCCTCTTGCCTTGCTCAGCCAAGGGGGTGGGGAGGGAGGGAGAGAGACAGAGAGGGAGGGAGAGAGTGGGAATGAATATGTGTGTGTTGCAGGGTGAGATTCAAGGCTTCGAGAAGCAGCCCTTGCATGTAATCGTCCCTACCCTGAGTGCCCACATGACCTCCTTGCTTCTGGGGAGAGCTGGACACCTGGCCCGTTCTGCCCTGTGCCCTGGCCCACAACGGTGTCTCATTTGGGCCCAGCATGTTTACTGACTACGTCAGGACCTCGGCCAGCAGGGCCGCAGTTTAACAGGCAGCCTGTGTGACGTAGGCACACGGACCGGGTCCGAACTATTCATATTTAATGGTGCCTCCCAGCCTCCCGGAATCACGTCCTCCCACCCTCAGCCACCACTGCCACCAGATGCACGTTTGCTTAATTACAATTCATCAAGTGCTCGCCTATTAATAAAGCCTAATTAATCCAGTCACGCCACCCTGTGATGCCAGCAGAGACGCAGGGCCTGTTGGCCATCTCGGCAGCAGCCCTGAGCAGAAAGGGGTAGAAAGAGGCCTCACCCTGATGTCGCTCCCCCCCCCCCCCCCAGGCCCCCCCCCCCCCCCCACAGGGCTTTGAGGGCAGCTCCTCCTCAGAGCCTGGCTGGTGCCTGGCACTGTCCCATCCCCTGCACACACAGCCTGGGTGACTGTGCCCTAGCTGCCTCCCTAAAGGACTGGAAGCTTCTTTGAGGACAGGGTGTGTTTATTCATCTTTGTCACCATCCGGCCCTCCCTCCCCGGCCCACTCCGCCGGCTCAGGCTCAGGATGGCAGAGTGTGCACCTATGTGAGCATGGCGGGGCTGGGGGCTGAGGCTGAGGGGTTGACACCCTCTGTGCACAGCCCGGGAGCAGGGTTGGGTGGCAGAGGGAGCACCAGCTTGAAGCCACCAGACCTGGACTGCAGGCCCAGCACTGCCATTTCCTAGCTGTGTGGCTTCGGACAAGTTCCTTGACCTTCTGTGCCGGGTGTCATCACTGGTGAATGAGGACAGCCCTGCCTGCATTGTATGCGGCTGTGAGGACGACAAAGTAACTTTTCCCCAGAAAATAAATTGTTGACTACGTATAGGGAAAAGTCTCACGCCGGGAGTATTCAGTTGAACACATGTTCATAAACTGAACACATTTCCGCAACCAGCATCCGGAATAAGAAACAAACAAGGACCGCGTCCCAAGGACTTGCCTGGGCTCTCCGGCCACGAAGGAACTCCGTGCAGGGTCAGCACAGTGCCCGGCCCTCACGTCGCAGACGCTCAGTGATTATTGCTCCTCCCCTCTCTCCTTGGTTCCCACACAGCCCGGCTCTGCCACCACCACACGGCCCCCGACCAACACAACCAGCAGCACCCAACCTGTGGCGAGAGCCTCAGGAGCACCCACGCTGTCACATCCACCTGCCCTCCATCAGCGTCGGCCCCGGAACAGGACCCAGCGTCTGGTGGCTCCTCGGAGCTCTTGCGGGGGAGGGTGAGTCAGACTCTCAGAGCTCAAGGAGCCTGCAGGCCATCACTCTGAGCTCCTGACACCCTGGCTCTGCAGCACGGCCTCCAGCTTCGGCCCCATCTACACACAGTCCCAGGACATGCCTGGAACCATGAAATGTCAGAGCCTGGGAAGCATCTTAGGGGTCATTTAGTGATTCAGTCCCTCACTATCTTATTTTATTTCTAAAATAAATTTTTATTAATTTCAGAGAAAAAGGGTGAGGGAAAGATAGAAACATCAATGATAAGAGAGAATCATTGATAGGCTGCCTCCTGCATATTCCACACTAGGATTCAAGTTTACAACCTGGGCATATGCCCTGACCGGGAATTGAACCCTGACCTCCTGGTTCATAGGTCAACAATCACTGAGCCACACCAGCTGGGCTTGGTCCCTAACTTTAAAGAGGAAAAACCTGAGACTCAGAGAGGGCAGACTTGCCCCAAATCACCCAGCAGGGAGTGAGGCAGACACAGGAGCCAGATCTCAGCTGCCCTTCCCTCCTCATCCCTCTTGCCCACTGGGCCTTGGAGGAGGTCACATCTGCAAGGTGGCTCGCTGCTGGGACTGCTGGTCCCCGGGCTCTGTGAGAGGGGACAGCTCCTCGATCCCATGCAGCAGGACAGCGATGTCTCCATGGGTGAGGCGAGGGGTCCCGGGATTGTCTTTGAATTGCAGAATAGTAACCTGGGAAGGGACTGCTTAGGCCTGAAATCACTCCCAAAGTCCAGACACCCTTTGGGATCCAGAAGGCTATTGGAGTTTGAAACTCTATGGAAAGGGGGCCATGGGGAAGAGCACCCAGCATGCCAGGCCTGTGCCAGGGTGGAAGACTGGTCTGATGTAAGCAAGGACTTTCCACTGGTGGGTGCTGCCCAGAGACAGACAGCGTCGGGGGAGTAAGTCCCGTCGCCCGAGGAGCCCACTCGCAAGCCGCCTCATCGCTTCACAAGGGCCTGGCACAGGGATGTGACTTGGATCAGCGATTGACCTTCTGAACCTTCAAAGCCTCTCGCACTGGGATCCCAGGCACGTGGCTGCCACGCTGACCCAGGCTCACACGTGTGCAGGACCTCAGGGCCGGGAACTGCACCAGCCACACGGCCTGCACCCACCCAGCAGGGGACCCCTCTTCACACCCTCTTGCTCCATCTCCCCCACCCCCCCTACCCTGCCTCCAGACTCCAGCTAACTCCACCCCAGGGAGTGCCTCACAGAGCTGGCCTTCAAATCTGTGTGCTAACCAGGCGGCTTCGGATAACCCGCTCGACCTCCCTGAATCTCGGTTTCCTCATCTGTAAAAACGGAGGGATGTCACGCCTGCCTTCAGGGTCCTGAGGATGGAATGAGCCATCCAGGCGCCTCTGGCAGTAGATTCTCCGGACCAAGGTCCCTCCTGCTTTCCTCCCTTCCTTCCCATGGGCTCCTCTTTCCCTTCCTTAGTAGCCCGTGTCACAACCTGTCACGGCGTGTTTGGTCGTTGCTACTTGTTCACTGCCTGGCGTCCCCACCTGACTGTGAGCGGTGCCCCCTCCGCCTGTATGGCATGGGTACCAGGTGAGCGTGAGCTGAACACACTACGAACCAGGCTCCCGGCCTTCAGGAAGCCCAATGCCACTGCGGCTGCCCTGTCGGCTGCCAGACAGGTCTCCCCACCAGCACGTCGTGCCTTGGCACAGGTGAAATCTGCCTCTGCGTCTCTTCCCCTAGGATCCCAGCCTCTGCGCCCACCACCCCACTCCCCCCGTTCCTGAGCACAGAGAACAAACGTTTCCACCCACAGAAACAGCCCTTCAGAGAGTTGGTGGTTATCTCGGTTCTCCCAGCCTCTTCCCTCTGAGCAAATTACAGGCTTTCCCTCTGCCTCTGCCTCTGCCCCTCTTGTGCCACTCATTTTTAGAGTCCTACCCAGCAGGCACCCCCAGACAGGCTCCCCAACTGCATGTGGCCATTGCCAAGGGCTTAGTCACTCCTTTAGAAAGGTCCGGGTTTTGGCATGACATCAATTTGCCACCCCTCCCCACCACCTCCCAAAATGCCACAAAGGGCAAAGTTATTAATGGCCACGAGGCCCACATACTAGTATCTCTATTTTCAACAGTTTGCTGCTTGACCTTTTAAGCCAAAAGGTCATCTGTGCTCACATTCGGAAAACTATAAAGCCCTGTGCAAATGGAAAAGGTGTATCTCAACGCTTGGGCTGACATTCATGCCCTCAGAGACAGGCTAGGAGAGTGCGGTGTTAGCTCTACTAGGAAGAGCAAAGTTCTAAACACAACCCTCTCAATCAAGGCAGGCTGCCTGGAGGAGGAGAAAATAATTGGGGCAGACGGCCTGGTCCATGTGAAGCGAGCTGTTTGTGTTTCACGACGGTAAGAGAGTTCTGTGTTGGGGAAAGACTTCTGTGTCGTGCCAACTGGCTGGAATTCACTTATTGCTCAATAAATCCCATTGAAGGGCCTCGCGAATTAATACAGTGATGATCCTCCTGCCTTTCCCATGTACATGAATTCAGTAATAACTGTAATTATTATAAAGTTATAATAAAACACGATGTGCTCTGCTGCTAACTCAATGGCAATAAGGATGAAGTATGGGGACTTCCCATCTCTGCATTCATCATTTCCCCCTTAATTATAAAACCATTCCCCAGGCCGAAAAGCAGGAGGAAGAGGCCTCATTCTGCCCCATGGGGCTTCCTTCAATGTCATTGCTTGGATTATGGTCCCAGCCTTCTAGCCTGGTAAGGCGGGGGAGGGAGCCATCTCAACCAAGGACCACCCGCCACCCTCCCACCCTCGGGGACTGAGTCAGAGGTCAAGTGGGAAGAAGGATTCCAACCCCTCCCACCCCTTCCATTCCATCTGCCCTTATGAACTACAGTCTTTCCCCTCCCAGGCCGTAGCTGATTGGATGAGGGTGGACATCTGCGCCCTGGGGGCCAAATATTAGGACAGAGGCTGAGGGGTTGGGCTCTGGAACTGAGGACCCTGCAGGGCAGGGCTGGGCAGCGGCTTCCTGCCAAGTGTGCAGGTCAGTAGGGAGCATAGATGCAGCCTCTCCCTCCCCTGCCCGCCCCAGCCTCGTGACAACCCTGGGCTCCGATCCTGCAGGTCCCAGCGTCTTCCCTGCCTACAGTGGGCCCAGCCCCACTCTGTACCCCGAGGTCACTCTACCGCACGGCCTTAGCTCCTTTCTTGCACTTATTACAAATCAGATTCTCTTGCGTGGCTGGCTAGGCTCTCTGGAAGGTGGCCTCTGTGATGGCGTTGAACTTGAGGGATGTGCAGTGAGGGCCCTTGGGTCCACACTGGCGGGAGGAGGGGCAACAAGCAGGAGCAGGCAGAGGGATGTGCGCTATCACGCAGGAAGCTCGGGAGCTAAGAGGTGCTACGTGGGCTGACGTGGCGGACTTTTCTATTGGCTGGGACCACCCTCCAAAGAGCACGACCTTGGGCTCGGCAGCCCTCTGCATCTACGTGTGAGCGCCCCTGGTTTCTACAGAGCCCTAGCTCACGTCTGCATTTAGTCCAAAACTTTTTTAAATTTCAGGAGCTAAGTATAGACCTAAAAGTACAAAGAAACCCCCTAATTTGGGGGATTAATTAAAACTGTGGTTTCCTTTTTCAGCAACTGTTTGAAGCTCTTCGCTCTGGGCTCTCTTTCAAGTGCCCCGTCTTCAGGAGCCTCCTTTCTGGCCTCCGGCCAAGGCCAAGGCTGAGAGAAGACAAACAGGATGGGGGCCCCTCCAACTCGCTGCCCCTCAGCCTGGCCCTGGGGCCTCACTCCCACTCCTTCCTCCATCTTGGAGCCCCTGCAGTGTGGAACCTACAGTCTAGAGGGAGTTCAGGCCAGGGCTCCAAGGAATATTCATCCCCCCCCCCTTCCTCCCTCCCTCCCCTGGCAGTTGGAGTCAATAAGGATTATACTCAAACTCTGAGTGTTCCCAGTGCTTATTGGAAAAAGGAGGGTGGAGAAAATCCTCTTTTCTTCCTCCCACCTTCAAAGCTGATGAGAAATCGGCAAAGCCGCGTCCAGGAGCTCCCAGCCACCTTCCTCCTTCCTGTTCTCGGTGGCACTGCTGCCTCTTGGTTTCAATCTGAAATTGTAGGTGCCTCTGCACATCTTTCTGGCTACTTCCCAGCCCTGTCTAACCTTGAGACTGAAAGAGTTTGTCAGATGCTGACCCAAGGGGAGTGTCCACAGGCAGGTGGCCTCTTGAATGCTGGGCAGGCGAGAATAGAGATGGAGCCTGGGCAGGACTATGCAAGGCCAGACTGGGCTGCAGCCTCACAGGAGAAACGGCCATGCCCCTGCTCATCCACAGCCCCCAGGGAGGCCAGGCTCAGCAGGTCTTACGGCTCACATTCGCGCATGCGCGCACACACCACGTACACAACTCCAAAAACACTGGTGAGCGGTAGCTTTCCCCCAAAGGTTTGATGGAGACAGAGGAGATGACATTGTGCCCCAGGTGCCCAAATTTCTGGACCATCACCTTTGACCATCCCTCTGCTCCTTCCCCAAATTTCCTCCCCTGTAGCAGCTCCTTCCTCTTTTTGGCTCGTTTTAATCCTTCCTCAAACCCCTCTCCTCACAGCTCCCTCAGGTCCATAGGTCTCTAGTCCCCTTCCCACGCAAGCCTCTCAAAACCAGCTCAGACAGCCCACCCAGCAAGGCCAAAGGGAGCCAAAGAGAAAGCCACACAGAGCCTGATGCGTGACCTTGAGGAGCTAAACCCATTCCTTCCCACCAGGAGGCAGTGTCCTGACTGCTCCCCGAGGCCCTGCCTCTTTGTCCAGGAAAGGTCTCTCGACTTAGATCCAGAAATGGAACGTTGAGTTCCACCACCGATTTGTCCTGGGACCTGGGGTCACAAAGGCACTTGGGTATTTCACCTTATAGCCCCCTGACTTTGCCTCAGGAGCCAGTGAGGAACACGGGGCCACTCAGCAGGTACCTGCACGAGGCGGGAGCAGACAAAGCTGGTGCCGAGGATTCCGCCGCAGGAGGAGCTGGATGGAGAAGGTGGGGTGGTGTGGGGCCAGCCAGGCGCTGGAGAGACGAGAGGGTCGGGTCACACCATCTCTGCCCACGCTGCCACAGTGGGGACCAGAGACCGGGCTTCTCCCAGCGGCTCTGCCTGTGAGAGGGAGATAGCTGGATTAGCCTCGGGCCTGTCAGCCCAGCCCCTGACTTGAATGCCAATGAAGGCAGGATGCAATCTCTCCTTCAGGCCTCTGCTCCCCGTGGCTCCCGTGCAGGCTTGGGCCCACGTGAGCCAGTGGCTGGACCGCTTCAGGCTGTGCTGCTCTGTGCTCGCACCTGCACGTAACACACATTTCCACAGGCCGAGCTGCTCACTCTGCTGTGGATGGAGCCCTTGGTGGAAAGGCCGTCTTCCCCATCGGAGCAGGTGGTCCCAGGAGGCAGAGGGGAGTAGAGGACCAAGGGCAGGGCGGCTCTGTGCTGGGTGCCTCTCCCCCAGCCCCTGGCCCCAAGCCCCCCATCTGCATTGCTGGGTCTGCAGGTCTCCAGGACAACAACACTGCTCACCTGGGCTGCAGGGGGCTGAGGAAAAGGGCAGAATTGAGGGCTTTGGAGCTGCTTGTGACCCATTTCCCTTCCATGGAGTCACCTCTACTTTCCCAGGCCCAGGGCCATCTGGCTCATCCCTCCCTTCTCTGCAACCCTAAAGAGTCAGTGTCAACAGCTAGTAAGTCTCTTTGGGGGGAAATTACTAAAAGGCCACTGTTTGCAACCAGTGGGTGCTGAGTTTCCCATCCCCGGGGTGCTTGAGGCTGAGCCTGCTCTCACTGGGGGCTCAGGGCTGTGCCAATGCACAATGCCAGCCTGCAGGGACAGGAAGCAAAGGAAGCTCCCGTTAGGGTGTCTACCATTCCCGGTGACCTCAGCATAGGTCCCTACAGCAGCTGCAGGGTGGGATATGCCCTCTAAGGAGCCAGGGAATAGGAAGGGTCGTGAGCAGAGTTGCCTAAGCATCTAGGTGACTAAGCCAGGAGGCCAAATGCTGTGGTAGGATCGAGTCAGTAGGCCTGCCTTCTCGTCTCAGCTGAGCCCCTGTGGGTCTTCATTTCTCCTTTAGAAAAAGAGGCCAGGAGGCCTGTAGATCACTAACCCTGTGGGGACACAGGGAGGCTGAGGCCATGAGGAGGAGCAGGGATCTCTGGGGTTTTGTCAAGGATGTGACAGGACCTCCCCTGGGGCAGGACCCAGCCCCCAGAGCACCAGGGATGGGCATCTGAAGACTCGGGAGCCCAGCTCCCGCTCCCGGGAACAGCCCGTGCCAGGCCTGCGTGGCCAGGCACTGCAGACAGTCCCTCTGCACCGAGGACCTCCAGGAAGGGGGCCAGGCAGGGTGACTCACGTCCCTACGGGCCTCCCTCCACACACTCCCTCCTTCCAGCTATGCCACGGCAGAGGAGCCAGACATGACATGCTGTGTGAGTCCATTCAGAGGAAATTCCAGGTGACAGAAATCTGGACAGCGGATCCCCATTCAGTGAGGAAAGAGCCCTGGGAGCCTCCTGGGATCGACGGGGATTCTGTATCCTGACCTGGGTGGCGGTTACACAGGTGTGGGCATATATCAAAATGCACCAGCTGTCCACTAAGAGTGTGTACCTCACTGTGAGTGAAATATACCTCAACAACAAAATCAGTGACAGAAGAGAAATGGTTCCAGGCCAGGGAGCGCAGCGCCAGGGACAGAGGGCAAAGCAGGGCAGAGAGGGACGTGAGTGGCCACAAGGAGCGTGCTAGATGGATGGGGGGTAGACCTGAGACAGCAGCCCTGGAAAGACAGAGAGCGACAGGGAGAGCAGGAGAGGAGAACAAGGCAGGAGGAAGTCACAGCCACCGCGATGTCAGCTGACCTTGGGATTCTTGAAAGCTCCTCCATCCTTCTACAGACTGCGAGTGGGGACATCGGCACATCTGGGGGATGAGCTGAGATGCCAAGCTGCAGGGCTAATGCTGGTGGCCACACAGAGAGACTGAGTGGGGACAAGTCCCCGACACTCATCCGCTTGCAGGAACTCAGCACTGAAGAGGGAAGGACTTCTCTTCTTGTGGAATTCCCCGCCTTCTGCTGCTCATCTAACATTTAGAGTTTGCAGACGGCTGGGATGTGACACGCGCCACTTACAGCGGGGCCGACAGTGATGTACAGTGTTAATATTAAGCTCTAAGTGGCTTCTGTATGTTATCCAAAAATGAGGAATAAAAATGAGCAAATTCATTTCTTCCTTTAAAAAATGGTGGTTTGTAAAAATGATGATTCCGAGCTCAAAGTCAGAGAAGGGATCTGACACCGGCGGCTTGAGCAGTCTTCTCACGTGGGGTGAGCATGAGTGTTTGTCCTCATTCATCTCAGATGAGTCAGGAAATCCCTGGAGGCCCTGCACAGCCTCCTCTGCCCTCCCACCTCGCCCACCCCAGCAGAGCCAGACTTGGGGCTCCCACCAAGTGCCCTCCGTTTTCCTAAGAGGGAGGGCAATGGAGCAGGCTGCCTGGATTTGAATTTTCTCTCCATTACTTACTGGCTGTGGGACCATATACCTCAGTTTTCCCATCTGTAAAATGGAATAATAGTATCTACCCCTTAATGTTGTTATGAGAATTAAGTGGCTTAATATATGTAAATTACCTAGTCATACATATGCCTGGGACATTATACATACTCAATAAATGTTATGATTTTTACCATTATCCCTGAGCAGGCCTATTTCCCAGACTAATACATGGGTGTAGATAAACAGATAAACAAATCAGCATGCACACATGTAGAAAGGGGAGGACGCAATGAGACAAATTATTTTTTAATGCAGGAAAAAAAAATCCTCTATCTTCCCAAGGCATTTCAGCTCCTTGAACAAGGCTCTGGCTTCTACCCGGTTGTCTCCTGGGCACAGCACAAGGCCCACAGGGAGACCCCGGCATTGACCAGGGGGCGGCAGGCTGTGGAGTGCACTCAGAGCTGACCCTTGCAGAGTTCATGCTTTCCCACTTTGCAAGTTTTTGTGAACTGAATCGAGTGTACCTGATTGATCAATGAGGGATTCCAACTGCCTTCACAAACTACTACTGGTTTCACCTCAGCTGCCACTAGAAGGGTCCTCTTGAGTGAAGGGAGGGTCAGTGGTGAGCAGGACGGGGCTGCACAGATGTCCCATGGGGGTCGGGGGGAGGTTGGCGGTCCCTCAGCCATGCACGCAAGTGCTGACCCCTGTGGTTGGGAACAGGTTGCGGTTCACTGCGACGGTCTAGATAGAATCTTGTCGACTTGGGTCTGATTACATGTGTTATTCAGGAATCCGTGACATTTAAGTTTGGTGGTGTCAGTTGTGATCCACCAGAGTATTATTTTTGGTTCTTCAGTTAACAAAAAGTACACATCGGAGCTATAACAGCACCTTATTACTGAACTTCTGCAGAAATAATTCTGTTATACAAGTCTGAAAGTCTCTGGCTCATCATCCCTTTTGTTCCTTTGAAATAATTGTTTATGCAACACAATATTTTTTGTTTCTTTTCTAAAGAATATAGTGCTAAGCTGGAACATTCTGGAACACAGACTATCAGATGGAAGGGGACTTAGAGGTTGTCTAGTGCACAGTGTCCAATCCAGACTATAGACTGACTATGCCATGGACCCGAGGGTGCAGCTAGGGAGCGAGGGGGCAGGAGGAGGACTCAGCCCCGGCCGCCTCTCGCAGAGGGAATGGGCATGAGCCAGCAAAGACTTGGCTGTTCAGCCAGGACCCGAGTTAAAGAACACAGGGACCTCAGTGGCTCCCCAAAGCTCCTACAGAAACTCTTAATCTAAACCTCACCCGAGGCCCCAGTGTTGCTCTTGCTCGGCCCTCCTTGCCCGCACCCAGCCTGTCTTCTACGTCTCTGCAGACCCACCGCCAGGGCCGGCTCAAGAGGACATTTCTGAGTGAGCTCCATGGACTGGGACCGGTCCCAGCTGCCCCCCAAGGGGTGCTGTGGCTGCCGCTTGCCTGTAGTCTTTGACGGCTTTGTGCTCCGCGCTATAAATAAATTATTTCGGATGCTTATCTGCTTCCCTCTGTCTGCTTTTCAAGTTATTTTTGGGTGACAGGCCTCTTCTGTGTTAGGTGGGGCCTGCATTATTGAAGACCGTGCCCGCCTGTAGAAGGGAAAGAAGGTCAGCAAGCGCCTGGTGGAGGCTGGGGTGGGCGGCCGTGGGTGCAGGGCGGTCTTCAGATGCAGAGAGTGCTTGCGTTCTCCTGGTGAATTGTCCAAGCAGATCGCCAGGTCCCCAGTGCAGGCCCAGCTACTCCCCACACATCACCTTGAGCCTGAGCTCCTCTCATCTCATTTAACTCTGCATCCCAGGCACTGCTCTTCACACAAAGGGCATGTGCAAAGGACCAAGAGCAGGAGTTGGGACCCTGGGGCTCCGATGCAGGCCTGCAACTTCCTGGTGACCTTGAGTGAGTCACTGCATCTCTGTGTCTCAGTTGTTGTTGTTTTTTTTAATGCTTTTTATAAAATTGATTTTAGAGGGAAGAAGGGAGAGAGAGAGAGAAACATCGATGTGAGAGAGAAACATCACGCACGTGCGCACACACACCGACTAGGGACTGAACCTGCAACCTGGCATGACCAGGAATGGAACCGGCAACCTTTTGGAGTATAGGACAATGCTCAACTAACTGAGCCACACCAGTAAGGGCTGCATCTTAGCTTTTGTAGCCTTAAAATGAGACTGCTGATGGCTGCCCCGCCGGGTTAGAGGGCTGTACAGTGGGGTCACCGTCCTCTCCTGTGGGCAGCTCTAGCTGCTGGGGTCCCAGAGACACAGCTGAGCTCAGACAATCCCCCCAGCCCCTCCCTGAGAGGTCTTGGGGCCGGCAGCCAGGGCCTCGGACATTTCCAGCTTGGCAAGCCAAGCTGTATTCTCGTGACGTCAAGTGTCCATGCAAGAAACTCAAAAAGGGCTGAGTAAAGATCAAACCGGAGAGGAGGCTGAGATCAATGCAGCTCCTAACAGAGACGTCCTCCTCCACCCCTGCCCCTCCCTCCAGAGCCCCCAGCCCCGCCTCTTTCTCCAGAGGACCCTCTGCAGGCCCCTCCCCTTCACAAAGGCTCCTGCTGCTGCATCTCCCACCTCCAGCAGAGGGTCCCTCCCTCAAGTCTCTGGGTCTCTTTCTCCCAGGTTTTCTCACCTCCAGAGCTTAACCCTGAAGATAGTCAGCCCTTCAGCCCAGGAATCATCTGCGTTTATCGGGGATTTCTGAGTCTCATTAGAGAGATGATTCGCCCACTCAAGTAGAGTTTGTACTCCAGGAAGCTGGGGCTTAAGGAATCACCCCTCCTATTTTCAGGACCCCTGTCCCCACCAGGTCATGTCCCCCATGGAACTTCGAAACCTGGGCGCCCATGTCCCCTTGAGGTCCTGAGCTGCTGCTCCCACAGTACAGTCACCCGGTCGTGGCCCTGGAGGACTCCCTGTTTCCACCCGCCTGGCTCTCGGCTCCACGTCAGCCTGTCACGAGCTGTGACCCACCCTCCCAGGCCCGTCCCATCACTCAGCTCTGTTCATTATCCGACCGTTACAGCTTTTCACCCTCCACTGATTTGCAGCGGGTTCCAATTAATAATTGTAAGCGGTCACCAATTTTCCTCAAGCCTCAGGCAATAATGGAGATTTAGGTCTAAATGAAAGTTTGCTAATTTAGAAACATTTGCCCACGACTGGCTGAGAAGCGCTATCATGGGCAGGCCTGGCCTCTCTCTCTGTCTCTGCAGGGGGCAGGCCTGCACTGCTGCACCCAGGCGACCTGGCCCCTGAGGGGACGTTGGGTGATGTCTGGACACACTCTGGTTCACTTGGTGGGGGTGCTATGGAAACAGTGGGCAGAAGCCAGGGATGCTGCCCAACATCCCACAATGCACAGGAAGCTCCTCCCAGGGCAGAGAGGATCTGGCCTCAAATGTCAACACTGCGGAGGCTGAGAAACTGGGTGTAGAGCATCCCCAGGCTTGTCCCCGGACTCCTCTCCTCACTCAGCCCTGTCGCCTCCAGAGCAGGCCTCGGAGCTTTGGTTGCTGGAGATCTAGAAACTTGGAAGAACAAAACAGTCTCCCCCAATGTTCTAGATCTGTTTTCTTTGGCCCATATTGTTTGAATGGATCCAATATTCAAAATTGGTAGATTTTATTTTTAAAAATCAGGGTTTATGGCTTGTCCTGGAATATGAAAGGTATGTTAAAAGTCTTCCCACCCCCTTTCCCCAATGGCAACGTTCAGTGGGAGCTGAGGGGTGGCTCCCCACAGCCCTGTACATGGGGTATGCCTCTCTGACATGCCATTTATTATCATGCTTGTTCACTGAGAAACACTTCTGTACCGTCCCTCAACCAAACGTGGAAACAGAAGGCAGACTCGTTGCACCCACAGCCTTCACTCATTTTCATCACCCACGATGCTCGTGGGCATCTCCTCCCAAGGGCTCCTGCTGGGGCAAGCGACTGAGCTTTGGGCCCCCGGGAATTCCCCAGGCCCGGCCCGCACACTCACAAGATGCCGGGAGGTGGGTGGACAGTAACTCTGTTCTCTTTTCCCGGGTCCGAGTTTCCTGCTGGGCGGCAGGGCTCCTGAGGGCTGGGGTCCCTGAAGGATCCATCTCAAACATTCCACTGGAGCTGCAAGAGAGGTGAGAGCAGGCCTCAGTGCCCCCATCTTCTAACACAGAGCGGTAAACGGTGGCCCACGCGCTAGCACGGCTGGCTGCCTGCTCTGTAAATACGTTTCCTTGTGCTTGATCAGCACCTTTGCCTGTTGTCCGTGGCTGCTTTGCTGCTCGGCTGGCAGAGTTCAGTGGTTGCAACAGAGACAGACATGGCCCAGGAAGCGTGAAATACTTACTGTCTGCTTCCTGCTCCCTCACAGCAGCGGACCCTGTGCTAACCAGGCAGCGCCCATTTGCACACACTTTGCATTTACAAGGCACCTCGTTGATCCCCCCAACAATACCATGCTGTACGCAGGCCAGGCCAGGAAGGTGCAGACATTAGGAGCATCGGCCGGGTGCCCTGGTCTGTCACACTCATTTGCTCACCGCGGCCTTCTGAGGTCACTATTTTAACTTTACAGATGTTGCAACTGAAGCTCAGCGAGGTTCGGGGACAGGCCCGCAGTCACCGGGGATGACCAAAGCCAGGTGTGAGAAAAAAGCCTCCTTGCTTCCTAAGACCAAGCCTCTCCTCTCTGCCTCCACATCTGTGTCTGTCTCTCTCCCCTCCTCTGGCGAGATGCCAGCCCTTTACTCACTGGGCCTGGGGAGCCGACATGATGGAAACAAAATAAAATGTAGCAGCTTCATTATCTGCCGGAGGAGGATGATCAGAGGGGTCTACTGTGTCCTGATGGGCTGCCTCTGAACTGTGTGTCTAATATCGCTTCTGTCTGGGTTAGGGCGACAGGATGAACTGTCTTCGGGTTAATTAGTTTCTTAGAAAGTTTATTCATGGCTCCCTCTCCCCTCTGCAGGGCACAGAACATCTCACGCTGACTCAGATGCTTGGCTTCTACTCTATATGGCCAGAACATAACACGCCTGACACCCCGTCACAGCCACTGAGCTGCGAGGTCCCTTCCCCTCCTCTGCGAACTTGTCACCAACACTGCCAACAGATTTGTCCACACCCAGCAGGCGTGGAGGATGGACCCCCAGGGGGCCTGGTCCATAGCTGCTCCCTGTGGCTCCTGGGAGGGGCGAGAGGGAGCTGACGGTGACCTTGCCCTTCTCTTTCCTACTCTCATCCACATCCATCCATGTTTTCCGGACTTGACAAGACGGCCACCACATCCAGGAAGCCACCCTGGATTAGCCACCCATCCATTCTGATCGCAAAGTGAGGGCAAACACCCTGTCGCTGCCCCACTTTCCCCCGCAGGCCCCCAGGTGGAGAGGAACACCCTGTTTTGCCTCCTGAGGTCAGATCACTCACACAGGTCTATAGTTTCCCGTTTCGGTTTGTTTGCTTGACTATTAAGGTTGTTCTTTTTATTGTTTTTGAGTCATTTTGCAGGTGTGTTTTTCCTGCCACCACCATATTGCCAATTCCTTTGAGGCAAGAACCACATCCAATTATCTCCAGTTTCCAGCACCTGGTCACACACTCAGCACCCAGCCCCCGCGGTCCAGGCAGCAGATGCTCAGAGGGCTGGCCACCCCAGAAGCTGTCAGCATCACATGGAGGTCAGGGTGTGGCGAGGAGCAGGCGCAGGCACATGTGGGCTCTGCCCCTGCTTAGCTGTGTGCACTGCCCAACCCATTCCCTCTCTCTGTCGCCTGCCTTTGCGCATCTGTAAATAGAGATAACGCCGACCTCATTGGATCCATGTAACGATTACGTGCTTATGAGACACGAAGTACCTAGAAGAGGGCCTGGTGACCAGTAAGCACCTGCATGCGGAGGTCCTGAGGCCTGTGAGCGCACAGCACCTGCTCCCTCACCCTGGGCCTCTGGCTTCCTTCTGGACACCCCACATCTGGCTCAGCCAGGGAAGGGGCGAGGCAGGGTGAGCCGAGCAGGGCCCCAGTGGCTCGTATCTTTCTTCCCTCCCAGTGTGGAGAAGGACCCTCACTCACAGACCTGGAATACGGCCTGGAGAGACCGCGGCCCTGACTTGCTCCCCGACTCCCAGCTCAGCCTGGAGCGCTCCCTCTGCACTCGTGGTGTTGACATTTCTATTCCTCCCTCCTCCCTGTGCCCCTGAAACTAGTCTGTCCTTCTCCTCAAAGTCTCCCCCTCCCAGGCCACTGAAAGCTTCAGTCATTGGAAAGAAAAGAAGCAGGCTCAGCAATGGGGACCTTGGAACTGGACTGAAATTCCTGACAGATATTTACTGCAAAAAAACACTTCTCTTTACAGAACATTTCAATCTGGCCGAGGTGTGATATGCAGGGCAGGGCGGCAGCCATTAGCCAGGCTGTTGATGTGGCAGAATCTCTCCTGCGGATGGAGGTGGCGGTGTAGGCCTGGCCCTTCCTTTGGAATTATAGCGGAACCGAAACCTGCCTGCTGCCGAGTGGCCCGGAGCGTGAGGCCGACTGCAAGCAGCCTCCCGCCCCTGCGCCAGCCGCAACCCAGACACGCAACCCTTTCACCTGCTCTCTCTGCAGCCGAGGACAACTGACCTTCAGACCACAGGTTGGAGGTGGCAGGGAGAAGGGGAGAGCTGGTGGGGACGGGGCAGGTGAAGAGACCAGACAGGCCTCTACTGCAGATGAAAGACAAGAAAAGAAGCAGGCTCTTCCCACCTGCAGGCATCTGCGACTCGGGCTCCACTGTGTCCTGAACACATTCCCCAACTCAGAAAAACACAGCAAGTGGCTTATTTGTCTTTGTAGCTGGAATAGTGCCAAGCACACAGTTGGTGCCCAACCAAGGTTTATTTCGTGATGAAATGAACAAAAAACTGAACCAAGCAGGATGTTCGGGCTGGTAATTCTCTCTCCTGAAGGCTCCTCTGTCTTCTAGGCATCACCCTAGGGTTCTCTCAAACACCCGAAGCCTCTACATTTAAAATCCAATTGGACCGAATCTGCCCATCTCTTCCCCGGAACACAATCAGATTTCTACATAGCTTTTAAAAGCAGTACGATTTCATAAAGTAATAGGTTCTTGCACTTAAGTTCTTGATGGAATCTCAACACGAAGAAGCACGGGCAGTGCATCCGACTGCGTCTCGGGTTGCTGCAGGAGAGAGAGGATGCCCTCCGGCCAGTGCCGGGAAGCGACTGGAGGGGCAGGCAGACTTGCCCAGCGGCCCCAACGCCCGGCTTCATCGCTGAGCTTCCTGAGCCTGGGAACAGGGCCCAGAGCTGCCAGAAGCAAAGCGGGGACAGAGGGGCAGCAGTGAGCACCACTCTCCCGGCGGGAGGAGCAAACGCCCATCTGGGGAGTCTACTAGGACTGGGGTCCACTCATTAAAGCAGACGCAACTGTCTCATCTGCAAACAACAATTCATTAGTCTAAATGGGCCTGCAGTCAGGTCATCCGAGCATTCACCAGACAGTTAATTACGCACAAAGCTGGAAGGAAAGAAACACAGCGCGGAGACGGCGTCACATTCTCTTTCATATTTCCAACGTCCTGGTTTCTGACATGCAGAGCCCAGCTTCGTGGCAGTGGCGCGAATCCAGAGAGAATCTGCGGGGGATTTTGGGCAGACGGCCCCTCAGGCCCTCCAGCTCCCCAGTGTCCGTCCCCGCAGGGGCCTTCAGAACCCACACTAGCATCTTTACTCACACAGTTCCCTCTATGGAATGGGAGTGCCTGGGGGGCAGGGGGTGCAGATGAAACCTTTCCCATCAGTTAGTCCTCAAGTTAAATAATGATCTGGATCACTTCCTGGTCCCAAGAGGAGAACAAACACCTGAACAGGGAGCCAGAGGCACACTGTTCCTCACGGCCATGTCACCCTGACACTCCTCACGCCGCCACTCCTGCTCCGTGCGCAGGCCTCCTGTTTGCTGCCTTTTCTGAGAGCTCACAGTCCCTTGTCCCCCCCTGACGTCGGGTCTGAAAGTGAAGGGAGGTTTAGACGGCAGGTGCATAGACACAGCCCAGGAGGGTGGGAACCCCGAGGAAGGCGAGGAAGCAGCATGGGCTGAGCACCTATTCCCCACCATGATCCCACTGTGCGTATCACTGGACATTCAGCGCGAGCCTGTGCAGTGGTATTCTTATCTCTGTCTCCAATGAGGCGGCTGAAGCTCAAAGAGGTTGCTCAAGACCACCCATGGCAAAGCCAGGGTGCGAACGCAGGTCATGAGTCCCAAATCTGCTGCCATCCCAAATGTGGGCTGCACTGGAGAGGCAGTCCTCTAGAGGGTGAGAAATCCAGGCTTCCTCCCAGTGGATGGGGGTGGACGGGGCCCGGTGAAGCTGGAGAGCACACGGGGAAGAGGGATCCCTTTCTCCACGGCCTGCAGGGAAGCAGTCCTCGGGTGGGGCTCGCCCCGTGGGCTCCTCGGCTCCCTCCTTCCACGTGGGGGTGGGCAGGGTGGGCTGTAGGAATCAGCTGCTTCGCAGTGCATTACCTCCAAGCTACGCTGATGCTTGCCGGCTTGGAAGAGAGTGAATGAGTCCTAAAGCAGTTGTCTCTGGTTGCATCATCAATAGCCAGTCCCTCTGTAGGAAAAGTGGCTCTGGAGGGACAGGCTCAGGCCACAGAGTGAGCTCCTCACACCTTGGCCTGCTGCTGCATGACCCCCTGGCAGGGTCCCAGGTACCTCGATCTGCACGCTGACTCCCCACTTCCCACCTCCAAACTGTTGCTCTGGCTGGAGACCTGCTGCACCAGATGGCCCCCAGGCCTGCTCAGTTCAAAGCCAGATCCTCCATAAAGCCTTCCCTGAACCTGACATCTCTCTCCTTCCCTTGCTCAAATTTGGAAGCAACAGGCACGTAGGAACCTTATTTATCCATTGTGCTCTTGGCCTGGCACCTGTCACACCTCCAGCATCATTGCTGTCTTGGCTGTCATCATCGTAGGCTCAGAGTGTGGCTATGTGCTAAGAAACATTCTAAGCTCCTTACATGTATTAATTCACTTAACCCTCACATTCATTCCAAGGGATCAATACTATTATCTTCAATTTCCAAATTGGGAAGACTGAGGCTCAGGGACATTGCCTGTTGTCACTCAGCTGGAGGTGGTAGAAGGAGTAGGAATACATCGCAGGCAGTCTAGCCTGGGTACACACATTTGTGCTCAGTAATGCCCAAGAAATACGTGAACAAAAGAAGGAAGGGAGAGAGAGGGGGTCTGCCATTTCTTAAACTTCGGACAGCTATAACTTACATATAGACAAAAATAGCATATGAGCTGGCAAGGGGTGATGAGAGCTAAAGCATTCTAAGACTCTTAAATTGGGGGGGGAGGAAGATAAAGATACTGATTAATTTTAGAACAGTTAAGTCTGCGTATTAAAATATCTAGGGTAACTATTAAAGGGATAAGCACATAAAATATAACTTCCAATCTCATAGAGGAAAATGGAAGAAGATAAAGAGCACATCAATCAACCCCAGGCTGCCAGAGAAGAGTAAACATGAGAAACAGAAAAAGTGGGGCAAATAAAAAGCACAAAATAAAATGGTAGAAATAAATCTAAATGTACCAGCAATGGAATAAATACAAATTGATAACCTCTCCAGCTAAAAGACAAAAATTGCCAGACTAGATATTTTTTTAATCCAAGTAAATGTTGTTTATAAGAACACACTGAAAGTAAAATCATGAGAACAAATACGCCAAGCAAGTACTAACTAGAAGAAAGATGGTGTGTCCATACAAATCCAAGCTAAATAAATGGCGAAGCAGAGCATTAACTGGACAGAAAAAGGATTAATTACTATGCAATGATAGCTTCAAATCACTGGACGGATACAAGACTCATAGCTTTAACCTCTAAATACAATCTAGGGCAACCACTGAAAGAATAAACATATACGACAATTTTCAAATGAGTAAAGGAGAAAATGAAAGAGTAAATATATTTTAAAAGTACTTCAATCTAATGATGGGTACATGTCATTATACATTTGACCAATCCCATGAAATGTACAACACTGAGAGTGAAGCGTAATGTAAACCATGGACTGTGGGTGCTTACGATGTGTCAGGGGAGGTTTGTCCATTGTAACAAATGTCCTGCCCTGGTGAGGATGTGCATAGTGGGGGAGGCCATGCCTGTGGGGGTGGCAGGAGGTATGTGAGAAACCTCTATTCCTCCCCCTCAATTTTGCTGTGAACTTTAAAATGGCTCTAAAAATGTAAAGGTTGCCCTGACCGGTTTGGCTCAGTGGATAGAGCGTCGCCCTGCGGGCTGAAGGGTCCCGGGTTCGATTCCGGCCAAGGGCATGTACCTTGGTTGCAGGCACATCCCCAGTCGGGGGTATGCAAGAGGCAGCTGATCGATGTTTCTCTCTCATCGATGTTTCTAACTCTCTATCCTTCTCCCTTCTTCTCTGTGAAAAATCAATAAAATATATTTTTTAAACAAAAAAAATGTAAAGGTTTAATCTAAGTAAATAATACACAGGGGATAAAAGATTAAAAAAATAGCATATGTACTTAAATAAGCAGTGTAAAAAAACAAAACCCACAAGAACAGAATAGCGGGGGTGGCGGGGGGGGGGGGATAGCATTAAAGTCAATCCAAAAGATGGCAAGAAAGGAGAAATGAATGAGAAACAGAAAAATAGAAAGTACAAAATAAAATACAATGCATTTAGAAATAAATCTAACTACACTGGCAATCAAAATAAATATAAAACCTGAAGGAATTGCTGGAAGATATTGATAAATCCATCATCAGGTGTGCGATTCTGACATACTTGTCTATGTTATTGATATATCTAGCAAACAAAATGATTAGCAAGGCTTGGAAAACACAATTAAAAGATTGAGCTAATGAATACATACAGAATATTGCATCCTCTAAATGGGGAATACGTTCTTTTAAGACACCCATGGAATATTTACAAAACAATTGATTAGCTGCTAGGCTGTAAAGCAAGTCTCAAGAAATATTAGTTTTATATGATCACTTTATCTGACAATTATGCAAGTTAGAAATTAGTAGCAAAAATGGAACCAGTAAAAAAGCACATCTTTGGACAATGAAAACACATTTCTAAACAAGTCATGGATCAAATAAAAATCATAACCAAAAAAATTTAGAAATGATGGAAAACAAAAACACACTGCATATCCAAACATGTGGGATGCAGCTAACACAGTAGTTAGAATGAAGTTTCTAATTTTGAATTAGCTGTGTCTCCAACTTAAGAAATGAGAAAAGAATATTAGATCTCTCTCTCTCTCTCTCTCTCTCTCTCACACACACACACACACACACACACACACAGTAGAAGGAAAGCATGACTTTCGTACTAGAGAAGTGACATCTGATGAATATCTTAAAGTCACCTATTTCCTCTCCTAGAGCAGGTCTTGGGAGTCCACTCTCCCACACAGATGCACTCAGGGTTGTGTGGCCCTTGCACGTTGCAGAGTGGACATCAGAGGTATTGACCCTGCAGGGGGCAGATTTAAGGGCTTGGAAAGGAAGGTGTCTGGTGCCCCCCCACCCCACCCCAGCTCTTTCTGACCCTGGCAGGTGTGAGAGCTGCACAAGCTGGGTTGATCCTCTGGCTGGTCCAGGAGTATCTAATGTACCCTCTGCAAATTGGGCCAAAGCAAGAAAAGAATGGCATTTCTGAGTGTCTTCACCCTCTGCTTTTTTCTTTTCTTTTCTTTTTTTTTTAAACTCCATATCAGGAAAGGTAAGGAAAATAAGGAGAAAGTCACCAACAAAGTGAGTGAGTGTGCACATCAAACAGAGAGCCTCTTTGGGGGCCCAAGGTCAATGATGACCCATTTGAACTCTGTGGAGACCACTTGTCAGGGAAAGGGAAGTAATTCTCCCCAAAACAAAAAGAAAATGGAACCAGATTCCCAGGCCAAGAGCTCTGCAGTTTCTATGGACCCGAGAGAAGAGAACTGTTCTCACAGAGGCAGGCCCAGCAGGAACCAAGGGTAACGTCCCCTCCGTCTGCAGGGGAGTGGTACCCCCTCTTGCACTCATTCCAGTAACAAGCCTCTGCAGAATTCATTAAAGTATTTTAAAACCAGTGGAGAAAATTAGTCCCTGTGCTTAGACTAACCATGCGCACACAACCAAAAAATAAATACAGTAAAGGAGGGGGGAGTAGAGCACAAAACAACAAAATTAACTAAACTTTGAGTGAGTGTCTAATAAACTTGACATTTTTAACAGGCACGTTGAAATTCCACCCTGTGCTCGTGACAATGATAATAATTGAATGCTTAAGAGATAAAAGTCTATTAAAAATAGTGACAGCAACTAAAGCTGTTGAGAGCTTTAAAATTCAAATTTTTGTTTTAAATTCAAGGTCTGTGGCCCCTCCTCACTGAGCTCACTACAGCCCTGCGTCTGGTGAGGCTGTGGAGGGGCCCAGCTGGGAAGCCCACCAACCCCCCCACAGGGGCCTGGGCCACTGGGCCCACAGGTGTCAGGACCCCTAGGGGCAGGCCCTCTTGGTTTTAGGGTGCTCTTCTGTAGGAAAGCCCCCTGTTTGTGAAGTCCAGAAGCAGTCACATAGAGCTCCCTTCTCCAGTCCAGGGCCCGAAGGAAATAGAAAGTCCTTTTCTTTTGTTAGAGGTTAAATTTACATAACATAAAATTTACCATTTTAAAGCATACATTTCATTTGCATTCACAATGCTGTGCAACTACCTGAAATACCAAGTTCCAAACTGTGTTTTATCACCCGCCAAAGAACACCCGGTGCCCATTCAACAACCACTCTCACTCTCCCCACCCCTCAGCCCCTGGCAACCGCCATTCTGCATCCTATTTCTATAGATTGACCTATTCTGGATATTTCATATACATGGAATCATGTAATATGTGACCTTTCATGTTTGGCTTTTTTTCACTTAACATGTTTTCAAGGTTAATCCACGCTATCACATGTATCAGTACTTGGTTCTTTTTTATGCCTGAGTAGTATTACATTGTAGTGTATATGACATTTTGTTTATTCATTCATCCTTTGATGGGTGAAAGGTCCTTTGGGGAGGTGCCCTGGGCTCATATTCTATCAGTGGCTAGGAGATTATGAACACAATTTAGTGCCAGCTACATAATAACAACCATCCAATCAGAAATCCTGGTTCAGAATACTTTAGAACTCTAGTTTTTTAAGTTTAGGAAAGAATTGTTGGGTGGATGAATAGATGGGTGGATGGGTGGGTTCATGGCTCAGTAGATGGAAAAGGTGAGTGGATGTATTTATTAAGTGGGAGAGCACTAAACTTATAGTTCAGAAACCCAGACTCCAGCAACATGGTTGCCACAGAATAGCTCTATCACATACAATCACTTCATCTCTGTGGACCTTCATTTTCTCAAATGAAAAGCTAGGCCCTTAGACCAGATGGTTTTTTGTGATCCCAGGAGACCCCCCTCCAAATTACCCTCCCAGGATGGAGGGGAATCCTGGCTGGCTGTGCTGAAGTACAGGTAACATTACCCAAAAACAGAAAAGTAGACAAGCTGATTTTGAGACAGATTCACCTGACCTGGGTATTCCATTATTGCTTCCCAGTTTGAATTGGTTCATCAAAGACGTTCTTCTTGGCCTCACTGAGCCCCTTACCCTCCCATACCTACTTCCTACCATACCCTGGACCTGCCTCACTCATTGTCAGACGATGTCCTATAGATATTCTGCTCCAGTTGTCCCTAGAAAAGCTGTATTTCCCCAAATTTATGATTTTCTTTCTCTGGTAAAGCAATTGGATCCCCAAGGCCAGACTCTGGAGCTGGGAGGCTGATGTGCTCACAGCCCGCGTTCCCCGCAGGCTAGCGCAGGTCCCAGAGCTGACTGTTAGTGGAGGCCATTTCCCCACCCAATTACCACCAACTTGTGGGTTATTTTCCCCACAAACATGTATGCAGCAAGTTGCCATGGAAATTAAAATGATTTGTTGGCATTGGTATCCTGAAAATAAAATGTGAGCCAAGCTGAAAAATACAAGAGGTAAGATGGGTAGGGCTATCAAGAGACATGCCAAATATATTTTTCAGGAAAGTGGGGAGAAAGTATCCTGCATTATCCAACGATGGAGAGGGCACTGGAGAGAGGAGACAAGCCTCTAGATACTGGACTTGATTCCCCGGAGGCTGGCATTCATTGTCTGCTATGGGGACAAGAAACTCTTGAGGCTCTCTGTCCACTACTTCCTCCCCACTAATGAAGATTAAGAACAACAATGAAGTTAGGCTCTGTAATCTGACCCATTAGTATGCATCTTCCCTGTATCAGAGGGGAGTTATGTCGGGCTATGAGCTGGCCTCATAGATCACCATGATAGTAACAAGCTAGGGATAGTAATTGCTTTGGTTTCAAAGAATTTTCTTTCTTTTCTTTTTCTTTTTCTTTTTGCACCTAAACTAGTCACTAAGGACTGACCCTATTTTCTAAGAGCCCAGCCTAATCTCAAAGGGCCCAGCCAAGTCCCCCAGGGCAGAGCCTAGCCCCAAAGAGCCAGACCAGATCTGAAGGGTGGAACCTATCCCCGAACAGCTGAAGCCAGTCCCAAAGGGCGGAGCATAACCCCAAAGGGCATAGCTTGGCCCAGAAGAGCCAAACCTAGTCCCAAACTCCAGACTCAGTCCAGAAAGGTGGAACCTAGCCCCCAAGAGCCAAGCTCAGACCCGAACAGGTGAAGCTAGTCCTGAAGAGCGGAGCCTAACCCCGAAGAGCCGAACCAAGACCCTAACAACTGAAGCCAGTCCCAATGGGTGGAGCCTAGGTGTGCCAAGTCTTGTGCTCTGGTAAGGAAAGTCTTACTTCATTTGATTAGTTACAGGTGAGAGAGATAGGCTCAAGTCTTCCGGGCTGGGCTCAGTTCTCTTCAGAGCATAGCTCCAAAGAGCCGAGCTAACCCCAGAGACAGGCTAACCCCAAAGAGCCAAGCCTTGCCCACAGGGCCCAGCCTAGGTCAGCAGAGCCTAGCCTAACCCCTGAGCAATACCTATTCTTCCAGCAAGCCCAATAATTGCAAATCCAGACATCTCTTCCCTGGAGGCAGCCAGGTATCTCCTGGATCACCACCCTGTCCAGGGACATAGACTATCTGGAACATAGAGCAGGTGTGTGGTGAGAACAAAGGGTCTATCTGCCCTTACACCACCAACGTGCTTACCTATCACTTGTTAGAGAATCAGTATGTGATTGTCTACTAGTTTCTTATCCCTTTGAATGACTTCAAGTCAGTGTGTCCCTCCTTCTCCCAGAACATGTGCCTCTCTCATCATGGCTGTGGCAGGCTTCGTATCCTATTAGAGGACTTTCAGGCTTTGTGGAAAAGCTGATACGGAGTATGGGGTCCTCCCCAGGGCCTCAGAAGTCACACCAAGAAAGCAGCTTCCTATTGCACCTGTGGTCACAGCCGGCCAGGTGCGGGGGCCATTAGGGTGTGTTAGCAAGCAGACGTGAGGAAGGGGCACACAGCCACACTGCCTGACTCAGCCAGGGTCTCAGCCCCCTCACCTCTCCTAACCTCACCACCTAATCTTGATGTAAACTGGCCCAGGCTTCCCACAAAGACTGGATGATGTGAGGGTCTCTGAAAATGCCTCAGGTGCCATCAGAGATTAGGGTCCCGACCCCAGTGGCAGCTTGTCTGCTCTGTGAAAAGAGAATCAGCTTAGGCTAAGGAGACCTGAGTTGACAAGCTGTGTGGCTTTGGGCACATCACTTTACCCCTCTGGGCTGCTTACTCATCTCTAAAACGAGAAGACTGTTTGCCTAATCTTTGAGGCATCTTGTGGATCCAGGGAATCTATGATTCTACTTTGAGGGTATTTGTCCTTGGAAATATCAACTTCTTGTAGAGTCTTCTCAAGTTGGTAGTTCAGGTACTGCTGCCCCCAAACTGCTGCTAGTTCATGGTAGTGAGTGAGCTGGATCCCAGAGTTAGGAAGTTCATTTATTTAGTCAACAATTATTTACTGAGCATCTACTATGTCAGATACTCTCCTAGACATGACAGAAGAGATGTGATTCTTGCCCACACAGAGCTTAGAGACTAGCGAGGGAGACTAAAACAAGCCAATAAAAGGTAAATGTGATAGGTCTGGTGTGAAAAGTGCTATGAAGAGAACTAAAGCAGGCTTGGGGGGCGGGGTTCTGGGTGGCAGTGGGAGGACTCTGACACTGGGTGGTCAGGGAAGACACCTCCTATGAGGAGACATTTGAGCAGGGACCTGGAGGGAAGAGGGGCAGGTTTACAGGAAGAAACTAGAGAGGGAAGAAAGATAGAAAAGTTCAAATCACCTTGCTGGGCTGTACCTCAGGCAGGTAGCTTTCCTGTCTTCCTCAGGAGGCAAAGCATGTTTGAGATCTGGCTCCAAAGTCACTGTAGGGCCAGGGGGTGGACAGGATCCTCCTATGGCATCGTGTGACCCCTCCCCCCGCCCTCCCCATAGCCTGGCTCAGGAGTCAGCCTTACCTGAGTGAGAAGGTGAATCCTGTCACTTACTGTCACAGTCTGAGCTTGAGCAAGTGACTTGGCCATTTAAACCATGTTCTCTCATCTGTACGATAAGAACACGAATACCTACTTCCTAGCACCACTGAGAGGAGTGGATGAGCTAATGCATTCCAGGTCTGGGGGGTTCATGCCCCTCTTCCTTACTTCTCATCCTGGGGGCTCTCCTGGGCCTCCAAAGTCCTCAGGGAAGGTGAGCCCCCTCCGCAGAGGTCCCGAATCCCAGGGTCTCACTTTCTTCCTATACCCACGCATTTTCTGAGGGACTACACCACAGGCTCTACCTCCAGCCTGAAATCCTTCCCTCCCCTCTCCGGCAGCAGCCCCGCAGTGCTGGATGGCTTGCCAGCCAGGAGAAACCGGGCAGGGCTCCTGCAAAGAGCTGAGTTGGGCCGAGCCGCCTGGAAGCACAGAGCAGGAGGGCGCTTGGAGGCCAGCTCCCTGTGACCACCTCGCAGCTCGCCAGAGCTCCGCAGCTAAGGACCGGCTCGGGAGCTGCCTACAGATTTGATGGTACAAAGAGCAGTTTAAAGTTTTATTTTACAAAACAGAATAAATTAAAAATGCATTAGAAACGAGGCCCTTACTTAACTACAGGGTGTGCTAATGGGCTTGGAGCCTGCGCTCCTTCCTCCTTTAAGCTCTTAATGACTGAGCTTTAATGTATTTTATTTCTTGAAAAACAATCCCACAAGCGCTCAGTACAGTCGGAAAAACATTTCTAAAATCATTAGACCGCTGCACGGTAAATATTTATCACAAGCGCAGCTCCCACCTGCTTGCCATGAGGCATTGATTTCCCCCCTGCCTTGTTTTGCTCCCTCTTGCTTTTCATTTCTCTTCTGCTCCTCCCTCTCAGTGCCTCCTCCCCGCGGGTCCTCACTGGAGGCTGAAGCAAGGCTTGGTCAGGCCTTCTCAAAAGAGAGATTTTCAAAGGGGGAAGAGTCTCTATCTATACTCAGTCCAGTAGGAACTCCACCCCCCACCAGCTACAGGGCTTCGTGGTCTTATTTCAGGTGGGTAAGGGCCCTGCTGCCCTGGGACTCCAGACTCCATCCTCATCCATCAGCTGTCACTTGAAACTCTACCCTCAGAACTACATGATCACACGGTGGGAAAATTGGTAGTCTGGCCACTGAGAGGCCTAGAATCCAGCTCAAGCCCTGCTGATACCATTGTGTGACCTTGGGCAAGTCACCTCACTGTTCTAACCTTTCGAATTGCCATCCCTAAAATGACAACACTGGGCAGGTTGTCCCCAGCTGATGCTCTATGACCTCTAGCTGAGGAGCTGGCTTGCAATCCCACTCACTGGCTGTCACATGGGCAAGCTGCTTAACCTATCTGAGCCTCACTTGTCTCACTTTTAAAGTTATACACTCATATGTATAAAATATGTCCAGAAAAGAGGGTACTGACATTTTAAATATGGAAAATATGTAGAGCACGCAGCATCGTGTCCAGCAATTGTTAGGGCTGAACAAGATTCATTTCCTCTTGCCTGCACCTCTTGCCGTTCTGGGAGGCTGACATGCTGAAGAGACTTGTCCTGGGGGCAGGAGGGGTGGTCACAGAATGGGAGGTGGGTGGTGAAGATAAACTGTCCATTTGACACCTTGGCCTCATCTGGGCTCATGTCCCCAGATCTAGAGGAGACGGTTGGGCCTCTTCAGATGAGAGTATAGCAGGGACAAAGGGGTCTTCTCACAGGTGAGTCACCACGCCCCCACTTCTTCGACGCTCACTCCTGCTGCTTCCATGCTTGAAATCTGGTTTTTATTTGAATGCCTATACTTCACAAAGGGCTTTGGCATATGTAACCTGATTTGATCTCCAAAATCTTCTGAGGTGGGTAAGAATTATATGACCTTATTTACAGGTAACTGAAGTCCACACAGGTTTACCCTGAGGCCACATTGATAGGAAGGGGCAGGGGCAGGGCCAGGACAAACCCCAGAACACACCGAATCCACACCTGAAAAGACTGACGAAGGTTTTCTTTACTCACATCCCTTAGAGGCCCATTATGACAGTGAGGTGAATCATAGCAAACACCGGCCAAACAGGACGCATTCTTAAATGTTTTATGTGCAATAACCATCACCATGGTGTCGATCGAGATTGCCGATAGTCTCCTGATCCCTGCCAGCTGCCATCAATAGAGATTATCAATATAACTTCTCAGAATTCAGGCGAGCGCCCAGCTAAATGAGAAATCCTAGGGTGACAGGTTATGACCCCTTTCTGAACTGCATATTTCTTTCATTCCATGGTATGAGAATAGGTCTCACACACTGGTTCTTTTTTCTTAAGTTTGTAGAGAATGTATGCCAGGACCTATGATAAGGATTTGTCATACATTATCTCAAGCCTACAAGGTAGGCAACATCAAAACACCTGTTGAAGGTAGGCATGTCATCCCCACTGCAGAGAGCCATGAACGGAAGTGATGGCATAGATCACACAGATAATGAGGCATTAACAACAGGCCCCCTCCCTTGCCTTTCTCTACTATAGAGATGAGAATGCTAAAATATTATCTTTTAGAGTTTCTCTTTTAATAAAAGAGTCTGGACAATAAGATGTAAGTCAAAGTTCTGAGTGAACCTATGGAATCGTCCTTAAGAGCTGACTCATCTACCATGACCCTCACACACTCTTCCTGTCTGGAACAGAAACATGGAACCTGGAGCTGTGGCATCTATTTTGCACCCTGAAGAGGAAAACCACGTTCTAAGAAGCGGTGTTAGTAGGTAAAAAGGAACCTGGCCCGTAGATGACATTCTTGAGAAGGCTCATCAGCCCTGCACTACCTACCTCTAGACTTACACAGGGAAGAATTAACCTATCTCAGCCCGAGATCCATAGTGATACAGGGATTACGAAATTCAAACTTGAGACTATATGACAATATACCCAAGTGTATAACTGCTGTGATATTTCCTCTTGTCCAAATCCTACCGTTTTTCTAGTAGAAGACGACAAAGCACAGGTGTTGGGTAAAAAAAAGGGAAGATGACCCAGAGCAGCTAGGACATGGTCCATCCCTCCCACTCTCACTGCCCTGCCACACTATGACCAGCACGACACTAGCCAGGGCTTCCAAGGATTCAGATACCTTAAGGGCCCTTTCCCACTCCCCTTTCTCCGGGAAGTAGGAGTCAGTCCACAGATGACATGAATGGTACTTCTGCAGCATAAGACTATCTTGCCCTGGGGACAGGAGGAAGGAGGAAAGGTCAAGACCCCAGTTCCCCTTTTACTTAAAAAGTGATGGAAAGACAAATATCTATCCTGCTGATCGTTCAGAAAATTGAGTGATGACCAAACACCAGGTCGCTAATCCTTTTTTGGTACATAATAGAGACTGCTGCTGCTTTCAGCACCTTGGAGAGTACTTATGCTTTTCAGACTCTTCAAGGGCCTTGCCACCATGCAAGGAGCTCCTGGACGTTTTCCTGATGACTTTTGGCATTCTCTGCACTTTTTACTCTATCCCTGGAGAAAGGGGAGCACCTGGAGCCTGAGTCTAGTGATTGGTATCCTATGGATTTGCTGAGCCTGTGTGGGGAGGCCCAGCCACTACTGTCCGTGGCAGATTTCAAGGCTGGTGCAGTGTACCACCATCAGGGCAGGGAGAGATCAAGACAACACTGAGAGCAGTGCCCAGTGGATGTAGGAGATTAATATTATTGTTGAATAAATGCCGCATATCTACCAATCTAGTAATAGTATTTACAGCTTCTGAGGACTAAGTATGATAATTCTTGTAAAGGACTAAAGTTTTAAAATGCCAACATATAAGATGTGCATAATAATTGTCAGTTATAATCCCAAGAAAATTAGATAAGGATGTTCCTTACTGCATTGTTTATAATATAAAAATAGAAGCAACGTAAATGTTTAATGACATAGGAATCCACATGACAAAATAAAACATACCCACGGAAATATGTTTACCGAATAGGATGGTACTGGTTGAGACCTTTTCCCTTGGTAATAGTGCAGTTCGAGCAGAGATAGGAGAAATGGAACACAAAATAATTAAATATTATAGGGGCTAAGTTTGAAGGAGACCTGATTCTTAATCCTGAGGGATTGCCTCAACATAGCACCGTAGTAACAATTCTTGGAAAAGTAAAAGTATTCCATGCTTATACCCTGGTGAGTTTGAGACTTTATAATCAAACTCATTATATTCATGATATAATGTAAAATGCAAAACTTGGGCTATAAAGCTGTACATTTGATAGGGTTCTGTTTTGTAAAATATAGAAAAGGCTTAAAGGAAATACACCATAACATTATTATGGGTAGATGAAATGATGAGTAATTTTAATTTTCTTCTTTATGCCTTCCTTTTATTTCCAAAATTTCCTCAGTAGGCATATATCATTTATGTTGCTTATATAATCAGAAAAATTTATCTTAAAAACTTTGCTGTGTGTCTTCCCCCGAGCTCCCCCTTTTGGTGCAGGCTCCCAGTCATTCTTGGTGGCCCTAATGCTCGCATCCCCTTCAAGGACAGAGAGACAAGTAACGTGTTGGGGGTGAAGTAAAGTTTCAGTCTAATCAAGTCTCAGTTTCAGGTGCTGATTTCAGCGTTTGGTGAAATCTTTATCCTTGGGATGCTGAGTCACCACATCCCAGAAGCTGAACCGGAGCTCAAAGCTCCCTGGTCTTTCCACCGGGGTCTCTGAACATTTAAAGAAACATGTTCTCAGGGGTAAATGATTATTGTGTCAAGTGCAACTGCTTTTCCCAGGGCCAGCATTGAAGAATAGCGAGTGCTTGTAGTTCGTCGCAAGCGCTCTGATGAGACTTTATCCATATAAATAATCTACATGGTGTCAGCTCTTGTTTTTCATCCTTTGGTATAGAAGCATGCAGGGAATAGGGTTGGAGATACAGCATTTTTCCAAGGAACGGTTGCCTGAAGATGAGGCTGGAGTGAAGTGGTTCACACAAAGCCACTACCCCAATCCCGAGGTGCTCAGTGCAGCTGAAGGGCAAGGGCCATCCAACTGCCACTGACTTCAGTAAGGGGACAGAAGAAAAAGGTGCTCATCAAACATGAGACGGTGTTTCTTCTAACAGGTTACTGTGTTGATCTTTACTGCGTGCTATATTGCATTCATCTTTTATCAACCAAGAACTATGAAGAAGGAAAACTAGCAGATGCCC
The DNA here is from genome assembly GCF_000412655.1 of Myotis brandtii. Lineage (NCBI taxonomy): Eukaryota > Metazoa > Chordata > Mammalia > Chiroptera > Vespertilionidae > Myotis > Myotis brandtii. Next base: position 3,305,049 of record NW_005354632.1, on the reverse strand, counting down.
GAGAGAAGATTCTTTAAAGGTTTGGCCATTACTGGGCTATCATCCCAGCCAGGTGCCTGGGTGCTCTGCTCTGGCTCTGGAAGATGTGGGAGGTTAGAACAAGGGCCGCATGAAGGAAGGACCAGTGGTCACAGAGGCTGAGTCCTCATGGTTCACACTTGGGGTGGGACTGATCCCAGTGACCTCCATTTGTGCATGCACAGGCAGGAGCCATAGTTCCAGACAAAATCTTCGATAAACATAAAGAAGACGCTCATGCACTAAGAAAGGTTTCGTTTCCCAAAGCCATCTCTCCTGTTACTGAATGTCCGACTCTTCTACCAGAGATCAAAGCCTTCATTACAGTGAAAGGGGTGGTCTTTGTGTGTCCATGACCCCAGAGAGCAAACACAGTTCCTTAGATTTACATGAAGTTCTGAATGGCCAGTGAAATTTCAGATTCTACACTGAAAGTGAGTTTCCGTGACTGGTTAAGAGTAGAGGTCAGGAGGTGACATGCCTGAAGGAGAGAACAGGACCGAGCTGCCAGGAAAAGAAAAAGGATGAAGGAGGCTCAGGTAGAGAAGTCAAACTAACTCCACCTCCTGGCTTGGAATTGGTGCAGTTTTCAGGAGGACACAGAACCCTCCTGTGGACAAGAGACCACATAAATGGAGACATCCTCTAGTTGTGCCTAGTTCATTTCTCAGTGTTCGGTTCCAGACTTGCTCTCTAGAGAGAGGTTCCCCTGGAATTGGGGGACCTGTTAAAGTCAGGGTATGGCTACAATGTGTGTGTGTGTGTGTGTGTGTGTGTGTGTGTGTGTGAGTGTATGAGTGTGTGTGAGCATGTGTGAGTGTGTGTGAGTGTGTGAGTGTGTGAGCGTGTTTGTGTGAGCATGTCTGTGAGCATATGTTTGTGAACGTGTGTGTGAGCGAGTGTGTGAGTGAGCGTGTGTATGTGTATGTATGTGAGTGAGTGTGTGTGAGTGGGTGTGTGAGTGATTGTGTATGTGTGAGAATGTGTGTGTGTGTGTGTGTGTGTGTGTGTGTGTGTGACTATGCCCATTGGCTTTTGGGGTAATATGTTTAACCACGGTTCATTTTAACTGAGCAATATTCATGATGTTGGAGAAGAATCAGAAGATGCAGAGTTAGGGGCATCTGCCTGCACAATTATTGCCAACCCAGCTTCCATTCGGAAATCACTGCACTTTCCTTCAGAAGCACTTTTCCATTATTGGCAACATCTTGACATCACCTCTGAGAATTATCCATATTTTTTGACCAAAGGATTGGACTTTGTCATGTCCATGGGATACCAGCCAGAACTTGAGAACCTTTTCTTGTACAGAGATTTCCATCCTGATGATACCGAGTCAAAAGTTATAATGCATATGCATGACCCATGGCCAGACAATAGTGCAGTGAAGGCCTGGGGAGGGAAGGGAGCAGGGTGAAGGAGGTCAGTGGGGGGAAGAAAAGGGGGATCTGTAATACGTTCAACAATAAAGATAAATTTAAAAAAATTTTTTAAGTTATAATGTGACTGCCCAAATAGCTCATGTTAACCTCAAAACAATCGATTTCCGTTCCGTTCCTGTCTCCTCCCCCAACTTCCGTAACTACTGTCTGGTCAGTGGCCCCTCTCCCAACGCCCCTGGAGGAACAGCTGCCCTGCTGGCTCTGTGCTCTGGGTCTTACCCAACCACACTCCCTGCCTCCTCACGGACTAACTTCAGTTAGCTCCTTTCTGGTATCGTCATCTTCTCTTTTGAGACTGGCTCCTTCCTACGATCACACAAACATGCTCAAGTCTCTCAGATCTTAAGCAAATAAACATCACCCCTTAATTCAATGTTTCCCATCTCCACTTCTCTTTATGGTTTAGTTTTTCAAAAGAGTAGACTCCAATTGCTACCTCCCTTTCCTCATCCCTCATTCAAGCTCCCCCCAACCAGTTCTCCACAGTGATCTTGCCCATCTCAGGAGCCTCACGCACTTGATGCCTGTAGAGACACAGTTGTCTTGCTTCCTTGCACTGTAATTATTTATGTACACGTACTATCGACTTGATACTGACTTGCAAGTGTGTCTGGGGCCCTTGTTATATTAGCATCTCCCACCGTCTCCATACAGTGCTGTGCTCACGGAAGAATGAAGCAGGGGGTAAGGTGAAAGAGGAATAGACTCCTGGGGTTTGAGGAGGATGTCCCACCATGGATAAAGATTCTCTCTGGTGTCACTCACCTAGAAAATACTCTCAACTGGCTTTTTCCAACCCCCACCCCACAAGGAGAGTAACAAATGGATTTGAAGCAGGAGATGGGAAGGATTGGATAAGACAAGGACATCTTCCTGGGGTAGAAAAGATTTAGAAATGATCTGGAAGGAAGCAAGGTGGGATTTCAGTTGAGGTAGAGGAAGAAGACATTGGAGGAAAGAGGTGGCAGATGTGCACATACAGAGTGCAGAGGGTGTGGCGTGGTTTGGTGGCGGACAGGGAGCAGTTTTGGCTGGAGTGAGGAGGAATGGGAGTGAGGAGAAATGAAGATACTGAGATGGGAATGGAGGGGGTTTGTGCATGGACCCTGAAGGCCAGGCAAAGCAAGACTTCCTTCTCCAGGGCCCACTGTTCACCTTGACCCCAGGGACCCACTTGCTCAGAGAATTTTAATGTCCTGGTTAATTAAGGGTGTGACAGAGACCAGATTACAACCCTACTCTATCACTTCCATGTTTATGTGACATTGGGAAAGGGATTTAAACTCTGTGCCTCAGTTCCCTCATCTCTAAAAGAGGGAGAATAACAGTACCTGCTTAGTAGGGTAATTATGGGATTAAATGAAGAAAGCACTCAGGACACTGCCTGAGTTAACGTAAATTATACGTTAATTTTTTTATTATTCCGGGGGGATCTTAAAACCATAGTCCAATACTTGGTATCATAAAATTCATCTAAACAGATCAATCTCAGAAGACAGGCGACCTACACAAAAAAGACTTCTTTACATTCCTAACAAAGACATACAGAGCAGAGCCAGACCTAGGGGAATGGCAGGGCCAGAGAGAACACCCTGAGGTTGGGACAAGCTCATGAGATCCCAAAGTCAAGTTCGGAGAGCCACACTGGGTCCTGACCGGGCAAAAGACTCAAGAGGCATCCAGGCAAGGGACTGGGCAGATGCCACCAGCTGCAGTGGGGACAGGACACAGGAGGCCAGAGTGTAAGGGTGGGTGCAGGGCCCAGGAAGTGGGATGCAGATGCCCCCTAAACTCCCCCTCCCCGCTAGTGCTGGGGAAGGTGCTCAGCCTGAGCCAAGAGGAAGCCGACTTCAGGGAGGCCACATGCTTGAGCCATCTCAGACGCGCTCTGAGAAAGTCAGTAAACAGGCATTTAGGGAGGCGTTTCTGAAATCCCCGTGAACACATTCTCAGCCAAGAATATAAGTTTTGAGAAAGCAGCTGCCAATTTGTGAGAGGGGTGAGTATTAGGAGGAGGAGTACGTCCCCCTCTGGGAAAGATGACTGACACAGCAAAGGAGCTTAATGAGACTCCGTCGTGTCCTTCCAGCCTCTCTCCTGCTCCCTCCCAGGGAGTGGACGCAGATCTCTGGAGTGGGGGAGGCTATTTGCTGAGGGGTAAAAGCAGGGTGGTTTACAGCAAGTGATTGCTAAGTTTTCCTTGGGCTTAAGAGGCCAACGGGGGCCTTTCCTTGCAAAACAAGAAAGAAGAGAAAACAAAGCCTGTATGGAGATCCTGCAAAGTTTTCCTTTTCATTAAATTTCCAGAAACTAGCAGAAAGGAGCCCAGTGCTGACAGGATGCCTCAGCTCTTCTAAGTGTCCTTGAAAGGGTTGGGCCATCTGCAAGGCACAGCTCTCCAAGCAGAGGAAGCACCAGCCTAGTTGGAGAGACAGAATCTCTACCCCCTGCATAGCTGGAAAAAAGCTATCTCTTTTCTACTAAACAGGAAGTGGACAGGAAGTCGTGATCAAATGTCTCTAGGTGATTTGAGGGTGTGATGGGCAGGGATTAACATAATTCAAGTGCCTGCCATGTGCCAAATACTGATCTAGGCACAATGCAAAAATTATCTATATATATAAAAGCCCAGCAACGGACCGGCGGAATGACCAGAACGATTGGTCAACCAGCTGCTATGATGTGCACTGACCACCAGGGGGCAGACACTCAACGCAGGAGCTGCCCCCCGGTGGTCAGTGTGCTCCCACAGTGGGAGCTGACCGGGATGAGTGGCTGCTCCCCGCAGGCCACGCCCCCCCCACTAGTGCACAAATCCGTGCACCAGGCCTCTAGTCTCTAAAGAATGCTAAGGTAAGATTCTAACCTTAGCCAAATTTATATATGATTAATTGGGAGGAAATGAAAGGAAGGAAGGGAGGGAGGGAGGGAAGAACAAAGGGAGGGAGGGAGAGAAAGTTCTTATAGTCAAACAGGATTCAAATCTTACTTCTGTTCATTGCTAACAAGCCAGGACTTCATTTTCCTCCCTTATAAAACAAGATTGTCTTCAGGGAGAAAAGAACACAATGTGGAAATTCCTAGCTCAGAGCCTGGTACATAGTAGGTGCCCAGTTAATAATTGTTCATTTATTAATTTGCTAAAAGGTACAGTTGCCATCGTGGGAAGAGAATGGGATGTAGACTCTGCAGAATTCAAATTTGATTTGGCCACTTACTGACTGAATGACATGGAACAAATCATTCAGCCTCCTAGGCTTCAAATGCTGTCTTCTTGTGACTGATCAAAACAACCTACCAAATAGGATTATGGTGAAGGTGAAATGAAAGACTGTCTGCACAACGCTTAGCGCAGTGCCCTACCCTTTGAAGACTCTATAAACAGCAGTCATGGTGCCAGCTCCCTGGTGACAGGGCTTTTGTATTGAGGACAGAAAGGTGTGCAGAAAGGTTAGCAGCCTGGGCATTTAAATAGTCACATGTCCAGATTGCAAATACGTTAACCTGATCTTGCATATTGAACCTGCATGCAAATATTTAACCTGTAACTGGCATGGCAGTTATAAAAGTGAACGCTCCATCACCTGATTGCGCTTTCGGTTTGAGTGGGGAGGGCCAGGGAGCCGGCTAGGCAGCTACCTGATCTCCCCAGCTCAGGACAAAGTGTCTGGGGGCTCTGGGAAGTCTGTTTCTCCTGCAATATCAACATGGAAAGCACTGTTCACCCACCACTGGCTGCAAATGTGCCACACCATAGACCTCACACCGAACGTCTTGCTGGAGAAAGACAGCTGAACCGTCTCCCTCTACTGTGGTCACGGTGATGTCACTGAGGGTTGGTGATGTCACTGCGGGGCATTTAGGGGAATGAGGAGGAGGGAGGGAGGAGAAAGCAGCTACTCCCCTGCTCCATCTGCAGGGACCTGGCCCAGAGGGTATTTTCCCCCTGATTCCTCGCCTGCTTCCTTCCCCACACTCGCTGCACTGGGGAGTTGGGATGCTCCAGGCTTTTCCAGGTCCTCCTTCATCCCCAATGACAGTTCGAGTTTATTAAGAAGTTGGTGCTGCCTCTCTTTTGCCAGGTCCTGGGGAAAGTTGAAGTTGATTAATGATCCTGAGACCAGGAAGAGGAGAGAAGGGCCGATGTTCCAGCCACCTCAAAGAGAGGAAAGTGAGGTCAACCAGGCACCTGAAGGACAGCAAGGAGCACAGAGCTAGCCCTGCAGGAACCCCCTGTAGACCACCCCATTTGGAGGCCACGTGAACACAGCCCAGGGTTTTCATAGTTTGTAGGGACGGAGCTCAAGTTCATTAAGTTTGCTCTCAGGCCTTTTGACTGGGACATTCTTGTTTGGGAAAACGTGAGACAATGGGGAGTATCATTGGGACAGATGTACTTAGCAGCTAGCAGTTCCCTGACCTATGAAGTAAGGGTCATTATGCTAACAATGGCCAAGGGGAAGCCCCTGAAATTAACCAAATCCCCACCTTCTTCACTGACCAAAAGTGTAACCAGAAGCACAGTCCAGGAGAAAGTGAAGAGGTTGGCACCATCATCAAAGGTTTGAAAGACATAAGAGTGATGGTCTCATCACATCTTCATTTAATTTATCTGGGTGATCCCTGAAAAAAACAGATAAATATAGGCACTTGATGGTGCACTACCATAAGTAAGCGGTCATCCCAGGCATAGCTGCGGTGCTGGATGGGAGATCTTTACTGAGGAGGACTAACACAGCCTTCGGCACTTGGGATGTGGCCATTGAGCTGGCAAATACATAGTTCTCAGTCCCCATCAATAAGAGGATAAAGGCAGTTATCTGCATATGATGAAGACAGCAGCATGAGTAGTCATTGTCTTTCTCCAGGGCTATGTTTACTCTCCACCACAATTTAGTCCACAGAGGTCTTGCTCATCTCAAAATTCCACAGAACATTATCATGGTCCACCATGAATGATATCCCACTCCCTGGACTCGGCGAGCAGGAAGAGGCAACTACTCTAGATGCCATAGTAAAGTGTGCTACTAAAGGGTGAGAGATAAACCACAGGAAGAGTCAAGGGGCTGGTATATTAGTAAAGTTTTACAAATCTAGTGGTTTGGGGCATTCCAAGACATTCCCTCTAAAGTCAAGGTCAAATTGCTGGACTCTGTACCTGTAACCATTAAGTAAAAGGCGCAGTGCTGGTAGATTTCTTTGGATTTTAGCATAGAATATATCACACTAGAGAATAATGCTCTGATCAAATTTTTGGATGACTCAGAAGGCTGCTGGTTTCAAAGAGGGCCAAGAACAAGAGAGCTCTGTAGCAGCCCCAGTAACTAAATAATCCACCTGCCACTGGGGATGTGACTCAGCAGATCTGATGGTGTTTAAGATATCCGTGTTGGATGAGGTTGCTCCTATTGGCAAGCGTCAATAAAAGAATTAATGTGCAGAACCCAAGGTTCTTAAAAAAGGCCACAGCTTCTGCAGCAGAAAACTGCTTTCTGTTTGCAAAATAGCTCTGGGTATGCGACTGGTCCCTAGCAGAAACTAAATGCCTGATCATGGAACGCTGAGTGATTATGTGACCTAAGCTGCCTGTCATAAGCTAAAATGATCATGTCCACCAAGTCATAAGGTCAGGTGAACACAGCAACAATCAATCGTCTAATAGAAATTATATTTTTGGAATCAGGCCCAAGTAAGCTCAAAAGGCCTAAGTAAATCACATCGATATGTGGCCCAGTGTTCCACATCATCTACCTCCAGTGCACTAATGTCTACTCCTCATCTCAACCTATGGCTTTGTGGGGGTTTCTCTATGACAGCTGATGGAGAAGGAACAGGCTCAGCCAGGTTCACAGATAATTCAACACAGCGTATTGATGCTAACTGAAATGAACTGCACATATGGGAGGCAAACAATTGATGTTTCTCTCTCTCCCTCTCCCTCAAGTCATAAAAACATATCCTCAGGTGAGGATTAAAGAGGGAGAGGGGGAGGGAG